>NC_044042.1:45580454-45909370 GCF_901765095.1 Microcaecilia unicolor
TGGCAGTTTTTCCTGTATTTATAATGCAAGCTGCATGCAACTGCAGGCATACCGTTATAAAACTGCATTGCAATGCCTTACATAAACTTGACCAAAACTGAGGAAGGCAGCAGCAGCAGCGCTGCTATAAGCCATTAAGCCTCCCTGGTTTTGCAAGGCAATGCTAGTTTACAAAAGAGCCTAATGCCCAGATAAGGAAAGCTCGTAAAGCTGTTTTCTGTCTCCCGGATACAGAGAGGGTAACAAATGCAAACTTGTATCCCTGTCAAGATCAAGATGATGACATCATTTACTCCTAATGCAGTCCATCACTAGTAGCCCAGGAGCGTAAAGCGGTGGAGACAGGGATATTGCCTGAATAAGCACATAAAATCCCATTCTGGTGCCCTGACTGAAGGGGACAAAGATTTCACAAGGGAGGAGCCATTCCCAGCTTATTTGAGCATCTATGGTGAGCATTTTCAGCCCTCACTGGCAAGTCCTCAGAAAGCCACAACAAAATCCTATAGGGGAAAGCAAATATTTATTTATTTGGAATTTGCTCACGTCTTTCAGTAGTAGCTCAAGTTGAGTCAGGTTCAGGTACACTGGATAGTCCCCAGTCTCTGGAGGGCTCACAATCTAATTTTGTATCTGAGGAAATGGAGGGTTAAGTGCCCAAGATCACAAGGAGCAGTAGTGGGATTTGAACCGGGTACCTCTGGATGTCGAGACCAGTGCTTTAACCACTGGGCCAGGGGTAGGCAACTCCGGGCCTTGAGAGCCGCAGGCAGGTCAGGTTTTCAGGATATCCACAATGAATATGCAGGAGATAGATTTGCAAGCACTGCCTCCATGGTATGCAAATCTATCTCCTGCATATTCATTGTGGATATCCTGAAAACCTGACCTGCCTGCGGCTCTCGAGGACCGGAGTTGCCTACCCCTGCACTAGGCCACTCTTAGCACTATGTAATAAGCTTCTCTGATCCACTGGATAACATTTATATGAGTTACTGAAGTTTGTTTTAACCATGATGCATATAGGCATTTACCCCCTAGTTCTCTAAAAGTCGCCCAAAATTCCATGTGCGCCCAATTTGTTTATGCAATTTAATTGAATGAGCCAATTAGTGCCAATAATTGGCTTTTAACAAGCAATTAATGGTGCTAACCGAAATAAATTAACATGTACACATGTAAATTTAGACACGTGATCTACGCCTAAATTCTACACACGTCAAGAAAAAGGGGGCAAGGAAATAGGAAGGGCATTGGCATTTCAGGGTGGAGCCTGAGCATGGATTTCAGTTATGCATGCAATTATATAATAAGAGGGCTCCACGCATAAATATAGGCAGGGGAATTAGCACCATGTTTTTGTTGGTGAGAATGGATGCGTTTAAGTGAAGCTTTTTTGGCACTGATTTTTTTAGGCAAAATTTATGGACTTAATCCCTTAATCCTTCCTGGTACCAGAGCTCAGTTCTATTCTACGTTCCTTGATTGGTCATCCTATAACTGAAAAAAAATGTCCTGATGATGTGCTCAAGGCAGAGTTTCAAATATTTGTTCCCTTCCCCCTACATTAGAAGACTAGATATCACACATGAAACTGCTTTTTCATATAAGTACGTAAGTACATAAGTATTGCCATACTGGGACAGACCAAAGGTCCATCAAGCCCAGTATCGTCTACACATGTTGCACCTAAACTTTGGAACATTCTACCTGTGGCTATTAAGTTACAATCTTCCCTTCCCTCTTTTAAAAAAATCCCTCAAAACCTGGTTATTCGGACAAACCTTCTTTACTAAGATCTTTTCTTTCTTCCTTTTTTTAATTTTTTTATCTTGTAAAATGCTTTGATACAGTATTGTGAATGCAGTATAGAAAGTGTTTGCAAATAAAAGAAAATACATAATATTTATTTATTTATCAAGCTTGCAGCCTGCATTATGCAGAAATCTAAGTGGGTAAAAATGTGCATGGAGACATATTCTGGTCCATATTGCCAGTCAATTCTTTTCCAATCCCAACATATTGCTACCATCCCTGAGGATTTCCTGTTGTCCCTGTCTCTGTGCACAAAATTGGGTGACTCCAATCCTGGATTTGTGATATTCCATAAGTACATATGTACATGAGTAATGCCACACTGGGAAAAGACCAAGGGTCCATCGAGCCCAGCATCCTGTCCACGACAGCGGCCAATCCAGGCCAAGGGCACCTGGCGAGCTTCCCAAACATACAAACATTCTATACATGTTATTCCTGGAATTGTAAATTTTTCCCAAGTCTATTTAGTAGCGGCTTATGGACTTGTCCTTTAGGAAACCGTCTAACCCCTTTTTAAACTCTGCCAAGCTAACCGCCTTCACCACGTTCTCCGGCAACGAATTCCAGAGTTTAATTACGCGTTGGGTGAAGAAAGATTTTCTCCGATTTGTTTTAAATTTACTACACTGTAGTTTCATCGCATGACCCCTAGTCCTAGTATTTTTGGAAACATGGACACTTCACATCCACCTGTTCCACTCCACTCATTATTTTATATACCTCTATCATGTCTCCCCTCAGCCATCTCTTCTCCAAGCTGAAAAGCCCTAGCCTCCTTAGTCTTTCTTCATAGGGAAGTCGTCCCATCCCCGCTATCATTTTCGTTGCCCTTCGCTGCACCTTTTCCAATTCCACTATATCTTTCTTGAGATGCAGCGACCAGAATTGAACACAATACTCAAGGTGCGGTCGCACCATGGAGCGATATAACGGCATTATAACACCCTGACACCTGTTTTACATACCTTTCCTAATAATACCCAACATTCTATTCGCTTTCCGTGCCACAGCAGCCCACTGAGCAGAAGGTTTCAGTGTATTATCGATGACGACACCCAGATCCCTTTCTTGGTCCGTAACTCCTAACGTGGAACATTGCATGACCCACAATGATTCCCTCTATAAACTCGTAGTATCAATATATTTTTTACAAAGATGGGGCCTACAAATCCAGCTGACTTGGAGTCAAGTGTTAGCCCTGTTCACATAAAGGGCAAAGGTGCTTAGACAGAGTTTGGAAAAGAAAAGAAATGCAGCAGGAGAAAGCTGCCAAGCCCGAGCGGTTGTACCTGGCTGTTATACTGCATAGGTATGTGCAAAATAATTTCTTGGAATCCTAAACTTTCAGTTTTTGGTTAAATCTAGCTGTAACAATGTGTTTCCATAGTGGGTCACAAGATACTGAGTTTAGAATGGCCCAATATTTTCTCCGAGTGTGTTCATGTCACTATTGTTTTTATGTTATTATTATTTTACTTTAATGTTTGCTTTTGGGTTTTATTATTTATGGATGTTTTATCTGTACATTTTATGACAGTTTATACTGTACCCTGCCTCAAGCTTTTGTAAAGACAGGTTAAATACCAAAATAGATGAAATGGAATGAAAAGGTTTGATGCTGGGTAAACATCTCAGGCTGCAAAGCCTGGAAATAATTTACAACTTGGCAAAATCCATCATTCTTCTTACAATTCATCCTCAGGTTATTCTGAATTTTCTTTCTGAACAGCAGATAAGATGCAATCTTCACCTCTCCCTTTTTCATTCCTGAGGCTTGCTCTTTGTTTCTTGCTTTTTGACCCCCCCCCCCCAATCTTTTTTTTTATTTTATTTTAACAGCACGGCATTTGAAAGATAAGTCTCTCTACATAAACCAAATTCTGAATTGGGTTACTAAAAGCCATCAACCTGCTTATCAATCTGAGAGCGGTATCTCAAAAGGTCAGCAGTGAAGGAAAATCAGATAGAGCCATTCTAATTCTTAGTGAACAGGGAGCTCATTTCTCACAAATCCACCCCTGCAGCGCTCTGTAACATGACCTTTTGCACATAAAGAGAACAGCCCGTCTCTCATGTGTGCTATATCCTTATCAAAACGGAACGTGGTCTTGATAATCTCATGCTCCCACCCACCTAGCAATTCAAGGACACCTACTCCTTACCTACCAGTATAGTATATTCATTTGAAGGATTGCTCAGCAACCTACATGGACTTTGGGTTTTCTTTCACTCTTTATTGGTCTCCTTCCTATCTCTGTTTTCTTTTTTGCCCAGAAAGATCTTTCTCGCTTAAGAGTCGTAGACTTTGATGACATAAAAGATGTGCACTCTGGATAGACTAGGTTCTGTCAAGCAGGGGCTGTCTCTTGCGTGACTATGTATTGTGTACACCTAGGAGGAAAGCAAGGACTGTCTCTTGCGTGATTCTGTACAGCGCTGGGTACGTCTAGTAGCACAATAGAAAAAAGTAGAAGTAGTGATAGAGAACGGTGACCACATCCCACTGATTTTCTAGCAATAGAGACCTTCCATTGAAGTCACTTTTCTGCTGTTTTTTATTGTTACTAGCTGGCAGGGCTCGTCATAAAACTGACAGGTGGACAGGCCACCAACATCACGCACCTTCCCTGTGCTATTCATCAATGTACAGTCCTGCATTGCTATCTATTGGGCCTGAGTATCTTACCATACCGCATTCAATGATGGCCTGCAGGTAGCACTGGATGGAGGCTCAACATATAGACTGGAGGCATCAAGTTAACAAACCACAGATGGACATAATCATTCCCTATTCTATAGAGTGGGATGGGATTTATTTTTATTTTATGTAAGTAATTAATTTATATTCCACATATCTATTAAGTGCAGCCCAACAACACATGCACAGTTAAAAATAAAACAAAAACCAAAACAGCAACTATAAATCATACTACAATACATAAAAGCAGACAAGATAAGGTAAACCAAACTCAAAAGGAAAAAGAGCAACCTTGAAAAAAAGGTAAATTAATTAATCCACGAACGCTAAAAGCCTGAGAGAATAATTCTGTCTTTAACTGCTTCTTAAAGTTCAGTAGGGTGTTGTAGATCACATTTCAAATAATGATTAGAATGGGAGCACAATGACTCCCCACCTTCTAGTGCATGTGGTCAATATTTTTGAGTCGCCTTGCCCTTCGAAGGGGACAAGGTCATTGATATTCCTATTAAGAAGGTACACAAAAGATAGTGAACAGGGAGATCAAGTCTCACAAATAACCCCTACAGTATACTAACAAAAACAATTAATGGTTTTAAAATCCCCTTCCCTTATGAGCGGTTATGCTATGATCAGAAATGAAATACCTGAGTAAAGCACAGTGTACTAAAGGTTACAGCAGGCTTTTAGCATTGGGCAGCAAACACCAGTACAGCCGACAACCAAACAAAATCTGCCCAAATACAGAATGACAAAGCTTTGTAATGACCCAGGAAGCTTGTCTGGAGCTAAGTCTTCATTAGAAGGTACTTTACTACCTGCACTGTAAAACGTGCAAAAATCTATGTTTGTATTTTGGGTGAAAGTTGATGTAAGAGATTCTGTGACCCGGATGGTTAATTAAGAGGCCAGCTTCCTTCTGGCAAGCTGAAGAATGAGACACACAGTGAATTATTAAGTAATAGTCTATACAATTAAGGGTCAGCTGAAGACGGGAGCCAGGAAGTAGAGGTCATCTCTGGACAGTTAATGACCAGATGGAGCACATACAGCAGCCATGTGTGTGAGGCCAAGGGGATTCTGCCTCAGCTGCTCTCATCATCACCTACTTAGCACAGCTTTTAACAGCCATGAACAAAGCTTAAAAAATTCTCTGTAAACATGACTTTTACCAGTTTTGTAAAAGGGCTTTTTTTTTTCAATTTGCTTCAGCTTTATTTACTCAGTGAGAATGACATTGCAGTTTCAATGGGTTCAGACTCGTGTGCAATACGCCTAATGTTTTCAAGCCCAAAGTACACCTACACTTTTTCTAATATACTATCCAGCAGCCAAGCAGTGTGGCTATGGGAAAGAACTCAAATGTCCAAATGAAATGCCAAGGGGAACACAAAGTCAGTAACATAGCTGGGAGTAAATGGGCCCCAGGCTGAAAAATTAAGATGAGTTTCTGTTAACACAATCTCTCCCAAAGTAGCAAAGATCGACTGGGGGGACAGACGGATGGACGTGGGATACACCTTTTCACAGCAAAAGTGACCAAACCCTGCAAAAAAAAAACCCAAATATTCCAGACCTATATAGAAAACCTGTCATAATAAAACAGCACTAACATTCAGGACTCAAAAAGCAACAATTCTACTTATAAAAGGCAGCACCCTCACATACCAATACACTTCCTGCTGGAAAGAGAACATGCCAGACTGCTACAGATTCTACACAGAAACTAAACACTAGCTGACACTTCTATCACTCCTGCACAATATAGACAGAGCATTAAATACAGAATAAGCAATCACTAACTAGAAATAGGAACTCTATGAATTCTGAATGTAATGCAACACTGAAGAAACAGAAATGTATTTTCTTCTGTATTGTGTACAATATAAAGTTATCAGGTTTGCACATTTCCAGCCACTTAATTGAAAATAACAAATATTCCACCTGTGCTGTGTGGGCATTTTATTTTACTAATCTGCTTGGTCTCATCCTCTCCCTTTCAACATTTCTTCTGTTGTCTTCATCTAAGTTCTTTGCCAGGGTCTTGTTTTTATTTCTTTTTCCATCTTCCTTTCCTCTCTACATCCGTCTCTGATACTGTTCCCTTTCTTTGGTTTTCTCTGTCTCTTCTGTGCCCCACTTAGCAGCTAGATTTTTACCCTTCATTCTCTTCTTCTCACCCTCTAGTCTTAGGTTTCCCTATTTTCACATCTCACCTAACTTTGAGCTTTCCATTTTCCACTCTTGCCTCTCCTCAGCCCTCATTTATCTTCTTCTAAGTCTGATTCCCTCACCAACCCCAGATCATTGCCTGTCATTCAACCCCTCCTGGAATCCAGCCCTCTTCTTACCTGCTACCCAGTTTCCTCACAGATCTTTCCCTTTCATCTGTTACTTGCCTGTGCCTCTCAACCCTTTTCCTCCAGATCCGTCATACCTGGCTCTTTCTCAGTCTCTCCTTCCCTTCAATTTTACCCCTTCTCACCTTTTCTCTTTTCACTATTTCCCTTCGTATCCCCTCTTTCTCCATTTGGATCCCTTCTCACCCTCTTTTCTTTCTTTTTGACCCTTCTCTCTGGTCCACTCCATTCTCTCTTTTCCCTCCCTACCTGCACTTTGAGTCCCTTCTCATCCTCTACCTTCCCTCAACACCTATCCATAGTACCTGTATCAGCTCTTAGTCCTCACCTCCAAGACCAAGCATCAGACCCACCTCCAAGCCCCAATGCCCTTCTCTCACTTGCCTCCCTGTCAGCCCGTCTCTGTGTCAGCCTCTGCATTAGAACCTTCTCCTTCCAAAATATGCATGCCACCTTATTACAAAAAGGATAGGGGCAGTTTGGAGTGTCAGTGGCATTCCTAGGGGGGGGTGGGTGTGGTCCGCCACGGGTGCATGCCGCTGGGGGGGTGCCACGCACGCCTGTCCTCCGTTGTTCCATGCTTCTTCTCTGCCCCGGAACAGGTTACTTCCTGTTCCGGGGCAGAGAAGAAGCATGGAAAAACGGAGGACAGGCACGCGCGGCACCCCCCCCCCCCCCCCCCAGCGGCGTGCACCCGGTTGGGGGGGGGGTTCATTCGCGGGGGTGTCCTTTCACTGGGGGGGTCCGCACTGCATCGGGGGGGTGCTGTACCCGGGGGGCGGGGCGCATCGGCGAACGCCACTGGGAGTAGTCAAAATAAGTGTAGGGAATCCACTTTCAAATCCTTGTACAACTTTGTACCTGCTCTATGAAATACCAGCTCTCATTTCTAGACAGAAACTCCCATAGACCCTGAAGGCTGTATCACTGTCCCTCTCCCCTCCCCCTCTCCATATTAATTCATCCATTCACTGGGGGGGAGGGGAGTACATTCTATAAAGTGGTCACTACCAGTTATGCACTGATTGAACACATAAATGATTGGAATACTGCTATATATGCTCATGTGTGCACACACGCGTAAATGCTGAAAATACACCTAAGCACTGTTCTGTAAGTACATGCATATTTTACATTGAGCCTATTGCACAGGTAGGTGTACTGGTGGAGTCTGGATGGAGCATGAGTGGGACTCTAAGTTATGTGCGTATCTATGGTATTTGTAGTTAAGTGCTGTAGCGTTGGTGACAACTCATGGCAACCCTCTGGACAACTGAAAGATTGTCGATCTATAGCTGCTGTTATAACATTCATCACATTGTCTTCCTCTTTAGTGTTGACCTTCAGCCTTCCCAAGCATGATGTCTTTCTCTATTGATCTTTCTCTTTGCATGATGTTCCAAAGGATGATAGTCGGTCTTATCATTTTAGATTCCAAGACAAACGTGGGTTTGATACCAATTTATTTGTTCTTCAGGCAGTCCATGGTATATACAGCAATCTTCTCCAGCACGATAATTTGAAGACATCAATTTACTTCTGGTCTTGCCTCTTCAATGTCCAACTATTGAAAATACCATGGCTTGGAAAAGTCAAATCTTTTATGCAGAGATACATCTCTGAACTTGACGATCTTGTCTAGCTCCTTCACAGCCAGCTGTTCTGCCAAGAGCAATATGTCATTGGATGTCTTGACTGCTTGTTGTTCTATTATTGATCTGAGCAGGTTGAACTTATCTGCAATTTCTATTACTTCTCCATCAAAGATGAAATTATTGATTTTACTAGCTAGCAGGACCTTTGTCTTCTTCACATTAAGGTGCAGGTCTATTTTGAGTCTATAGTCCTTGATCTCGATAATCAGATGTTTCAGATTGTCTTCACTTTCAGCCAGTATTGTGGTATCATCAGCATAGTGAAGGTTGAGCCTTCCATGGATTTTCATACCTCAGGTTTCTTCATACAGTCCTGTTTCTCTGATGATTTGTTCTGCACATAGATTGAACAGGTAAGGGGAAAGTAAGCAGCCACTTTCAAACCAGTCTGTTTCTATATATTCTATTCAAAACTATTCTTTCTTGTTCAGTGTACAGGTTGTGCATGAGAACAATCAGGTGTTCTGGTATACACATACCACTTAATGTGGCTCAGAGTTTTTTTTTTTTTTTTTATGATTTACAAAGGCCTTGAGGTAGTCAAGGAAACACATGTCAATATCCTTCTGGTATTCTTTCCTCTTTTCAGGGATCCATCTCACATCTGTGATAATGTATCTTGGTTCTCACACTTTCCTGAATCTTTCTTGAATTTTAAGCAGTAATTGTTCCAGGTACGGCTGTAGTCTCCACAGAATGATCTTGACCAGAATCTTTTTGGTTTGCTGTATCAGAACAAAAGTGTGATAATTTCCTCAGTCTGTCAGTTCTCCTTTCATCAGTATTGGTATGAATGCAGATCTTTTCCAGCCAGTCGGCCATGATGATGTCTTTCCTGGCAGAGCCTTGCTGCAAATATTGTAGCAACCTCATCTGATTGCTGTAATTTGTCAGTAGGAATGCCATCAATGCCAAGTGCTTTGTTCTTTGATAATGCTTTCAATGCTGCTTCAAACTCTCTTATCACCAATGGTTTCTAATCATAAGGTACAGGTTGAACAACTGTTGAGTCACTTGATCTTTACAGTATAAAGACTCAGTATATGTTTCCACCTTTTCTTGATCTCAGCGTTGTTCAATATGGATCCATCAGCATCTTTTAGCATTCCAATTTAAAGCTGGAATTTTCTCAGAGATTTAGAAAAGCTGATCTTGCTCTTTGTCTTCTATTTCCTTGCATGTATTGTTGTAGTGCTTCTTTGTCTCATTTTACAGCACACTTGAAATTCTGACAATGTTCCATGACTGCCCCTCTTTCTCCTCTGGCTTTAGCTACTCTCTCTGAAAGCAATTTTGAGAGTTTATTCAGTAATCTATTTCGACCACTTTGCTTTTTCAACTTTTGCAGGGATTTTTCACTGTTCTAGTACAATTTTCTTGATGTCTTCCCATAACTCTTCTGGTTCTCTGTTAGAATCCAATGGGTCCAATATTCAAAGCAATTTAGCTCGACACTAACTAGTTAAATTGCTTGGTTGGGGCTAGCCGCTAATATTCTGCAGCATTTAACCAACTAAGTGCCGCTGCATATCATGGTTAATGACGAACACAAAGCCGGCCATCTTGGGGGCAGAGTCATCACATGGCTGCCTAAGTGCTGATATTCAACACTTAAGTGGCCAAGGAATTTGGAGAGTCGTGAGATAGGAGGTAGTGTCCTATTGTGGATTAAAAACTGGTTAAAGGATAGAAAACAGAGAGTACGGTTAAATGGTCAGTATTCTCAATGGAGAAGGGTAAAGAGTAGGGTTCCTCAGGGGTCTATGCTGGGACCGCTGCTTTATAACATATTTATAAATAATTTAGAGATGGGAGTAACTAGTGAGGTAATTACATTTGCTGACGACACACAGTTATTCAAAGTGGTTAAATCACGAGAGGATTGTGAAAAATTACAAGAGGACCTTACGAGACTGGGAGATTAGGTGTCTAAATGGCAGTTGACGTTTAATGTCAGCAAGTGCAAAGTGATGCATGTGGGAAAGAGGAATCCGAACTATAGCTACGTAATGCAAGGTTCCACGTTAGAAGTCAATGACCAAGAAAGGGATCTCAGTGCCGCTGTTGATGATACATTGAAATGCTCTGCTCAGTGTGCTGTGGTGGCTAAGAAAGCAAATAGAATGTTAGGTACTATTAGGAAAGGAATGGAAAACAAAAGTGAGGGCATTATAATGCCTTTGTATCGGTCCATGGTGCAACTGCACCTCAAATATTGTGTTCAATTCTTGACGCCACATCTCAAAAAAGATATAGTGGAATTAGAAAAGGTACAGAGAAGGGCAACGAAAATGATAAAGGGGACGGGACAACTACCTTATGAGGAAAGGCTGAAGCATCTAGAGCTCTTCAGCTTGGAGAAGAGATGGCTGAGGGGAGATATGATAGAGGTCTATAAAATAATGAGTGGTGTGGAACGGGTAGACGTGAATCGTTTGTTTACTCTTTCCAAAAATACTAGTACTAGGAGTATGTAGTGAAGCTACAAAGCAGTAAATTTAATACGAATTGGAGAAAATCTTTCTTCACTCAATGTGTAATTAGTTCTGGAATTCGTTGCCAGAGAATGTGGTAAAGGCGGTTAGCTTAGCGGGGTTTAAAAAGGGACTGGACGGCTTCCTAAAGGAAAAGTCCATAGATTATTAAATTGAGTTGGGAAAATCTACTACTTATTTCTGGGATAAGCATCATAAAATGTATTGAGCTTTTCTGGAATCTTTATGACCTGGCTTGGCCACTGTTGGAAACAGGATACTGGGCTTGATGGACCTTTGGTCTGTCCCAATGTGGTAATACTTATGAACTTATGTTATCGCATAAATGGGACCACATAAATGTCTGTCCTATTTTTATGCAGTAACCCATGGCTGCTTAAGTGATTAATATTGACAAGCGGCTACTTGTTAGTCGGCTTAAAAATAACTGGATATTCAAAGCCAAAGCTTGCATAGGTCCCGGATTTGAATATCCAGGAATAACGCCATCGGCAGTGAACAAAATGCTCACCGCCGATGGCTGAATATCTGCTTCAATGTTTTCAGAGCAGGTGTAAATATGTGCAAGAGTATTTTTACATTTCTGGAGTTCACTGTAGAAATCAACTGAATAAAGAAACACAAGCACTGAAAAAGAGCAAGCCTGGTGACTGGATAAAGAATGAGAGGACACACAAAGGCATCAACACGCAACTGGATGTGTGCTGGAGGATTCCAATGCAGGAGTCCCAAGGCACAGCACAATCTTCACCCATATAAGACATCATAATCCCTCATCACATATCCTAAGCCTAAAGTCCATTAATGTTCTCATAAAATATTCTGAGGCCTCAAAGGCCCACAGATTTTGCTTTTTAAATTAAGAAAACAATTAGCCTTTAATACCTTACTTCAAAGCATCTAAAATGTCAGTCCATTTTATGCTTGCTCCCTTTATTTTGCAGATGCAGACATGCATTTCACGCTATCACTTGCTGATGGATATTATATTACTTTGTGAATTTACTGATTCTAGAATAACAACATTAGAAATCAAAGTCCTCTATTGATTCAGCCTACAAGTACAATATGGGCACAGTAAGTATCTGTGCCAGCTTCTCAGGAAATGTACCATAATACATAGCTGAAAGAAAACAATCCACACCGCTCATGGTGCCAATTAACCTGGTAACACCAGCCATGAAGAAGATAACCGTCTCAAGCAAATAGAATCTCTTTTTGCAAAGGTCAGTAAAGAATTGTTAGCTATCATTAAGTGTCTTCAACAAAATCTGAGAAATAGATTATTATATTTGGGAAGTAATTTTAGAAGGGCTATTCGCATTTGACATATGCATAAGCCAGTAATTAAATATTTTACCTTGCATAAATGTCTAAGTTTCCATTTTACAAAATCGGGATATGTCAAAAAAACACCGGTGCATGGACATGGAAATGGAAAGGCATGTTTTGGATAAGATAAAGAGTGTAGAACGTTCATAGACTCTTATTCTCTTTATCAGATGGGGTCTAAAAGTCTGTATCCTAAACGACTGATGTCAGGAGTTAAACCTGCTACTAAGCATGTTAAAGAGTCGGGAAACTGTTATTGAGTAGCCCTTCATTGGACAGATTACATGCCACACTAGCAACGGAAACTGTCTCTAAGAGAGCAACAGGATAATATAGGGTTATTTTTCTAAAGTTGCAAAAGTAAGTGAGTATGTGATGACCAACACATTTATGTGGTTTTCAACCCGCTGAAATTTTTGAATATTTTTTTCTAAAATGGATGTTTATGTCGTACACACTTGGCGTATGAAAGTCAATTTCTCCTGTATTTTAGAACAGCCTCTACATAACTACTACTACTTAACATTTCTAGAGCGCTACTAGGGTTACACAGCGCTGTACATAAGAAGGCTGTGTTCTAAAATATTAGTGAAAACTGGAGATATCCTGACCTGGATGTCTCAATTCAGGCTTCCATGACATTTCTAAGGGGCTCTTTTACTAAGCTGCGCAGGCTTTTCTGGCATGCGGCAATAATTGGGCGGTAACGCCAATTTGATGTGCATAGGCGATTACCGAACGGTTAACACGAGAGACCTTACCGCCAAGTCAATGGCTGGCGGTAAGGTCTCAGACCCAAAATGGATACACGGCAATTTTTATTTTGCCGCATGTCTATTTTCGGCAAAAATTTTAAAAAGTCCCTTTTTTTTTAACAGGCATACTGAAAAATGGATCTGCGCACACCCCAGGGGTGTAGCCAGACTTCAGCGGGAGGGGGGGCCAGAGCCTGAGGTGAGGGAGCACATTTAACCCCCCCCCCCCCCGGCGCCGCCGACCCCCCCCCCATTTCCGACCCCTCCACCACTGCCAACTTTGATGACCCCTCCCGCCGCAAACCCTCCCCTGCCGTCACCGTGGGCTACCTTTGCTGGTGGGGACACCCCAATCCCCGCCAGCCGAGGAGGTCCTCTTCTTTCTCCGAAGACTTCGTTCTGTTTCTGATGTCCTCAGAACGTCAGACTCAGAAACAGAATGAAGACTTGCACATCAGCCAGCGAGGTCCTCTTCTTCCGGCGCAAGGCTTCGTTCTGTTTCTGTGAGTCTGACGTCCGTACGTGCATGACGTCAGACTCACAGAAACAGAACGAAGCCTTGCAGATCAGCCAGCGAGGTCCTCTTCTTCCGGCGCAAGGCTTCGTTCTGTTTCTGTGAGTCTGACGTCCGTACGTGCAGGACGTCAGACTCACAGAAACAGAACGAAGCCTTGCAGATCAGCCAGCGAGGTCCTCTTCTTCCGGCGCAAGGCTTCGTTCTGTTTCTGTGAGTCTGACGTCCGTACGTGCATGACGTCAGACTCACAGAAACAGAACGAAGCCTTGCAGATCAGCCAGTGAGGTCCTCTTCTTCCGGCGCAAGGCTTCGTTCTGTTTCTGTGAGTCTGACGTCCGTACGTGCAGGACGTCAGACTCACAGAAACAGAACGAAGCCTTGCAGATCAGCCAGCGAGGTCCTCTTCTTCCGGCGCAAGGCTTCGTTCTGTTTCTGTGAGTCTGACGTCCGTATGTGCAGGACGTCAGACTCACAGAAACAGAACGAAGCCTTGCAGATCAGCCAGCGAGGTCCTCTTCTTCCGGCGCAAGGCTTCGTTCTGTTTCTGCGAGTCTTACGTCCTGCACGTACTGGCACACCCAAAACATATGCCTACACTAGCACAGCCCATTTTTCAGCACACCTTAGTAAAAGGACCCCTAAAATAGTGCTTGCTGTGCATGTGTGTTAACAGCTATAGTGGTAAAGGTTGAAAGGCAAACTCCACAAATTTGACTGGCTAGTCTTAGGGAGTCCAGTCAACTCCCTGTAAAGTGAGTATAACTTGCTTACTTCCATTTACTTAGTCGCGGCAAGACCCGGACAACTGCAGCCATTATTCTCAAATGGCCTTGCAACGGGTGCCATTCACGCACTATGTATTCACCTGTATGTATTTTCATCACGTGCACGTTCCAGTTAAAATAATGCACAGGCCTTACTCCCCATTGTGCCTACTTTGATCACCCATTTTTTTTTTTTAACTTTGAAAAGACCTGATACCTGCTCTAAAGTTTGGCTGACAGTGGAAAATTTTCAGTTTGTTTTCAATGTGTTTGCGGTTTTTCCTGAGGTTTTTTTTCGGGGGGTGGGTGGGTATTTTTCAGTTCATTTCACACATTCAGGGGTAATTTTCTGCCTAAAGTTAGGTGCCTGGATGCTGCACGCTCACCCATGGATTCATCTATAGCATGCCTAGAGATCCACGCTGAAATCCAGGCACATATTCTATAACAACATGTCTAACTTAATTGGCTTAACAAGCTAATTAGCATTAACAGCACTTAATAAGCAATAATGAGCACTAATTGGCAAAAAACTATAATTTACATCCACAACTCGCTAAGTGTATCCTGTAATGCAGTGTGCCTAACTTCTAACATGCACAGGCAAAAAGGGGCATGGTTATGGGAGAGGAAATGGGTGTTTCATGGGCGTTCTGAAATTTACATTCGTAGTTATAGAATATGGCCCACTGTGCCGGGATTTATGCCACATTTTCGTTGGTGTAAATGGAGACGCTTAGTTTTAGGTGCTGGGATATCAACTAACCATATTCTATATACAGCACCTAAATCTAGGCGCTGCTTATAGAAAGCGTTTAGTCGGCAACGTGTTCCGTGCAGATCTTTTAGGCGCCATATATAGAATCTCCCCCTCAGCGCCTAAGTCCACATTTGTGCGTTCAGCTTTAGGTGTGATCACTGGCTGGCATAAATGCTCATGGCCAACCATACGCAGTTAGGCACACGAATGCTAGTATACTACAAACTGCATGCACTACTGACCCACCCATGCCCCTTCCAGGTCCACGCAACTTATATAATACTAACGGCAGCTGTGCACTTAACTGACAACTGGTGACAATTAAGCTCAATTATAGCCAATAATTGGTAGTTATCAATTAGCAGCTAATTAACAGTCACACACAACTGACACTATTCTATATCTTGCAAGAGCAATTCAGCGCACTATGCGTAAATTTGGGTGTGAAAATTTATTGAATCAGGGGGTCAGTAAATGTTAAAAGTTTTTTTTTTTTTAAACAGTCAGCTTAATGTACATTATTTCTTAGGCTAATGTGTGTTAAATCAATTTTTAACACACATTAAATTTAAGCACTAACAAAATGCACATCCATATGGGTTGAAGTCTTATGTGCCAGACAACAATGGACACAAAGCTTACCAAAGTGAAAGGTAAAGAGAATATTGATTTTGGCACATGGGCCTCATCTGCAAAATTGGTCAGTGGTCTCTTTCATAAAGCGTATGGGGACAGACTTAAGGCTCTCAATGTGTATTATTTTGGAAGAAAGGAGGGAGAGAGCGGATATGATATAGACGTTTAAATACCTCTATGGTATTAATGTACAGGAGGTGAGCCTCTTTCAAATAAAGGAAAACTCTGGAATGAGAGGGCATAGAATGAAGTTAATAAGTTATAGTCTCAGGAGTAACCTAAGGAAATACTTTTTCACAGAAAGGGTGGTGAATGCGTGGAATCGCCTTCCGGTTGAGGTGGTGGACACAAGAACTGTATCTGAATTTAAGAAAGCATGGGACAGACACATGGGATCTCTTAGGGAAAGGAGGAGATAGTGATTGCTGTGGATGGGCAGACTGGATAGGCCATTTGGCTTTTATCTGCCGTCATGTTTCTGTCTTCCACTTGCATATTATTCCACCATCAGCCTTTAGGTTCGAGAAAAGAAAGACAGCAAAAGATTCCACTTCAATGGATCACTAAATATGTGCCTACCAATTAACTCCTCCCAAAGTGATGATTCAGAGAGTTTAGAGGAAAGCTCTTAGCCCCACACAAATCCCCCTGGGAACCCTACATGTTAGCCATGAATACAAATTGGGAGAAAAAGAAAGGTGGGCTGTCAGGAGATCACAGATATGCTGCTCATACCAGTAAAAGTGGGTGAGACAGGTAAACAGATGTTCAGGCATCTGATCAGCAGCAAGGTGTCGTGCAGAAATTGCTTTCCTCCTGACGACGCCCTGCGTAATGAAGTTCTCGATGCCTGTATCTAGTGCTTTTGACTGTTCACATCTCTAGTGGGCTCCTTGCAGGAAAGGAAAATAAGCTACACTTGCACAAACTAGGGAAAAAAAAACCTGAAAGAAAAGATTGACTGCCAGCTAGTCAAAGCCTGCCCTGTGAAAATTCTGTTAATGAATCTTCTGACTATGTGTTGTGTTGCTGAAGCGGGAGCTGCGAGAATCCGAGGATAATGAGCCTTTCAACACATCCATTTTGTGCTCTCTCTCAACATCCATTTTACAGACAAAGAATGACAGCAGATTTAACTGTATCTTAGAGATGCATCTTTGCTACCTAAAATAAAATGCACAAACTAAACATTACCCGGTTAAAGTGGTTGGGCCATTACATCCCGAGAAATGGGCACAATGCAGAATCTAGTAAGGCTACACTTATCCCCCACCACAACAAATGATTGCAAGAACTATTTAAAAATGACCTGAAATCTACAGAATGAAGTGTTGCCCTTTCTTTGCTCCTTCAGTTACCTTTTGTTCCACTGCAGATAGAGTTACAGCAGGGATCAAGAGAGAGGGGAAAAAAATGAAAATGAGAAGGCTAAGGGAGATAGGAAAGTTTTGGAGCGAAAATAAGAAAAATGCACTGCATTAGGGGCCCAACATATTAGCATGTAAGCCTCTAAATGAAGGCATAAGATATGCAAATATTACAGTGGCGAGGTGCCCCAGTTGTATCATTTGCTGGCAGTAGCCCTGCAAGCAGGAGGGTTCCGTTATCACTTCTGCACTTGACAATCCAGCCCTGATGGGATTTTATCTTTTTTACTTAGTATTTAGCTTACACCTTTCCAGTGCTAATTCAAGGTGAGATACATTCAGGTGCAGTAGGTATTTCCCTGTCCCTAGAAGAATTATAATCTAAGTTACTACCTGAGGCAACGGAGGGTTAAGTGACTTGCCCAAAGCCACAAACAGCGTCAGCGGGATTTGAACTCTGGTGTCTCTCATTCAGAGTCTACTGATCTAAACACTAGGCTACTCTTCCACTATACAATGGTAAGTTATGTTTTCAGAGGGATAGATGGAGATCAGGGGCAGTTCTTTGACATGGGGTGATACTTTTGGGGGTTTCCTATTTCTGTACATTTTGCTGCCTGTTAGGGTAGGCAGGGAATTCACGTCCATATGAGCTGAGATTGTTTTTTAACATCTTTATTAAGAACAGGCAAGACATACAACAGCAGAAAGATACCCCTCTCAGTAGCAGCTAACATTGAAAGTGAATGTTCAACCAACCCCCCAAAAAAAACTTACAAAAGTGTCCCCTTTCTAAACACATAACCAAAAACATAAAAATATAAGGGAGAGGGTTTTTATTGATTATTTGGAGAGTTGATGATCCTCGGGAAGAGCAAAGGGGAAGAGTAGATGAATATGGAGATGAGAAGCTGGCACACCTGGAATTCTGGAGAAGAAATCTTCCATGTTAACCAGCCAAAAGTTAAAACAAACAAAAAAGCCAATTAACATGAGAGGTTACAGCTAATGTAAGCATTACATTTTTTTTCTTTGCCATCCATGTTAGTACTGAGGCCACCCTATTGAGGACAGATTTTTTTCTATATCCCTGCTAAAATTTTTGCTTAACACATTAAGTTCTACTACTACTACTTAACATTTCTAGAGCGCTACTAGGGTTACACAGTGCTGTACAAATTAACAAAGAAGGACAGTCCCTGCTCAAAGGAGCTTACAATCTAAAAGACAAAATGTCAAGTTGGGGTAGTCTAGCTTTCCTGAGTAGAGGTGTAGTGGTTAGGTGCCGAAGGCGACATTGAAGAGGTGGGCTTTGAGCAATGATTTGAAGATGGGCAGGGAGGGGGCCTGGCGTATGGGCTCAGGGAGTTTGTTCCAAGCATGGGGTGAGGCGAGGCAGAAAGGGCGGCGCCTGGAGTTGGCAGTGGTGGTGAAGGGTACTGAAAGGAGGGATTTGTCTTGAGAGCGGAGGTTACGGGTAGGAACGTAAGGGGAGATGAGGGTAGAGAGGTAAGGAGGGGCTGCAGATCGAGTGCATTTGTAGGTGAGTAGGAGAAGCTTGAACTGTATGTGGTACCTGATAGGAAGCCAGTGAAGTGACTTGAGGAGAGGGGTGATAAGAGTATATCGGTCGAGGCGGAAGATAAGACTAGCAGCAGAGTTCTGACAGGTCTGAAGAGGGGATAGATGGCTAAGTGGGAGGCCAGTGAGGAGTAGGTTGCAGTAGTCAAGGCGAGAGGTAATGAGAGAGTGGATGAGAGTTCGGGTGGTGTGCTCAGAGAGGAAATGGTGAATTTTGCTAATGTTATAGAGGAAGAAGCGACAGGTCTTGGCTATCTGCTGGATATGTGCAGAGAAGGAGAGGGAGGAGTCGAAGATGACACCAAGGTTGTAGGCAGATGAGACAGGGACGATGAGGGTGTTATCAACTGAGATGGAGAGTGGAGGGAGAAGTAGGTTTGGGTGGGAAGACAATAAGTTCGGTCTTGGCCATGTTCAGTTTCAGGTGGCGGTTGGACATCCAGGCAGCAATGTCGGATAAGCAGGCCGATACTTTGGCCTGGGTTTCCGCAGTGATGTCTGGTGTGGAGAGATAAAGCTGGGTGTCATCGGCGTAAAGATGATAGTGGAAACCATGAGATGAGATCAGGGAGCCCAGGGAAGAGGTGTAGATTGAAAAAAGAAGGGATCCAAGGCCAGATCCCTGAGGAATTCCAACAGAGAGCGGGATAGGGGTGGAAGATGAACCATGAGAGTGTGCTCTGAAGGTACGATGGGAGAGATATGAGGAGAACCAGGAGAGGACAGAGCCCTGGAACCCGAAAGAGGACAGTGTGTCAAGAAGTAAGTTGTGATTGACAGTGTCAAAAGTGGCGGATAGGTCGAGGAGGATGAGGATGGAGTAGTGAACTTTTTTAATATGGACCCTATAGTATTAGTGAAGTGTTTATGACTATTGTATGAATGAATTGCTTTCCTTTATTTAAATGGAGTTTTTTCCTGATAATTTTTATGTTGTACATCACCTTGATTGCACTGTAAAAAAAATATTCTATTTTAGCAAATACAAATAAATGATAAAACATTTTGCCATGGTTAAGCTTTTTTTTTTTTTTAAACCGCAAATTTCATTGCTTAGTGGATGCCAGCAGACAAAGTCAGTTGGTTGCCCCTCCCTGCACTGGTCTAGCTATGAATCTCTCTAAGCAATAAGCCATGCACGGTTGGCCATCTACTGGTTATTGCTCCTTATCAAATTATTTTGTCATCTCCCCATTTTGAGCTTCTGTTGCTCCAGACAGATCAGCCTAATAGTTTCTATACTTAAACCGCCCATCACAGCATCTAATTTCTTTTTACCCAGCTTCTAGCCACCACTATTCTTACCACAGCCCCAGTTATGCTTAAATTTGGTCATAGTATTGATTTCCACTCCTCTGCCAAAGACTCAGTAGCTTTTTCCTTATATTTTCCTCCTTCATTCTAACTTCATGACCTTGTCCCTAATTTTTTTCCCTCCTATGGATAATTGCACCTTCGATATCTTCAATGTTGCTCTGCATCTTGCCTCACTCAATTAAAAGTATAGAACATGAGAGCAGATAACGTTTGAATTGAACAGTCAATGTGTAGAAGCAGCAACATTCTGTCTAACTTCAATCTTCTGACTATGTGTTATGCTGCACAGTCCTGTTGCATTCCTTACAACAAATACAACTCTGTCTGCTCCTGTGACTCAGTCTCCCACACCATTTCCCAAGTTTGGAAACCAAGATAGTCTAATGTCTACCAACAGCCTAGCTCTATACCAGGCTTGGATGAGCTAAGTGCAGTCAATTGGGGGAAAGTGGAGGAATGATGTTCTGATAAGCTGTTTCTCATGTAGAACAGAGGCAAAAAAAATGGATCAATAATAATGGAAATTCCATGTAACTCACTGATAAATTTGCTAATATGGAGCACCAGGTTGGTTCATCTACAAACCATATGGCTGTAACCTGACCAACATTTGTTCACATTAATTAAGTCACCTATGAAAAGATGTGAGTTCAATATAAATATGCTTCCCAGAGCATTGTGTTTAAGTCAAGGTCTTCTCTCCAGCCATGAAAGAGTTTCACAAGGAAGTTTATGCAGTTTTTTCTGTCTCCACTGAAAGACTGCAGATTTGCACAGTTCATTAGATGATCCATAGCTTCTGTTGCATGGCAACAACTGCACTCTAGTTTGTCCTTGATTTTCCATTTATGAAGGGAGTTTCTATTTATGAGATGTGTGCAACAGGCTGTGGATGGCACCCCAGAGTCGTCAAGTAATGCCCAATTCAGTAGGTGGGATGCCCAGATCTTGAATGAAATATATATTTGGGGGGGGGGGGAGGGATTGCATTGTTCCATTCTGCTCATTTGCATTCTTCAAGATCTGGGTACTTCTCTAGGATAGTGGTTCCAAACTCAGTATGAGACACAGCCAGCCCACTTGGGTTTTCAGCATATCCACAATGAATAAGCATAAAAAAGATGTGCATACAAAGGTATAAATATATCTCAGGCATATTCATTATGGATATGCTGAAAACCTGATTGAGTGGTCATGCCCCAAGAACTGGACTGAGAATTACTCCTCTAGGAGGAGAGCAGCATATTCCCAAAACGGGATCCACACTGAGGACGTCTTAGTTGATGGGTAGCTTACCATTAGCAAGAAAATAATGTAAACTCCCTTGTAGTTTGCATGACTGAATATCTGTGAGCATACAGCCCCCATTTTAGAAAGGTTGTAAAAACAGGAATTGAGCCATGCAGCCAATTGCAGCTCAAGTCACAGCCGTATTTCAGAACAGAATCTGCTAACCTAGAGCTGAAATACAGGAGAAATGGAAGTTTATGTGCCAGGTTTGTGCAGCATCAATATCCAGTTCAGAAAAATGTAACCTATATAATATCAATGGGTTCAAACCCTTCACATAATCAGTTATGCTTGTTTACTTATTCATTTTAATTTCTTAAAAATCAACTGCAAACCAGAAAGCTATCGAATTGTACAACGGCCACATAGCTGATTATCTTTGCGAACTTAAAAATATAACTGGTTATTATCCCAACACCATCACAGTGACTGGTTTTCCCTGCCAGTTTGCCATTTATGGGGGATAAAACTCACTGGGGGTTTAAGGGGAGAAGCCTCCAATCTTCCAGTGCAGTGCTGCTGAATAGCAGCTGTTTACAAACTCCTAAACGTGCTTGGTAGCAAGTGTAACACTTGACGTTGATCTTTTAAGACACGGATGTTTAGTCCCCTTCTAAATGGGGAATGTCTATAAACTTGACAGGCCCTTGCACCACTCAAAACATGCCTAGAACATGCCCCCTTGACATCTACATGCACTTGGGTTTAATACATGCATATCCCAGCTTTGTCCCATGGGGACTTAGATGTTTATGCAAGAAAATGTTTAAATGTTGGTTAATGCATGTATTAAATGCAAACAGGGCTTGTAAAACAAGGGACAGAATGTTTATCAGAACAGTGTAGTATGAGGCATGAGTCTGTTACCACTCTTCCTATAAATATAATACCACACACCAGCAATATTATAAAAATACTGCAACTTCAGATCTAGATAATCCATGAAACAGAGCATATAAATTGCCAGAAATAACAGACTGACCAATCTATCTCCTGGCTTCCCAAAGTTCTGAAGAGACGAAAGGATACAACTATAGTTACACTATTTGAAGGTAATTTTATCAGGACCATAGCAAGGTATGTGCAGCCAGTAAGGTCACACAGGGCGCAAGATAGGCGGGGGTACTAAAACTACACCCCCTTTGTGGGCGTAGGCTACAGTACAGAGTGCCTCCCTGCCTCTCTCCTGCAGAGCTGCCAAGGGGGTCAGCCTCCCAAGCAGGAGATTTAGGGCCCAATAGCTCTGCCCCAACCCATCCATAGCTGCGCCCAAAACCGCCCATACCTCCCACCCAGAACCACCACAACCTCCCTTTCCAGCGACAGCAGGAGACACCTTGTAAAACAACATTTCCTGCTGCTGCGAGACCAGCGGCAGCAGATGACGTTTAATGAAGGCATTTCCTGCTGTCCCTGGAAAGTGGAAACGGAGCTGTTCAGCAGGAGATCCCGGCACTCCGGCGGGAGATGACTCGCAAAAGTGAGAGACTTGGCAGGTCTGCTCTCCTGCCCCTTCTCCCCAACACACAGTGCAGCATCTCCACCTGTCCCTTTCCTACCTCCTCTCTCCCAGAATCTCCCTCTCTTCAAAACTTCCTGTCGCAGGTAAAAGAAAAAAAAAAAGACCATGTTCAGCAAGCATAGCGATACTCCATGGAATCTCCTGATAAAGCGTGTTCCAGGCACTGCTGAGTCCTGCCCTCTTTGATGTACACTTCCTGTTGCCGTGTAGTCAGGACTTGACAGTGCCTGGAAATATCCTTGAAATGGAACATGCTTAAGCAGGAGGTACCGCCGAGCATTGCTGTGCTTGCTGATCATGATATTTTACCCACTAATGCAAGGTTTGAAGAGGGGGATTCTGGGGGGGGGGGGGGGGGTAGGGGGAGCTAGAGGGTAAGAAAGGGACAGGTGGAGATGCTGCACTGTATGTTTGGGTAGGATAGGAAGCACTCTGTTCGGGGGGGAGGTGGGGGGAACGCCATGGTGTGTGATTGCACAGGGCACGGTTATAGCTAGTTATGGCCCTGAATTTTATGAAGTCATTTTTGTGCATTAGGTGGCCACATATGCATGCAAATGACCTCTCACAAAATACGAACAAGTGGAGAAGTACATACTTTAAAAAGCCCAAAAGCAGGGTAGGCTGGCTCTTGCAAAAAAAAAAAAAAAAAACAGCAGCAAGGGAGACATGCTTATAATATATAAGTCTTTATTAAAAATCACCAAACGAATCGACACAGCTGTCGTGTTTTGGCGCCAAAAGTGCCTGCCTCAGGAGTTATGCCGATGATTGTTAGAAATATTTCCTTTAGATCCTGGTTCATGACATTTGTCTACATTTGTGCTTAACTTTAAAAACATCATCCATACTATCATTATTGACACCATAAGACTCCTGAGGCAGGCGCTTTGGTGATGAAACACGGCAGCTGTGTTGAGTCATTTGGTGATTTTTAGTAAAGACATATATTATAAGCACGTCTCACTTACTGTATTTTTGAGAGAGTCAGCCTACCCTACTTTTTTTGGTTGACGTCTGTAGGGACTTAGTGTTCCTCTACAGCCTGTGGCTGTTTCCTGTGTAGTATATGCTTTGACATGTTTGATTTATTTATGTCAGTGGGCATGTACAGTGCTGGGGTTTGGCAGAATGCATATATCTATATACAGTATACATATATCTACAGATATATATACAGTGGGGGAAATAAGTATTTGATCCCTTGCTGATTTTGTAAGTTTGCCCACTGACAAAGACATGAGCAGCCCATAATTGAAGGGTAGGTTATTGGTAACAGTGAGAGATAGCACATCACAAATTAAATCCGGAAAATCACATTGTGGAAAGTATATGAATTTATTTGCATTCTGCAGAGGGAAATAAGTATTTAATCCCTCTGGCAAACAAGACCTAATACTTGGTGGCAAAACCCTTGTTGGCAAGCACAGCGGTCAGACGTCTTCTGTAGTTGATGATGAGGTTTGCACACATGTCAGGAGGAATTTTGGTCCACTCCTCTTTGCAGATCATCTCTAAATCATTAAGAGTTCTGGGCTGTCGCTTGGCAACTCGCAGCTTCAGCTCCCTCCATAAGTTTTCAATGGGATTAAGGTCTGGTGACTGGCTAGGCCACTCCATGACCCTAATGTGCTTCTTCCTGAGCCACTCCTTTGTTGCCTTGGCTGTATGTTTTGGGTCATTGTCGTGCTGGAAGACCCAGCCACGACCCATTTTTAAGGCCCTGGCGGAGGGAAGGAGGTTGTCACTCAGAATTGTACGGTACATGGCCCCATCCATTCTCCCATTGATGCGGTGAAGTAGTCCTGTGCCCTTAGCAGAGAAACACCCCCAAAACATAACATTTCCACCTCCATGCTTGACAGTGGGGACGGTGTTCTTTGGGTCATAGGCAGCATTTCTCTTCCTCCAAACACGGCGAGTTGAGTTCATGCCAAAGAGCTCAATTTTTGTCTCATCTGACCACAGCACCTTCTCCCAATCACTCTCGGCATCATCCAGGTGTTCACTGGCAAACTTCAGACGGGCCGTCACATGTGCCTTCCGGAGCAGGGGGACCTTGCGGGCACTGCAGGATTGCAATCCGTTATGTCGTAATGTGTTACCAATGGTTTTCGTGGTGACAGTGGTCCCAGCTGCCTTGAGATCATTGACAAGTTCCCCCCTTGTAGTTGTAGGCTGATTTCTAACCTTCCTCACGATCAAGGATACCCCACGAGGTGAGATTTTGCGTGGAGCCCCAGATCTTTGTCGATTGACAGTCATTTTGTACTTCTTCCATTTTCTTACTATGGCACCAACAGTTGTCTCCTTCTCGCCCAGCGTCTTACTGATGGTTTTGTAGCCCATTCCAGCCTTGTGCAGGTGTATGATCTTGTCCCTGACATCCTTAGACAGCTCCTTGCTCTTGGCCATTTTGTAGAGGTTAGAGTCTGACTGATTCACTGAGTCTGTGGACAGGTGTCTTTCATACAGGTGACCATTGCCGACAGCTGTCTGTCATGCAGGTAACGAGTTGATTTGGAGCATCTACCTGGTCTGTAGGGGCCAGATCTCTTACTGGTTGGTGGGGGATCAAATACTTATTTCCCTCTGCAGAATGCAAATAAATTCATATACTTTCCACAATGTGATTTTCCGGATTTAATTTGTGATGTGCTATCTCTCACTGTTACCAATAACCTACCCTTCAATTATGGGCTGCTCATGTCTTTGTCAGTGGGCAAACTTACAAAATCAGCAAGGGATCAAATACTTATTTCCCCCACTGTACATATACAGTGGTGGAAATAAGTATTTGATCCCTTGCTGATTTTGTAAGTTTGCCCACTGACAAAGACATGAGCAGCCCATAATTGAAGGGTAGGTTATTGGTAACAGTGAGAGATAGCACATCACAAATTAAATCCGGAAAATCACATTGTGGAAAGTATATGAATTTATTTGCATTCTGCAGAGGGAAATAAGTATTTGATCCCCCACCAACCAGTAAGAGATCTGGCCCCTACAGACCAGGTAGATGCTCCAAATCAACTCGTTACCTGCATGACAGACAGCTGTCGGCAATGGTCACCTGTATGAAAGACACCTGTCCACAGACTCAGTGAATCAGTCAGACTCTAACCTCTACAAAATGGCCAAGAGCAAGGAGCTGTCTAAGGATGTCAGGGACAAGATCATACACCTGCACAAGGCTGGAATGGGCTACAAAACCATCAGTAAGACGCTGGGCGAGAAGGAGACAACTGTTGGTGCCATAGTAAGAAAATGGAAGAAGTACAAAATGACTGTCAATCGACAAAGATCTGGGGCTCCACGCAAAATCTCACCTCGTGGGGTATCCTTGATCATGAGGAAGGTTAGAAATCAGCCTACAACTACAAGGGGGGAACTTGTCAATGATCTGAAGGCAGCTGGGACCACTGTCACCACGAAAACCATTGGTAACACATTACGACATAACGGATTGCAATCCTGCAGTGCCCGCAAGGTCCCCCTGCTCCGGAAGGCACATGTGACGGCCCGTCTGAAGTTTGCCAGTGAACACCTGGATGATGCTGAGAGTGATTGGGAGAAGGTGCTGTGGTCAGATGAGACAAAAATTGAGCTCTTTGGCATGAACTCAACTCGCCGTGTTTGGAGGAAGAGAAATGCTGCCTATGACCCAAAGAACACCGTCCCCACTGTCAAGCATGGAGGTGGAAATGTTATGTTTTGGGGGTGTTTCTCTGCTAAGGGCACAGGACTACTTCACCGCATCAATGGGAGAATGGATGGGGCCATGTACCGTACAATTCTGAGTGACAACCTCCTTCCCTCCGCCAGGGCCTTAAAAATGGGTCGTGGCTGGGTCTTCCAGCACGACAATGACCCAAAACATACAGCCAAGGCAACAAAGGAGTGGCTCAGGAAGAAGCACATTAGGGTCATGGAGTGGCCTAGCCAGTCACCAGACCTTAATCCCATTGAAAACTTATGGAGGGAGCTGAAGCTGCGAGTTGCCAAGCGACAGCCCAGAACGCTTAATTATTTAGAGATGATCTGCAAAGAGGAGTGGACCAAAATTCCTCCTGACATGTGTGCAAACCTCATCATCAACTACAGAAGACGTCTGACCGCTGTGCTTGCCAACAAGGGTTTTGCCACCAAGTATTAGGTCTTGTTTGCCAGAGGGATTAAATACTTATTTCCCTCTGCAGAATGCAAATAAATTCATATACTTTCCACAATGTGATTTTCCGGATTTAATTTGTGATGTGCTATCTCTCACTGTTACCAATAACCTACCCTTCAATTATGGGCTGCTCATGTCTTTGTCAGTGGGCAAACTTACAAAATCAGCAAGGGATCAAATACTTATTTCCACCACTGTATATTACAAAATACATTAATCTACATACATAAAATTATTTATATCTGTTCCAGGGCAACAGAGGTGTGTTTTCTGCCACTTACGCTAGTATTTCATAAAGATAAGTAGGAGCCCACTTTCTCTTCATAAAATTTGCTTTAAATAGGTGCTTGGAAACCCATATAAATTAGGTGCCCCCTTACAAAAATTTCCTCTATTTCCACCTATGCATCCTACCTGCTGGCATTTAACACAAAGGTCTCACCACAGCAACCCCATGTTCTTAACTGATCATATATCATCCACCTTCCCTGATCACATTTATTTATTTTACACTCCTCACCCCTCCCTGGTTCCCCTTCTTGTGTTTTCCCTTTAATCTTCATTTATATGTATAGTAAGATCTTTGAGTCTGCCCCCCCCCCCCCCACACACACACAAAACCCCACTCAATGAAGCAAGGCTATATGATGTGCAAATTTTCCAAAGTTCAATCGGTTTTGAGGCTGTAGCACTTTTTCTCCTAACGGGCCATGATAAATAATAAAAACAAACACTACATGTGATTAATCAGACACTTGCATGTTTAAATTTTCAATATTAGCTTTACAAGTAGATACTTTAATAGTCTATTAATCATCACAAATTTTCTTTATACAAGTCCAAACCATTATGGAGCTCCTGGATCAAGCTGTGCCACAGTCGCCTACGCAGACTTCAGTCTGGAACCAAACTAAAAACAGCAGTGATCACAGACAGATACTCACTGACTGCCATACTACATAAAATGCCAGCCTTAAAATATCTGTTTATATTAAAGCTGTTAAGTGCCTGGAGCAGTTGGCACAGCATCAGCAGAGAGGCCCTGCCTGGTGTGATAGCTTTCACCATACAGTGCATCATCAGGGTATCAGAAAAGTGCTAGAAAGGACAGAGGGAATCTTCTAGTGATGTCATAAGAGGGTGGCAGAGCCCTTTAGGATGCCAAATGGAAGGAAACCACAAAAGCAAAAAAAAAAAAAAAAAACCCCAACCCCTAACAGCAGATAGAAACCATACGTCCGCCACATTGCCCATCCACAGTAACGACTAAGCTCTATGATGCAGAAGCAACTCTGAGGAGGTTTTCAATGCTTCAGATTTTTATCAATTGCAAGAAATGCTTTAAACCTGCTTTTTGGGTAAAGTGCACATTGGTGAGTGTGCAGAACCTATGTTTTGATTTATAACTTTTGTGAAGAACTCCTGAACTGTAAGCGGAGGTAGACCAGTTATTGAACAGTACATCAATCTGAAAATCTCCTGCCACCGGTTGTGATAATTCACATGTGGTGACAAACTGTGGCCACTGCGTGGACCCGATTACATATATAAAACCTCCTTAAAATCTGTACTGGGAACAGTTCTGTTCAATGTTTGTGAGCAAATGAATGCCGTATTTATGTTTTTTTGTGTATCGGTGCAACAACTGCTCAGGGGCTCTACAAATTCACTCTTCAGCTACCTGTATATTATATAGTCACACGTAGTACAATAAGGGATAAGAGGCTCAAAACATTATCCCCCAAATTCTATAAAAAGCGCTAAAACTTGTGCACACAATTTTGAGCGTGCACCCAATTTGAATGTGCAATTTAATTGAATGGCGAGCTAATTAGTGCTGATTGGCTTTTAACACAATTATTGGCATTAATTAAAATTAAAATGTATGTGCCTAAATTTTACCTCAAGTCATAAAAGGGGTTGCAGAAACGGGAAGGTCATGGGTGAATTGGGAGCATTTCTTTCATTTGTGTACAAAATTATAGAATAAGGTGAGATCCTCACCTAATGTAGGCGAGAGCATTTGCACTACATTTCCACTGCTGTAAATGGTAGCTCCTAACTGTAGTTTTGTTTCCCAGGTGTAAGCACTATTCTACTGTTACCAGGGCTTTTTTTGAGGGGGTACTTGGGGGTACTGAGTACCGGCACCTTTTCCACTGTCTGCTAAACTTGACCCATGGTTCTCGTATTTTAATGAAAGAGCTCAGGTTCTACATACAAATTCTGCCTTGTCATAGATTCTATGACTGGTTGCAGGGGTCCTGGCTATTGTGGGGTGAATCCCTCAATGATCATTCTACTCCTGAAGGGTGGCCTGGCATTTGAGTACCGGCACCTTTTTTGCTAGACAAAATGGACTGACTGTTATTAATGTTTAAGCGTGCTTTATCGAACAGTACTAAGCAGGGGGGGGGGGGGGGGGGGTTGAGTCAATTTTTTAGGCACCATATGTAGAACTTAGTCTATGTCCTGAAAATGGTTCATGTTCACCTCAACAAGCATTACTGTACTTTAGCAAAGGTAATTTTAAGGCCCTACACCACAACAAAAACTTCATAGAAACAGCCCTCATCTAGGGGTCCTTTTACAAAGCGTCAGTAAGCCCAAAGCAAGCTTACTGCGTGCATATTTGGAGCTACAACTGGCCTAATGCGGGTACTGGTTGAAGTTCCAGCCCCAGCGCGTGCCATTTCCTGCGCTGGGGAAAATAGGCTCGATTTTTTTTTGTAGCGGTTACCACCAGATTAGCACAGGAGCCCTTACCGCCACCTCAATGGGTGGTGATAAGTGTTCCCCCACCCCCATATGGCCACATGGCCATTTATTTTTGCAACATTTTTACCTGCTGCAGTAAAAAGGACCTCATCGCACAGCAAAAATGGCCGCTGTGGCTACCACAGGGCCCTTTTTAATGCAACTTGGCAAAATGGCCCCTAATTATAATAGTTATACTTTATGGGGGCAATTCTATAAATGATGCTCAAGCATCGACGCTGAAAAAGCATCGGCACTCAAACATGAGCAGCTATAGAATAGGATCACATGCCAATTTTGGCAATGAAATTTTGGCACATAGACTTACGCCTGCTGAAACCAGGTATAATTTGCGGTATCCAATTTGAGTGAACTTCCTCGGCATTCTTTAACATTATATGCAAATTTAAGGAAGGTCCCTGGCCCGCCCATGCACCTCCTATGGCCACGCCCCCTTTTTGGTTTTGTGCTACGGGATTTGGGCACACATTGCTATAGAATGGCACAGATTAGTACCAATTAGCATCCAATTATTGGCACTAATTGGTTCCTTAGCCAATTTAATTGGGCATACATCTTGGATCAGTGCCCAAATACTGGCACCCAATTTTGGGCATCATATATAGAATCTGGGGGTATGTGTATTAAGTTGACCCCTGCATGGAGTTCAAATGAAGATCATTACTGTGGTCTCGCTCCTCCCCTAATGTCTTGATTCATATGCGTGGCAGGGTATATTCAAGAACATCTGTCAGGCACGTTATCACCACCTAAAAAGTCTATTTTCTCTCACTCTCTCTCAAAAAAAAATTCTTGTTAGGGTATCGAATGTATTTCTGATACCAGACAATATGGTTGGCATTGTTTTAGAGATTGCCAGCTTTAGCCAATCACTAGGCAATGGTGGCCAATGCTTTATGACATCATAATATAATCATGTTGTACTCTGAGAATGTGATACACTGCCAAACTGAATTTATTTTACCACCCATCCTACAAACTATCAGAGTAGTTTACAACCAACCAAACTAAGGGACAGAAAAACATATAGAAAACACAAATTAGGTAAGGAAGGAGTACATCTCCTATCACCAGGAGCTCTCAACCATCATCTATTTCTGTTTTAATCACACAGCACCTTATACAAGGTGTTTCTGAAGCACACTATTTCATAATAGAGGGGTGTGGGGTCTCAGCAGTTGCACCCAAGTAAAAATATTGGGGGTGGAGAATAAAAGCTTGAGCGCCTCTATACAGCCCCTGCTCATTCTTTCAGCTAGAGTTTAGAGGGTGAAAGCAACTGCAATGGAGGCATGCAAGCATGAGCAGAACTTCTCTGATCAAATGCTGCTTGTACCTGGTGAAGGGCCAAGAAAGAACAGAAATGCCTTTTCTGCTGTTTAAACACAGTTATACATTGCTCTCTGTTTCTCTAGGGTTGAGGGTGTGAGCATGTTTGTATATATGTATAGATATATCAAATTTAGTGATGGATGACCAATCTGTCAATACTGCAGTGCTAGAGGGCCCACAGCAGTAGGGGATCCATTATCCCCTAACCAGTATTAGTCAGTAATATATGTCAGATGGGTGGTTAGGGGCCCATGAGCCTTATTGCTCAGGGGATCAGATCACTGTCAGTCTGACCCTGATCAAATTTTATATTATCTAATGTTTCAAAGGGCTATGTGTGTGTTTAAACAGCAAAATGAATACTTTAAAATTTGCTTTTCTGTTTCTTCCTCTTGGTCCTTCAGCACATGGCCATAACCCACTCAAACTATATTATATATATATATTTTTTTTTTCAACCCTCAATTTAACAGACTAATTGAGGGGATAAGGTATCTGTTGAATCAAATTGTCCATTACATTGGAATGTCCAAAAAATTGTATACTAAATATTGAATTTTATATTCTATCTTACAATCAGTTTTCATGTTACAACACAAAAATGTAGTGATATGCAAGAACATTACATATAATGCATTAATATATACCGTACATATATCTATCTATAGATATAGATAATCTATCACACACACACTGTATGTTAAATCTGAAATCTGTTAAATCAGGGTCCTTTAAATGGAGGGTTGACTGTATTATATACACACACCCCCTCTACAATGTACAAAAGCTTCAAAATGCTTTCCCAGAAGCATGAAACAGATACTGCAAGATGAGGGTGAAACAAGGAGCAGCAGGTACAAGAGCAGTTTTCAACAGAGACAGCCCGACAGCATTTCTTTACTCTCCCGTGCATAATGGGGTCACTTGGTTGAAGGAGATGGATAGTCAGGGCAGCTAGGGAAATAAATGGACATCCTCCGCCAAGACCTCCACTAGCAGACTGTTCAGGATAATTAAACACAAGTTAATTAGTTTGTTGACTTCTGAAATGTTGGGGGTCCAAAACAGGACACTAAAAAGTTTAACAGCCTATGTTGCTGCTCCAGTATGAATCCAAAGCCTATGGCTGCTCTGAGCCCCCATCCCTCTCTCATTATTTCAAGTTTATCCTCTCCCCTTACTGAAGGAGATATGACTAAATGTGTTGTTGCAACAAAGCATAAGAACTGACTTGAGGTGCATTAGCAGGACTGACTGCTGGTCTTGGTACTGAAAAAGCAGAGGTGCAGCAGGACAGAAATGAGGTCTATTGGCAGAGGCGTAGTTTGAATCCTTTTTCCAGAGGATATTTTTCTGATCAGAAGTAGTGCACAGGTACTATTAGATCCCTTGGGCGAACCTTCAACCTTATAGTCCCTCAGTTAAAATTTTAGACTCTAAGCATCTGCCCCTCCCCAAACATTCCTGTAAAAATGAATAATTGGACACGATAATTTAAAATATTCAACTGATTTGTATACACATATGAATTATGGTGGCAATTTTAGAAGCAGGGTGTCGATAGCAATGTCTAAAAAGGTTCATATTTTATGCCTATTTTTTTAAAGGGAAAATATTTTATGGAATAAGCTTCCAGAACCAGGTCCAACACCAGCTGCAAGGCAGGTACAACTGTGTACCTACAACTACTACTTATCATTTCTATAGCGCTACTAAACGTACGTAGCGCTGTACACTTGAACATGAAGAGACAGTCCCTGCTCGACAGAGCTTACAATCTAATCAGGCCAGACAAACAGGACAAATAAGAGATAAGGGAATTACTAAGGTGGGGATGATAAAATAAGGGTACTGAACAAGCAAGTACAGATGGAGCTTGACATACTAGCTCAGGAAGTCTATTCCAGGCATAGGGTGCAGCAAGATAAAAGGAACAGAGTCTGGAGTTAGCAGTGGCGAAAAAGGGTGCAGATAAAAGAGATTTACCCAGTGAACAGAGTTCCCGGGGAGGAGTGTAGGGAGACATGAGAGTGGAGAGGTACTGAGGAGCTGCAGAGTGAATGCAGTTATAAGTCAATAAGAGGATTTTGAACTGTAAGTTATGTCCAATAAAAAAGGTATCATCTTATTTTCTTTTCCATGTTTTATTTTGTTTGATTTCTATTGAGAACTGTATGCTGAAAAGGACAGGGAGCCAATGAAGTGACTTGAGGAGAGGGCTAATATGAGCATAGCGACACTGGCAGAATATAAGTCATGCAGCATAATTTTGAACAGATTGAAGAGGAGAGAGATGGCTAAGTGGGAGACCTGTGAGAAGCAAGTTGCAATAGTCTAAGCGAGAGGTGATAAGAGTGTGGCTAAGGGTTCTGGTAGTGTGCTCAGAAAGGAAAGGGCAAATTTTGGTGATATTCTACTGTATTCTACTGGGGAATGCATATATTTTATAAAGCACATATGTAACCTACAACTCCACCCCTTTAAACCAAGGGCAAAAATAAGAGAAACATTTGGACTATGATTACAATATATCCCCTATTTTGATCAATGTGAGCAACATTTTAAATGGCTGCTCCATTCCAAAGGAAAAAAATGTCCATTCCTTCTGTGTTTAATTTTGCACCACATATTTTCCAATAGAAGGGTTTGTTTATTGTTCATTAATATCTTTCAAGTATTTACCCTTCTGAATCATGTCTCCCCCATCCCTCTTTTCCTCTATGGTATACTTATTTAGCTCTTGAAATCTCACTTCTTACTTCAGTGCAGATCCCATACCATTCTGGCTGCCTTTCTCTGAACTGTCTCCAGGGCAGGATTAAGGCATAGGCAAACCAGGCACATGCCTAGGGCCCAAATATTGAGGAAGGGTCCCCTTAGATGTGCTGTTTCAATAGCTCCCCATAGCAGAATTTTGCTGAAGTGGGCTGGCAGAAAGAATAATTGGGGGAGGGAGGACTAGTGCCCATTGTCTCCCACCTCTTTCCCAACTCCCCATGAACTGTCCTCAAGCCGGCAGGAAGAGTTGGCAAGCAGTATTACTTACCTGCTGCTTCCTCCTCTTCCCACTGTTCCACTGCACTAAGAATCATGCAGGACCCCCCATTTGTGTGAGTTTTAAAATGTATTTTTATTATGATTTGGGGGGGCCTGATGTACTTATTTGCCTATAGAGCTCTGAAGGGTTAATGCTGTCCTGACCGTCTCCATCCTTCCTGGGAATACAGCCGAAGCGGGTAAAAAGCCCCAAAAACAAAATGGCCAGACAGTAAGAAAATTCTTACCACGTGGCCATGCGATGGGAAGCATGTGGAGGAGTGGCCTAGTGGTTAGGGTGGTGGACTTTGGTCCTGGGGAACTGAGGAACTGAGTTCGATTCCCACTTCAGGCACAGGCAGCTCCTTGTGACTCTGGGCAAGTCACTTAACCCTCCATTGCCCCATGTAAGCCGCATTGAGCCTGCCATGAGTGGGAAAGTGCGGGGTACAAATTTAACAAAAAAAAAAAGCCCTTATGGCCACCCACTGAGGTGGTGGTAAGGGCTCTTGCATCAACCCGGTGGTAACCAGGCAGCGCGCAGCGATACTCGATTACTGACGGGTTACCACCACGCAAACCATTTCCAGGGGTGTTTTTTACCTTGGAAATGGCACGTGCTCAACCCGGAACTACCACCGGTGGCTGTGTTGGGCTGGCGGTAGTCCTGGAATAGTGCGTGGTAAGCCCGCGATGGGCTTAACGCCACTCTGTAAAGGGCCCCTCAGTGCATTTCCCATCCATCCGCCTGGGTTGTTCCACAGTTGTTACTTGTTACAGCAGGAGCAGAAAACCCAAGCATGTGGGCGACAAAAATGTAGAGAACTTGAGATGCAAACTTATTCAGTAGGATGGAGCATCCGTTAATGGTCACAAGACTGGTGGGGATTTCATCCCTTGGATTCCTCTGGGATGGAGTAGGGAACTGGTGAGGGAGTTGTAGGGGAGGGAGGGGGTGTTTGAAGATTAGCCATGCTGGCTCTAACCATTGCTTCAGATAGAAGAGACCAAAAATGTTTGTGTGGGGTGAGGGGGAGGTCACAAGGATTGGGCTGGCTCATTTATGCTCATTATGAAATAAAGCTGTGCCCAGATTTTGAACCCCAATGGCTCTGAAAGAGAAAGGGGACAGATTCAGAAGTAACCTGAGGAAATACTTTTCATGGAAAGGGTGGTAAATTTGTGGAATGGCTTCCCGGTGGAGGTGGTGAAGACAAGAACCTGAATTCAAGAAAGCTTGGGAGAAGCACATAGGATCTCTAAGAAAAAGGGACAGCAGATAGCATGGATGGGCAGACTGGATGAGCAATATACTTTTTATCTGCGTTTATTTTTCTATGCTTCTATGACTCTTGTCTATTATTTCCGGGGGAGGGGGGTACTCAGGAGGGTGGGGAGTGGGGAATGAACTCCCAAGTGCCTATGTTAGTTTATCTATGTACTAGTAAAAAAGGCCCGTTTCTGACACAAATGAATCGGGCGCTAGCAAGGTTTTCCTCGGAGTGTGTATGTTTGAGAGAGTGTATGTGAGAGTGACTGTGTGTGAGAAAGAGAGAGAATGTGCGAGTGTGTGAGAGAGAGAATGAGTCTGGGTGCAAGTGTGTCTGTGAGAGAGAGAGTGTGTGTGTGTGAGAATGAGAGTGTGTGCAAGTGCGTATGTGAGACACAGTGTGTGAGAGAGAGAGAGAGAGAGAGTGTGTGTGTGTGAGACACAGATACAGTGTGTGCTAGAGAGTGTGTGAAACACAGACTCTCTGTGAGACTGAGTGTATGAGACCAAGAGAGTGTGAGAGTGACTGTGTGACACAGAGAGTGAATGTGATACAGTGTGAGACATAGAGTGTGTGAGAGACAGTGTGTGAGAGTGAGAGAGAGAAAGACATTGACTGTGAGAGAGAGAGTGTGACAGAGATACGCCCCCCTCCCTCCCTCTCTCTGGTGTCAGCCCCCCCCCCCCCCCTCTGGTGTCTGAGCATTACTGTGCAGGACGCTGAGCTCTGGCTATGCTTCAAGGAACTGACCAATCCTATTTAATAGAATGCACCTCCAACATTCTGAAGCCGAGAAACCTTGTGTGGTTGGTCACTTCTGCTTGTGACGAACCCGGAAGTACGTGATGTCAATTCAGGAGATGGATACAGAGAGCAGGAATGCCTCAGCCATGCAGTCAGCTTCAGAATGTTGGAGGTGCGCTTTTTATATAGGATTAGGTGGGCAATTTGAGAAAAATTTATTCTGTGTTTATAGTTGTACATTACGCACCAAAATGCTTTTGAAAATTTTCCTCTAAGTACCTCTCTACCCCAAAAATGGCTTTGAAAATTGTCTCGCCTATATTGAAAATAGGTTTACTCTTTCAATTATTTGTTTAAAGGAGTGGAAATTCACATGTTAGAGATTTCAGCCTTTTTCTCCAGATGAATAAGAATTGTTTTTTTTATACTGTTCATCTGCCATCACTGCGCCCTCAAAGAAAATGTCTGCAGAAGTGTCACCACTCGGCATCACCTCTATCAAATAGGCTGATTGCAATGTTGATGGTGATTTTTACAAAGCTCTCAGGTTCTCTGCTTTTCAAACGGACCAGGTAATACAGGCCAGCCGTCAATAAAACCTGGATCAAACAGCAAAACTTAGACAAGTGGAACAAACCCGTGCGGCTGGAGTAGCAGTAAGGTTCATTAGTCGGGGACCGCATCTCCCCCATCTCTGAGCTGTCCCCAAATTTTATTTTTTTTAGAATGCAGTACAAAGCAGGACAAACCACAGCCACCAGGAAAAAGCTCAGTGTGGCACACAGTGAATGAGGAAAGAATTGAGGTGCGCTACCATTTTTAGCACACGCTAAACAGTGGAGACAGTCTCTAGGATTAGCGCATGCTAATGATTTGCATGCACTAAAAACCCTAGCGTGCCTATAGTGTGGCTCAGTAAACAAGGCCCTTAGTTGTAAAATATTTATAAGTCCAAGATATCCTCTCATTTCTCAGTAATACATTCAGTACCTCCATCCTCGGTTCATTTCCTTACTGTTCCCTTATTCTGTACCTACATAAATCATTTGTGCTCCTTTTATTTTTTTTCCTTCTACTAACTTTGGGCCTCTTTTACTAAGCTGCGCTACTTAGGACTTTCCCACTCGCTAAGCCAATTTCTAGTGCGGCCTGGAAAAAAGGTATTTTTCCATATGTAAAATATGGAATATATGGCTTTTCAGCTTGGAGAAAGGATGGCTGAGGGGAGATATGATAGAGATCTATGAAATGAGGAGTGGAGTGGAGTGGAATGGGTAGACGTGAATCGTTTGTTTACTCTCTCCAAAAATACTAGGACTAGGGGGCATGCGATGAAGCTACAAAGTAGTAAATTTAATAGGAATTGGAGAAAAGTTTTCTTCACTCAACGTGTAATTAAACTCTGGAATTCGTTGCCAGAGAATGTGGTAAAGGCGGTTAGCTTAGTGGGGTTTAAAAAAGGTCTGGACGGCTTCCTAAAGGAAAAGTCTATACAGGGCCGGTCCAACCCGGTAAGCGGGGTAAGCACCGCAGGGGGGCGCCTGCCTTCAAGGGCGCCGCATGCGCCTCCCTCCTGCGGCCTGCCCGGCTGTTCGACAGCGGGTGTAAACCAATGGGGCCATGGGGGGTGTCCTCTGCTCTGGCCTGCCCATGCTCAGTGCGTTCCTGCTTCCTGTAATGCTGCACGTGGCAGCGCGCGCACTTTACACCTCCACGGTGCTACTCGTCTCCTTCCAGCCTGGCCAACGGCTCCGCTCTCGACGTCACGACAATGCCTCCTCCCCTTGCGGCACCCTGGGTGCGCGCCAATGCACCTTGCGGTTGTGGCCGGGCCTTGAAGCAGCTCGTGTCTCTGAGTCCTCTAGCTGGCTCGCTCCTCCGTCCCAGGCGCTGAGGCTCCCAGCTGACTGCCTGACTCACTGCCCTAAGCTTCTGCCCCTGTCCTGGCCTTTCCTGCACTGGCTAGTGCACTACTCTTCCACCCCTGCCATCCATGGACCACGCCACCAGTCGGGAAATGGCAGAGCAGAAGAGAAGAAGAATCTTCAAGTTCTTTAAGCCAGGTAATGGCCCCGCGGCATGGATCTATTATTTATTTATTTCTGCTGCTGCCTTTTAAGGCACTGAGCTGAAAAAGGGGACAGGGCGGGAGAAAAGAGAAAGAAGATGCTGGGGGAGGGGCGTCAACTGATAGTCTGCAGGGGGGCACCAAAGACCCTAGGACCGGCCCTGAGTCTATAGATCATTATTAAAGTGACTTGGGGAAACCCACTGCTATTTCTGAGATAAGCAGCATAAAATTGAAAGTAGACTCCTCAATAAATCCCTCCCCCCTCCCCCTAATCCCATAAATCCTATAGAAAGGTACCTTCTATATCTTCCCCATACCTAGAAGACACACAAGTTCCAATTCCCAGGGATCAAAGAGAATTAACTACCAGATTTCTGCCTCGAGTATGTAAAGATTGTATATATGGCCCCCAAATGTCAAGAAATTGCTTTGGTCACTTAGGAGATCCCCGCACTTAACACAGCTTAGCAAAAGGGCTCCTTTATTCAAGTTTGTTCTTTTTTTTTATGCCTGCGACAGAACAGTGTGTTTTAAGACTGTAAAATGTATTGGGTATTTCCTAAAGCGTATTTCTCTAGTTTGGCCAGCAGGTGGTGTATGTTTATATTTAAAACTGTTATAGAGGAATGACTATTCCTTCTTTTAGTTAGCACCCAGAGAAGAGGAAGTGCCTGCAGTGAAGTGGCCAGCTTTTTTAAAATGTTGTTCTGGGCTCTGATTGGCCTGCAGTTTGAAATTATCCAGTAGTACTGACTTTTGCTTCAGTCTTAGCCAGGGAGATGAAGAGACAGATCTCTATGCTGAGGCTCAGTAAGCAATTATATGCCCTGATCTTGCCAGGTACTTTTCAAAAAGTAAACAGATGTTCAGTTAGTGTTATAATTGATCCATATTTCAGCTACCTGTTATCGTTTGCTGATTGCACATTTTTTGTTCATTGTTCAATTTTTAAGACAATAAACAATTTAGTTTGTTCCTTCTGCCTGTCTGGACTGATAAAGAATCCTGGTGGTTTGTGTGTTGTGTCTGTGAGTGCTTTCTGGGAACAGTGGGACCCACTGGGAGTGTGGCTCCAGTAACCTTGAAATCCCAGGTGATAATTTGAGAGTAGGAGACTCGCCCAGAGGCAGTTGGGACCCAGTCAGTGAGAGGAAGATGTTAGTGTACAGCACAAGTTGGGGATAGACCCTCTAAATGGTCAAGGGGTAACCCCAGGGAGGTAGCTAGGCGTTTCATGACAATACCCCTTCCTTTTTTATTTTAGCTCCAATGTGAAGAGACATGAAAAGAAGGGGATGATGGCTGAGAAAGTTTGCTTTTATTTTTCCTTCCCAGTTTTAATATGAGGTGGCATGTACAATGAAGGCTTACTTTAAATAGAGGCAGGGACTAAAATTATTCACAGGTGTAGCTTGTGTTTCACCACCCTGGAGCAAGGAGCACCATCCCGAAGTTCAGGAGGAAGTCAGGCCTGCAGGTGTTTCCCCCATCTGCACTGTGGACATATAGCTGTGCTTCACATTTCTGTATTTTGTTTTGTACATATTTATTTGTTGGAAATGCTTTGACCATAATATAAACCCTTCTCCACTGTCCTTGATCATTGGGGGGGGGGGGGGGACACTGCTGGGAGTTGTGAGGCCAACAGATACCCATAAGGGCTCTTGCATTCTTCTGAAGGGGGTGGGGAGAGGAGAATATTTGCTTCATGAATGTTAGGCTTCTGGACTTTCTCCAGTAAACAAACCACATAACCACAAAGGTTTTGAGGCTGTTCCAAAAACAAATAAGTTACCTGTGGTACATGACAAAGCAACATTTCTTTGGCAATATACATAGCAGAAAAAAACATACAGTTCCTCAGCAGAAAATCATCAAGATTTCCATTGACTTCTATATCCCTATCATGGTGCTCTCTAGGGCAGAGCTTCCACAAGTGTAGGTTGTAAACCCATTTAACCCACATTTGGAGTCACAACATGAGTGTGTGCTCCATAGGATGTTACTACTCCATGCCACCAGGGGGTCGTATGCTTTCTGTGGCCATGCAAATTAGGGTCACAGCCACAGAAAGGTTGGTGACCCCTACTCCAGAGAGTTCCTAGACTATTGGCTTCCTTTATTGGCACATGAATACAAAGTAATGAGTCCTTTTCCATTAGTAAACGTGGTTCAGTTTCCCATGACAAGCGTAAGACCCTCTCTATCGTATGGCCTTTAAGATCATTCTTGACAGATTTAAAGAAGAAATTTTTGCTCTGTCTTGGGTACAGAACCCGTTCCTGGGGTTTGGAGTACTCCTAAGCAAAATTCCATTTTACCTGCACAAATTAGTATGAAAACCTCAGTGGAACAAGGAAGACAGAGAAACCGTCTCTCTCTCTCACGAGGAATGTACACATGGTGTCTGCTCAGAAATCTTCATAGCTACGCCAGGCCCTTGAATCCTGGACACCTTCCTAAGAGACACCAGCTGGTAAGTACAAGGCAGGTATGTCCATACTCTTTAATTATGATGACCACTATGGCAGCTGCGCATTCATCGATGGGCCACATTAAAATATTCATCTTCCCTAATCTCTCCATTACAATTACTTAGGAACCACATTTACATTATGTAATTAACCAGATGTTAAATTTAGAATGCGAAGTAGATACTATGATACGGGCCGCACAGAGCTTCTCTGCGGGCCTCATGTTTGACACACCCGATACAAGGAAGGTTTTGGACTGCATTCACTATATTCTAGAAACCCTACAAATAGTGTGGGGGGGGGGGGGGGACTACAACACCTTTATGATGGAATCACTGCTATGTGACTGTGAAGACAAGCACATCCTTGGTAAGGGACTTTTAGGAACCCCTTATATATATATATATATATATATATATATATATATATATATATACTTTGACAGAAAGGCAGGTTACAAAAAACAGACAGGTGATAATACAGACACAGAGTAAGCTGGAACTGCAGACTACATCAGAGAGAAATACTCCAGAGTTCTGTCTGTAATATATCCCATGCCTCTAGCGTGTGAATCTTGGATCTATACAGCTGGAACAAGACCTGAGACTTTCCTATTGCCTATCCTGAGGAGATCTAAACAGCAAGTATTTTGACGAGCATTAAAAAAAAATGTCTTTGCCATGAACAGAGCTTTTATATACCCTTAATTAGAATCTGGTTTCATTCTGAACTGAAGACCATTTCTTTTCTCTTCCTTAAAGCACCATTATGTAACATTCAAGCACCCCCTCTGAGATAAAGCCTTAATCATTTAACTCAATTGTTTGGGACTGCATAGATGGAAAGTAGTTACTTAATTTTGCTAGGGAAAGAATCCATTTCTGCCTTCCCTTCAACTCCTGACTTTTACTGTTTCTTTTCCTTAATCCAGATATAGATTTATACTGCTTATTTTTATTTCAATATTTTCTTATTTATGTATTCTTTTATTTCGATATTCTCTAATTGTGTATTATTATTTTTTTTGGGGGGGTAAATACAGTACAGAGTTTGACAGTTTTGCCAAAAGCTATTTGTGGTTGTGGTCGTGCTTATATTGGGAAATGAGATCCATGATTGCATTTCTACTTTAAATTTCCAGAAATCGTACTCCACAGAACAGAGGATCCCAAAGACTTGTTTGTTTGTTTTTTTAAATCTCCCCAGCAGACTAAGAATCCATGTTGTTACTGAGATACAGGAAAATTAATATGAAGTATTTATTTTTATTGCAAACTCCTGGAAAGGTACGAGCTATGAACCTTGAGGGGTGATGAACATAAATATGTATCCGATTAAGCTGAAAGACCACCAGAGGTCCTTTGAATTCAACCTCCTTCTGCCTGCCTGATAGCTCTCTCTACAGCACAGTCCAGAGGAAAGCGAGAAAAGTGAAATTGCTTTCTGACCCTGAAACTGGCCATTGGCTCATAATTGATGAATTAGCATTTTTTTTTTCCTAGCATGTACTTATATCATTACATCCAGCAATATCTTTTTCCTCTAAAATCAAATCAATTTATAAGCAAATTGGACACAAGTATAGAATATTAATTTCACAGTCTCTGGGCACATTTTGGTAAGTGTCTATGGAGCTCAGTTTCAAAGCACTTAGACTTACAAAGTTCCACAGGTTACTAAATAACTTTGAGGCTTATTTTCAAAGCACTTAGCCTCCCAAAGTTCCATAGAAACATATGGAACGTAGCCTCCCAAAGTGCTTTGAAAATATGCCTCTTTGTAAGTCTAAGTGCTTTGAAAATACACCTCCATGTGTGCATAATTAATTGTTCTTTCTTAATATTGGTTTGCTTTGCTCAGTTGTAGGTCGGTTGCATCTCTCTCCTTATGTTTCAGTGTATGTCTGCATGCACAAGGGTAACCTGGTTTTGCACTGACACTTTTTTTGTGTGCTTTGTTGAATTAAAATATGTTGTCTTCCTCAGCACACATACCACATTGTGATCATTTCTGTAAACTAAAATCTATTCAGTGGTCATCATTTGCTGTTCATGGAAGCGGCAAGAGTTCATTTGGACATGTCTCATGCCTGCCAAACTTGCAGTTGTCTTTCCAGGTTCAAGGTCACACAGAAGTCAGATTTGACAACCCTTACTGTACCTCATTCACCTGCATATTATGGTTTTCAGCAAGAATCTGCATGCCTGTACCCTATATATTATATCTGAAGAGCATACACCAAAGACTGAGCTAATGATTTTCAGCCTACAGAGAATTTCAGTGCAGGGATGCACAATGCACTAGCAAATTAAGAGGGCAATTTTCAAATGCCACTTATTCAAGTAACCTGGCCATTTGTGGCCAGCTCTTAGATGCATAAAAGTGCATGACCTCCCCTCACGTATCTTAATGTGCCCTGGTGGTCTAATGGCCTCTTCGGGGCAAGCATGAGCCCCACTCTTTCCTGCTTGGCGCTGCTGCTGACTGCTCGCTGCTGGTGCCGCTTCAAGATGGCTGAAGAGACTTCAAGCGGTGGCCTTGTGAGACTTCTGCAGAAGTCTTGACTTGCGAGGTCACCGCTTGAAGTCTCGGCAGCCATTTTGAAGCAGTGCCAGTAGCAAGCAGGTCAGCAGTAGCGCCGGGCAGGAAAGAGTGGGGTTCTTTCCTGCCCCGAAGAGGCCACCAGACCACCATGGCACTATAAGGTATGTGAGGGGAGGGGGTGTGGATGGAGTCATGTGGGTGGAAGGAGGGAAGAGGGAAGAAGGAAGCTGTAAAAGAAAAAAAAGTGGGTGGAGGGAAGATGGAAAAAATATTGGGGAGGGGAATGTACATGGGGGAGGGAAGGAAAAAGAGGGAAACACATAGAAAGGGATGGAGAGGAGAGGGGGATATGCTGCTCATGGATGGAAGGGAAAAGAAATGGGGACACTCCTGAAATGCTTAGAAATATACATCTTTTCATTTTGTATTTAGCAGAGTACGGAAGAAAATGCATTTGTTACTGTACCAGTATTTTCATTATTTGTAGAATCTGTCTTTCTGGGGGGGGGGGGGGGGGGGGTCAAGGTGTGGTGACTGTGCGGCAAGGGGGCATGGTGGGGGGCTGAATTTTATTTTGTGTCCTCTTTTTTTGTCGCGGTACATGGTAACCCCTACCTTTACCTGATCTTAGCTTCAGAAAACCTTTGAAAAAATGCACTGCCCTGGTCTCAGTCATGATCTTCCATCTTCACAATGAGAATGAGACTCTCCTGCCCTAATTGCAGAGTTTTCTGTGGCAAGAGCAAACTCGTTTGGCGAGATGTCCGCTGACCATTAGGGAGGAATACAGAAAAACCTCGTTAGTGTGCATCTGCATGCTTATTGCACTCAGAGCCAGTGAGCTCATTGGTTCATGCAGTCACCGGCCGCGAGCATTCTGCATGAGCAAATGCGGGTGCTAGACTGGCGCTAATGGCCTCTAGCGCCCATATTTGCTTCCGAGCATCGGGGTCTTAAATTCCAGAGTATGCAAATTCAGTGGGGGTGTGAACCTGGTAAGGGCATGGGTGGGTTGTGGGGGGGGGGGGGGCATGTCAGGCAGTTATAGTGTATTTTAAAGTGTATGGACTTCAACCTGGGGTACTTAGTGATCTTCAGACACAGCAAGCTTTCTCCCATAATGTCGTCATCAATCCATAATAAAGTGTCCATGCTCACAATCTATGTTTTAAAATATTCCACCAATCTTCTTGATTTTTTTCTAATTAAAAAAAAAGGCTTATAACAGTATATTAATTTAATTTAAGACGGATCCCTGCTGTCGACACGATGATGTTTCAAATTCACTGCTTCAGGACACAGAAGAAGAACCTAGAATGGATCATCCGAGCAACTAACTTTAAGCGATCTATACAGAATTACCACCATAGTACTTTCATGACTTTTGCCAATCACTCCTTGTAGCTATGTATTAGGATTATGTAGAGCACATTTAGGACCAGATTCTATCTATGGCGCCTAAAAAATCCACGTGGTAAAGATTTACGCCTAAGCGTATTCTATAAGTGGCGCCTAGATTTAGGCACGGTATATGGAATACACTCAGGTGGAAATCCCAGCACCAAAAAACAACGCGCTTCCATTTAGGCCAACAAAAATGTGGCCTAAATCCCTGCATGTAGATTTACACACACTGGCCCATATTTTATAACGCCCACAGCCATGCACCCTTTGAACTGCATGCATTAGAATTTAGGCACAGTTCATTACAGAATACGCTTAGCGAGTTGTGCAAATAAATTCTAATTATTGCCAATTAGTGCTCATTATTGCTTGGTAAGTGCTGTTATCAACAGGATAAGCCAATCAAGTTACATGAATTGTAACAGAATACACCTAGATTAGGCAAAGATCTCTATGCTCGCTACATAGAATCCAGGGGTTACTTAATATCAGTGTGACATCCTCAACCAGGTCTCATTTCCAGGGTGACAAAAATATAAAAATTAGCCTGGTTCTCAGACCAGAATCCACAACTCTTCATTGAGGTTCTTCTGAAAGCCATATGTGGCTAAGGGTCACTAGGACAAGGCTACTGGATTATTTTCTGATCCAAAACTTAGCTATTACCATGCTCCATAATCACCAGGTCTCCATTCCATCCAAAATCATTAAAATCATATTAGGCAGCATCACAGCCACAAGAGAATAATTCTATGAAATATGTGATAACAGTTGGTGCCAATTATGTGAATAAATCATTAGAATAATTATATATGCACATAGCATGAAGTTTACAGGTAGGCATAAACATAAGCAGAGTCTGGGCACAGCATGGGTGACACTCACATGCAAGTAACTTCAGGAATACTAAAAGATAGCATATATCACTGGAACTTAGGCACACACACATACCCACCATTATAGCTGGAATTGGTCCAGAAGGTGGCTACAAACTTGGCAAGCGGTCTCAGTCATAAAACATACAGGGACAGGCTTATGAACCTCAACATGCACACTGGAAGAGAGGGGATATGATAGAGATGTTTAAATACCTCAGCGGCATTAATGTACAGGAGGTGAGCCTTCTTCAAATGAAGGAAATCTCTGGAATGAGAGGGCATAGGATGAAGTTAAGAGGAAATAAGCTTAGGATGAAGTTAAGAAAAATACTCTTTTACAGAAAGGGTGGTGGAGGCATGGAATGACCTCCTGGTGGAGGTCGTGGAGACAAGGACTGTCAGAATTTAAAAAAGCATGGGACAGGCATGTGGGATCTCTTAGGAAAAGGAGTTGTTAGTGGTTACTGAGGATGGACAGACTGGATGGGCCATTTGGCCCTTATTTGCCATCACATTTCTATGACTAAGGGGTAGATGCATCAAGCAAACGTAAAAAAATCAGAAACGTAAAAACCTTTACCGAATCTGAAATAACGAAGCATGCTCCAAAAACACAGCCCCAAAAAGTTTGGTGCGGTATTGTAAAGAACGATGCACTAATCCCCGTCGGTAATCGGCTCGCAAAGCATGCGCAAAGCAGCCAAGCGTTATGCTGGCTGCTCTGCACATGCCAGAAACGTAAGAAAAAAAAAGAAAACACAAACACGTGGCTCCCACTTTCCCCTGCATGTCTCCACAAACATTAAAGGATCGGGAGGGGGCAAAGGCGCTCATCAGCAGCGTCCTGTATGGACGGCCTTGCCTTTCCCCCCCCCCCCCACCTCCCCGAAGTCCCCGCTGCTCCGTTTGTGAAATAAAAGCTTTTAAAAATGAAACCTTTGCAGTTACTGGGCTCCCCTTCCCTTCCTGTCTCTCTCTTCTTTAGTCGGCAATGCTCCGCCTCCTGCCCTCCTCCCCCTCCGTGCCCCCCCCCCCGATTTCGTCCCCGCCGCTCCCCCCCCCCCACCGGATCCCCCCTCCACCATAATGGCCGGTGCAGCGCCTCTCACCTATGTTTGAAGGCGCTGCGCAGGATGGATCAGCTATTCTTGAGCTCTTCTGTCTCCTCCGATGTCTCCTTTTTCTTCCTTTTTCTTTCGGTATGGTTAGTGCATTCCGAATTGTCTACATTTCAATGGTAGTTTCTCATTTGCATTCCAGTTTCGTTAGCTGCTACTGCCGTCGAAAAATAGGCTTTAGTGCATGGAAAGGATAGGAAATTCTTCCTTAAGGGCTCATTTAACGATGAAAAACGTTTAGTGCATCTGGGCCTAAGTGCTTACACCTAATCGATGTGCATTTTCACTGTTATGCTAACATTCTATATAAGGAAAGGAGGTGCCTTCATTCCTTTATTGAATAGCCTCCAACCGGCACCAATGCCAATCTACCACAAATTAATGATAGCCTAATGCAGAAGTCAGACAGCCAACTCTTTAAACCCATAAGACTATTTCAGTTTAATGAAGCTCTTTTTAGATTCATTTAGTTGAATGAAATTTATGCCAAGCCAGTCCTATGAATACCTATAGGCACGGAGGACTTCAATTTGTCTGAAGAACTCTTTTTACGTGCATTTCGCGAAAAAGGCAGAGCACCTGTTGTCAAGGGTCAGAACATCTGTCTCGCCCTCTGTAAACATCTGTTTGTGCACACATGCATGTGGTCTAACACAGAGTCACAGGGAAGCAGAAATGATTGCAGGCTCCACAACCAGCACAATGGGAACACCCGGGAATGACAGGGAGGCCAGGCCCTGTCACCCAAACAGTGAAAACCCCAGTGGCAGCATAATGGGAGGGGCTAAGCATGGCAGACCCTGTGGCTACGTCTTTCCCTCTTCAACTGCCCCATCTCCAGCAGATGTCATCTCCTGCTGTCATGGGGCCACTCTTGTGTTAAGAACTGTGTAATCTCGCAGCTCATATCAAAAGACTGGTGTGTGCTGAAGTGCTTAGAACATAAGAACATAAGTGTTGCCATACTAGGAAAGACCGAATGTCCATCAAGCCCAGTATCCTGTTTCTAATAGTGGCCAATCCAGGTCACAAGTACCTGGCAAGATCCCAGAACAGTATAACAGATTTTATTATGCACATGGAGAAAAGGAGTGGCCTAGTGGTTAGAGCACTGGTCTTGCAATCCAGAGGTGGCCAGTTCAAATCCCACTGCTGCTCCTTGTGATCTTGAGCAAGTCACTTAACCCTCCATTGCCTCAGGTACAAACTTAGACTGTGAGCCCTCCTGGGACAGAGAAATATCCAGAGTACTTGAATGTAACTCACCTTGAGCTACTACTGAAAAAGGTGTGAGCAAAAAAAAAAAATCTAAATAAAATATCCTAGAAATAAGCAACTGCTTGAAGTCAGATAGTTCACCAAAAAGTTTCCTTATGTTTAAATCTTGATCTCAGTTTGGTCCGAGGGGGAGAAAAATATGGGGGGGGGGGGGGGGAGTACTAAATATGTATTATTGAGACAAAAAAACACAGCTAATAAAAAAAAAAGGAGAATAAGAGATAAGAATAAAAGACCATGATAAATTTATGATCGACATTTGGAAGTTGGGGTTTTTTTGTCTATGATTATATGAACCACAAGTGGGCCACCCAAGTGGGTTGATTAAGTCGTCCAGATGCAAGCCTCTGTGATATTATGAGACTTTTTCTCCCCCTCAGACCAAACTGCGATCAAGATTTAAACATAAGGAAATTTTTTGGTGAACTATCTGACTATCCTAGAAATAAGCTGTAGATTTTCCCAAGTCCATCTTAATAATGGCTTGTGGACTTTTCTTTTAGGACATTATTCAAACCTTTTTAAAACCCTTCTAAGCTAACTGGTTTACCACATTCTCTGGCAACGAATTCCAGTGTTTAAATACATGTTGACTGAAGAAATATTTTCTCTGGTTTGTTTTAAATTTACAACTTAGTAGCTTCATTGTGTGCCCCCTAGCCCGAATATTTTTGGAAATACTAAAGCGATTTACGTCTACCTATTCCACTCCACTCAGTATTTTATAGACCTCTACCATATCTCCCCTCAGCCGTCTTTTCTCCAACTCGAAGAGCCCAAGCTGCTTTAGCCTTTCTTCATAGGGAAGTCGTCCTATCCCCTTTATCATTTTTGTCAACCTTCTCAGTACCTTTTCTAATTCCGCTTCTCCTGCTGTCTGTCCAACTAGGGCAGCTGAGAAGGAAGATGGGGAGGCAGCAAAGACAACAATTATAGAGTTTACTATGATCAGATCCAGTCTGAACACTTGATACGAAGAGAGTGGAGTGGGAGGGGTGAGAAACACAGGGCATGGAAAAAGTGAACTCCAGATACCCCCCATCCACTTATCAGTTATGCCAACAGCCTTTTCAGTGCTGACCCAGTATTCTGCTTGAAACTTTCAGGACTCAATGATTAAATACTTTCTGAAAAGTACATGAAGACCTTTCTGTTTATTCAAGCCTTAGCGCCACTGTTAAGATGCTGAATTGATTATTACAACAGTGTCCACTATGACTCCTCTGTGGTGTTAGGAAAAGATCCCCAATTTGTTACAATGTATGCCTCTTAGGTTTTAATCATCTGCACTTGTGTGTTAAACTCAACTATGTATGAGTACCTAGAGCACATTTATTCCAACTTCAATCTCAGACCGTAACCAGGTCCGATTTCCAGGGTAAGAAAAATACAGACCCAATACATGAAATAAAACACATCTACCTTGGCTCAGGCACTCTCATTCCACATTAAAAAAAAAATACACTCTTTCCAGAGCCATCTCCACTCCCACTGGCAAACATCTAACCTTCTCCATAGACACATCTGAATGGAGGAGGCACCAACTGGCCATTGCGTCACACTATGGGCCTTTACTACAGTTTAGCATGAGCTAAATGCTAAAAAGCCCATAGATACAAAATGGGTTTCTTACCATTTAGCGTGCAAACGGAATTAGAACATGTATTAAGCTTCTGTAAAAGGGCCCCAATGTGTCCTTTCCAGCTTGTTTTTTTTTTTTTGTAAACTCGTTTAGAAATTCACACTTCTCTGAAACAGCCAGAAAAGCTGGTCTCTGGCTTTCTTAATTACCCATGCTTCATTTTTAAAATGAGAAGTATTTAACTTGTCCATCACTGCTTTGGGAGCAGGACTGCGGCAGTGATCCATCAGTGGAGCGAATGAACGAGTGAGTAAGGCAGAGTCTGAATGTCAAGGCAAGTTAGTATAGACCTGCTGCATTAAAACAGCCAAAGGGGCTACACATGAGGCAGACACAATCAAAAGCTCATTTCAAGCCATTTTACATCCTTTAAAGGTTTAGATTGCTTTGATTTGGTCTCTCAAGCTGGACTCGAGTTCAGAGGTCGAAGTGGAGGGGGAACATAGAGCAGCAGGCAGAAAGATGACAAACTTGAGTATAACAATGAATCCCATGCACCTCGTTTTCCAGAAGGGAACAGGCATTAGAAGTTAAGATCTCTTATGGTACAGCAGTAGTCATTTGTTGACTGATTAGTACAGAATTCTAGTCATAATGATCTTGGAAAAAATGGGATTCTTTGGCAGGCTGAGATATCTTTTACTGAACCAACACAAGACTTATTCAATAGTGCTGGATGGAAAACATGAGCTTTGAGGACCATATCGGTCCCCCTTCTGATGTCAACCGATGACTGGCTGAGAGCCAGAACCACAAAGCCAAGCTACTATGCAGTCTCTCTACTTCAAGGCTTCCCACATCAGCCCTCAAAGGCCACAAAAGGTTGAGTATTAAGGGTTAACAAGCTATCTAATCTACCCATCCTCTTAGAACGTATGCATGTCAATACATCTTATTACTATTCGGTGAAAAGCAGACCTATTGGTGGTCATTGCTGAGAACCCCCTATGCTACACTGTGATTTGCTAGTGGAATGCATATGATGTGCTCATTCACCCGAGACAAGCAGTTCATAGGCCACTTTTTACTGTTCCCATGCACTTACAAAGGACACTGAACTTAAATGCTAGCTGAAGCCTTGGTTTTACTATTACATTATCACGGACTTCCAACTATTCCCGACAGATAATTCATGTCTGCCTTAAAGGAAAGATTCAGAAAATGCCCACTAAATGCAACGCATTATCAGTAATCCAATATTCCTATGTAATGCACAGCTTATTAAATGATTACTGTATTATATAGTTTTTGTTTTTTTTCTTTTTTCTTCAGACCATCAGAGGTAGATCCAAAGTCACTTGTTAATCACCATATCACTATTTATATATGGTGACAGGGTTCATACCCTTCTCGTCATCAGTCACTGATGTTTATATATTCATAACGTTCATAATTTTACAAATTTTTCTATTTTCAAAATCTCATATATGTATATATCCATAAGGAAATGAACTGAACTTCTTTTACTTAGCTTTTATAAATCTTGATATCATGTCAAGATGAAAGGTGGGGCTGCATACCGACATGTGTTTCACCAGCAAAGCTTTATCAAGGTATGCCCCTTTATGTCACAGATCGAGTATCCACTGTTCAAGCTCCATCAGCCAACCCTAAAGGAAAACCAGTTTGTACCCCATCACCCAATCAGATGCCAAGGAGCAGCAGGAGCATGTGCAGTCCCTGATGTTGACCCACCCTGCCTTCCACTGAAAGCTGCTGAAAAGCAGTCATCACTACACCCATGTCAGATGCTCAATGGATATACCCAGCAGCCGAACTATGCAATTTTCAGGTTAATTTACTAGAAAGCTAAATTATGTTTTTAGCACTTTTGTTCTAAAAATAAATCACTTATGCATCTGCTTGCTTGCTGGGTACACATTAACTCCTCAACCATTAAACCTAGAGCAACCACATTTTCAAGATAGACATTATCTGCATAAAAGCTAGAAATCCAAATAATGTTTTTCCCTTAAAAAGGAGGTGGGCACTGTATCTTATTTATTTATGCATTTATCTATTTATTTAGATTTTGCTCAGAAGTAGCTCAAGGTGAGTTACATTCAGGTACATAAGGTAAGTCCCTAACCCTGGAGGACTCAGTCTGATTTTGTAGATGAAGCAATGGAAGGTTAAATGACTTGTCCATGATCACAAGGAGCAGCAATGGGATTTGAACCCGAGTTTGCTGGTTATCAGGCTACTGTTTAACCACTAGGCTACTCTTCCACTCCACGTCACCTGGCCTGGCACAGATGTCTTTGTACATGAGTGTTCTGAGGAAAGTGTAGTAGGTTAGTCATTATGAGTGTAGGGTTAATGGTACAGTACAAGCCCCCAAAGCTCCAGGTGTCCCTCCCCTAAAAGAAGTCCTGCCCTAGGACAGACCAGAACTGGACTTGAACATGTAGCATGTTTTCTTTAAAGAGTGAGAGAAAAAAAAAAACCCCACACACCACCGATACACTTTTCTCAGCAACTGTCTTAAGAAATGGCCAGAGTGTGAAAGTACTCTGTGTTACCTTTAGCTGGATGCAAGCTTTAGCTGCTGCTGCTCTCAGTGGAGCAACAGCATTCTCCATTATCCATCAGACTTCTATGTTTCTGATTCAGAGAATTTCTCAGCACACAGAAGCTTTATCATCATTCTGTCACAGCAGCCTCAAGCTTTTAAATATGCATGGCAGTGCCTTAACCAGCACTATGCATTGCTCATGAGGAGTATAATTCCATTCCAAACCATTCCTTACTAAGGACTATCTCATCAACAGCAGACTCTAGGGTGTGCATTAAAAGTAAATCATCATATACCCCCCTGCTGCACTGAAAGGCACAAGCCTTAGCCATGTGCCTTCAGCACTGGAGAAGTGCTGCAATTTAGCTTAATGCATACCCTGGTGTGTGTCATTTTGCTTACAAAATGTTCTGAAAGAACAAGGAACAAAATCAATGTTTGTTGCTTTGAAAACAAATCTGGGTTGTTTTTTGTTGTTTTTCTTCTTCCAACAGTACGTCCAGCTGCCTTGTACTGAATGCAGCATAAGCAGCTGCACTTTACCATCATTCATTTTATTCCAGACTGTCATGCCAGTGGCTAATGACTAAACAGATGTGCAAGGGAGATTAACCCCTGGGCTGAAGATGCAACCAGTGGAATTCTGTGGATTGCAGGCACAGGATTTTTCTAGCCCTCTAGCAAACTGCGTAAAATTAGAGAAGCAACCCAGGGGCACTGTGGGCATACAGGTAAAAAGTGGTTTGGCTGCATTTCCTGAGAAGAGCCTTTTCTAGACGTTGTTAGAATGTGTTCCTCAAAGTGCAGGGTTCTAGCAGCTATACTTGTTCTGAAAAGAACAGGGTTGCCTGGGGCTGTGAAAACAAAAATTAATAATATCCCAAAGATAATGCCTTCTATGAGCTTTAAAAACTATTTAAGTGCCCTCTAGGTTACATCTGAAGACAGGAACAATGCGGTCTCAAAAACTTGTATAATGCATGACGTATGTATTACAAGATTTGCTTTTTTCAAAAAAATATTTTTTGGATTTTTAAGAGGTTGCTTTAGAGGGCAGGAAGCCATGTATTTTTAGCCTGTTTTATAAGACAGATAGCACCTCTGTGTCTATAAAATACCAGTGCAAATCCAACAGAAATGGTGCCTAGATTGTGGACAGTAACGTTTACATCTGCTTGGAAGCAGCCCTAAATATTAAAGTATGCGTATAAATTGTGATTCTGCTCATGTTCCACCCCAGATCCTCCCTTGAAAATGCCAACTCTACAAATACACATACCTAATGGCAATGCGTGTACTTTTAGGCATGACCTAATTTTACAAGAAGCCTTTTACGTAACGATAAAACGTACCTGTTGTAGATTAGGAATTGGTTATTGGACAGAAAACAAAGGGTAGGGTTAAATGGCCATTTTTCTCAATGGAGGAGGGTGAATAGTGGAGTGCCACAGGGATCTGTCCTGGGACTGCAGCTATATAAAATATATATAAATGATCTGGAAATTGGAACGACAAGTGAGGAGGTGATTAAAATTACAGATGACACAAAACTATTCAAGGTTGTTAAAACACAAGTGGACTGTGAAAAATTGCAGGAAGACCATAGGACATTGGCAAATGAATTTTAATATGGGCAAATGCAAAGTGATGCACATTGGGAATAACTGCCCAAATCATATTTACCTGATGCTAGTGTCCAATTTGGGGGTCAGCAGGAAAGAAGAAGATCTAGATGTCAGTGTAGCCAATATGCTGAAATTTTCTTACCAATGTGTGGTGGTGGTGGAAGTCAAAAAAGCAAAGAGGATAATAGGAACTAATAGGAAAGGGATGGCAAATACAATCAATACTATATAATGCCTCTATCACTCCATGGTGCAACCTCAACTTGAGTATAGCATTCAGCATCTCAAAAAAATGTATAGCAGAATTAGAAAGTTCAAAGACGAGAGATCAAAATGATAAAGGAGATGGAACTCCTCTATTAAGAGGAAGGTTAAAGAAGTTAGTACTCCTCAGCTTGGAAAATAGATAGCTGAGGGGAGATAGGATTTTGTAGACCTCAATCATGAGTGGTATAGAACAAGTAGATCATTTTTTTTTTACTTTTTCAAAAAGTACAAAGACTAGGGGACACTCGAAGTTGCAAGGAAATACTTTTGAAACTATCAGGAGGAAATATTTTTTCACTCAACGAATAGTTAAGTTCTGAAACTCATTGTCAGAGGATGTGGAATTAGTTAGTGTATCTGGGTTCAAAAGAAGGTTTGGATAAGTTCTTGGAGGAAAAGTCCATAGTATGCTATTGAAACACACATGGGGGAAGACACTGCTTGCTCTGAGATTGGTAGCATGGAATCTTGCTACTATTTGGGTTTCTGTCAGGTACTTGTGACCTTGATAAGTCACTGTTGGAAGCAGGATACTGGGCTAGGTGAACCATAGGTCTGACCCAGTATGGCTATTCTTATGTTCCTCCTAAGTGCAGATTATTTAATACAATAAAATTGAACAAGAAGACGTTGGCAGTAAAGATCATAAAGAGAAAAGAACTGAGAAAGTGGAAGAGATGGAAGAAATGTGAGAGGGGAGGGGAGAGGAGAGTGAGAGAGAGGTTAAGAACATAAGCACTGTCATACTGGCACAGATTGAAGGTCCGTCAAGTCCAGTATCCCATTTCCAACAGTAGCCAATTCAGATAACAAGTACCTGGCAAGATCCCAGAACAAAATAGATTTTATTTTGCTTATCCTAGAATATGCAGTGGATTTTCCCAAGTCGTCTTATGGACTTTTCTGTTAGGAAATTATCCAAATCTTTTTTAAACCCTGCCAAGCTAACTGCTTTTACCACATTCTCTGGCAATGAATTCCAGAGTTTAATTAGTCATTGATCAAAGAAATATTTTCTCCGATTCATTTTAAATGTACTACCTAATAGCTTCTTTACGTGCCCCCTAGTCCTTGTATTTTTGGAAAGAGCAAACAAGTGATTCACATCTCCACTCCATTTTATAAACTTCTATCTTACCTCCCCTCAGCCATCTCTTCTCCAAGCTGAAAAGCCCTAGCCGCTTTAGCCTTTCCTCACAGGGAAGCTGTCCCAGATCCTCTTCTCTGTACCTTTCCTAAATCCACTATATAATTTTTGAGATGCGGTGACTAGACCTGCACACAATATTTGAGGTGCTTTTCATATCATAGAGAATAGGTGGACATAAATAATAAAGAGTTTCTTTATAAGACAGTATGGCATATATGATGGTGTATGAAAAATTGGTTTGACAAGACCACCTGTCCCTGAAAAAAATAGAAATAGCTGTCCCTAGTGAACCTGACAGCTTTTTGTGCCCCTGTAGTGGGATGCACAGCGTAGATGTGACAGTGACATTCCACAGGTGCTAGAAGCACTTAGATATTGGCCCTGTACCTTGATGTATGGGTGATGGAGGGTTATCGCATCCCACCAGAGGCCTGTCCAAATGTTTAGTGCTCACATGGGCATTCTAGCATTTGAAAAGCTTTGCCAACTTACATAGAAAAGGAAGCAGGCAGAATAACAGAGGCCAGTAAGCACATATGTCATGCAAATCTCTAACCCAGCATCAGAATCATCCCAACAATGCAGCTTAATGGCGTATTTTAGTATGTATCAGCATGCTGGCTGAATTAAAGACATTTTCTGTAATAGCAGGTAACAAACACACATACACAGATTAAGACCAAGATCATTAAAATTGTTTCCAAGGTAAACCTCTTCTCTTCCTTCATCCAAACTACTCCGTTGGTATAAACAGCAGCAAAGATCCACCCCCACTACACTGCTACTGACCTGATTTCAATGGATCAAACACACATATTCCAGCTTCAACCTAGCTTTCGTTCCTCACCAATTTTGTGCCATCTCCTAAAATATTTCTAGGTTTTCCCTGCCTCCTATAGTGAAGGTGTAAATCATAACAATACATTAAAAAACCACATAAGAAAACCTGTATCCCTACCAACCGATATTAATCTAAACATCGTAAACATAGTAGATGATGGCAGAAAAAGACCTGCACGGTCCATCCACTCTGCCCAACAAGATAAACTCATATGTGCTACTTTTTGTGTATCCTTACCTTGATTTGTATCTGCCATTTTCATGGCACAGACCGTAGAAGTCTTGCCCAGCACTAGCCCCGCCTCCCAACCACCAGCCCCGCCTCCGCCACCCAATCTCAGCTAAGCTTCTGAGGATCCATTCCTTCTGAACAGGATTCCTTTATGTTTATCCCACGCATGTTTGAACTCCGTTACCGTTTTCATCTCCACCACCTCCCGCGGGAGGGCATTCCAATTATCCACCACTCTCTCCGTGAAAAAATACTTCCTGAGATTATTCCTAAGTCTGCCCATGTATGTATGAGTGGAAAACATACATACATACATGTGCTTACAAATACATGAATACAAAAAACTATACAAATTAAATTACAAACCTAGAGAATCCAAGGTCACTGGACTGTATAACACCCTTCAGAAAAAAAAAAAACAATCCAGGGCTACTATTTCTTCTTTTACAATAAACATTCATACGACTGGCATTTAATTAAATTCATATTTGAACTTTTGAATCACCTGGCAGTGTTGAACACTTATTTTTGCCTTAAGTTTTATCACTGTTTCACTTAGACAATTTATTTTTCAAATCTATTTTTTAAATGACTCCACATTTAACCTTACTTCCCTGTTGTTGCACAAGTACCGGACACAGCTCCTGCCTTTCATACTGCAATCTGTCTCTGGGGCGAGTTGTTCTTCAATCCTTCACCCATTCTGTTGGATCAAGCTGCTACTTGCAAACTACCACGTACTGTAGCAGCCAGAAACAAATGATCTAACAGAACCAGTTAAGGACTTAAGAATACACACCTAAAGCGCCTACTTTCCCCGGGCTTGTTTGATAAAAGGCATATAAGAGCAATACGTTGCAATGATAAAAACACAGAAACATGACAGCAGATAAAGGCCAATGGCCCATCCAATCTACCCATCCTCTGTAACCTCTAACTCTTCCTTTTCCTAAGCAATCCCACATGCTTATCCCATGCCTTCTTAAATTCTGACACAGTCCTCGACTCCACAACCTCCACTGGGAGGCCATTCCACACTTCCAGCATCCTCTCTTAGATTAGTCCAAAGCCTATTATATGCTTTGTTAGTCAAGGCACCCTGTATCCTTCTTCCACCATATTCTTTCTTCTCTGCTTTTCCACATAGACACCACCCTCTCTCACTAAAGTCGTCTTCCTCCTCTTTGATGTTATACGTTCTCTCACTTTGCTTCCACTACTTTTTCCATGCCATCCCCTTTTCCTCTATTTTCTCTGTCCTTAGTCTTTTTGTTCTTCCATCTGATCCCTCTCCTCTCACTTCCAGCATCTCATCCTTATCGCCTTTCCAACAGTCCCTCTTTTCCTTCCTTCAGTTTTTCCTTGTGGATTTTTGCCACCTTTCTGGCCTTCCAGGCTGATTGGCATCAGTATTAGGAAGTGAATCAATGAAAGGGAAACACAGGCTGGTTGCGACAACTGGTAGGCACAAGATATCAACAGATTTAGGCTTCAAGTGGATGGCATTAGCAGCTCTCGACAGGGGAAGGAGCAGTGGTGATGGGCATAACCGCCGAGAGGGGGGCAGGGGGGACAAAATTCCCCAGGCCTGGGCCTGCAAGGGGGGCACCTGGATCTCTTTCTCTCTCTCTCCTGCTCGGTCGGGACCGAAGTGATCGCAAACCGACAGGAAGAGAGAGAAAACTCCAGTGCCACAGCCAGGGCCCCCCTTGGAGGCAGGTGAGGACCCGGAGGAGCACCTCCTCCAGCGCTGCTCTTCTGCCCAGCTGAGCGCTGCCCTGAGAGGAAAAGCAGCCGCTCGGGCAGGCAATCAGCAGAAGAGCAGCGCTGGAGGAACATGTTTTCTGCTGGCAGGGCCTCGGGATCCCCGCCAGCAAAGATAATTGGATTGTGTTTGTGGGGGGGCTCTGCCATGGGCCCGGCGGCGGAGGCTCTGCCCTGGGCCCGTTCAGTCTCTCGGAGGCCCTGGTGATAGGTGGAGGCAGTTACATGTCACTTAGCTTGGCATGACTTCATAAGATGAGGTACACTCACTGTGACTGCTGCTATGATCCCAGTTTCATGGCATACAAAGGCCCTTGTGATTCTGAACCCTTGTCTAGCTGTAGCCAGAGACCCTTCATAGTTGGTTTTATGGGAAAAAATGTTTCTGTTCATTCTTCTAATATTTCCCCTTAAAAGCACAACTAGAGAATCACCGACGGAAACAAGGCTGTAGCGTACCATCATAGTAACATAGTAGATGACGGCAGAAAAAGACCTGCACGGTCCATCCAGTCTGCCCAACAAGATAAACTCATATGTGCTACTTTTTGTGTATACCTTACCTTGATTTGTATCTGTCTTTCAGGGCACAGACCGTATAAGTCTGCTCAGCACTAACCCCGCCTCCCAACCACCAGCCCCGCCTCTGCCATCCAATCTTCGCTAAGCTCCTGAGGATCCCTTCCTTCCGAACAGGATTCCTTTATGTTTAACCCACGCATGTTTGAATTCCGTTACCATTTTCATCTCCACCACTTCCCACAGGAGGGCATTCCAAGCATCCAACTCTCTCGCCGTGAAAAAATACTTCCTGACATTTTTCTTGAGTCTGCCCCCCTTCAATCTCATTTCATGTCCTCTCGTTCTACCGCATTCCCATCTCCGGAAAAGGTTCATTTGCAGATTAATACCTTTCAAATATTTGAACGTCTGTATAATATCACCCCTGTTTCTCCTTTCCTCCATGGTATACATGTTCAGGTCAGCAAGTCTCTCCTCATACATCTTGTAACGCAAATCCCATACCATTCTCGTAGCTTTTCTTTGCACCACTTCAATTCATTTTACATCCTTAGCAAGATACGGCCTCCAAAACTGAACACAATACTCCAGGTGGGGCCTCACCAACGACTTATACAGGGGCATTAAAACCTCTTTTCTTCCGCTGGTCACACCTCTCTCTATACAGCCTAGCAACCTTCTAGCTACCGCCTTGTCACACTGTTTCGTCGCCTTCAGATCCTCAGATACTATCACCCCAAGATCCCTCTCCCCGTCCGTATCTATCAGACTCTCACCGCCTAACACATACGTCACCAGTTAATATTTTAAGAACAGGGGCAGGAACTGGTTTGAGATTGAATGATTTCATCTGATTGCTTTAAAACACATATCCTGCTTTCTCAATTTCCAAAAATGCCCTCCCTCTTCCACCTGTTACATTAACCACTAAGACGGACCTCACATGAAAACTGCTAACCAGGATCCTTGTCACAGGTCTCAGAACCACTTAGATCAGTTAATTTGCCAACTGGAGATTTGAGAGCATCTGTGCCGAGCAGCATCTTCCCTTGGGGCCTGCAGCCCCCAATTTGTTTTATTTTGTTCAGTTTCATATGTTGTTTATGCAAATATTCATTTTGTGCAGGATATTTCATTTCAAGGGCAATGTCCGAAAAAGTAAGCGTGCTTTCTGAAGAGAGCACACTATTTATGACTCAGGAAAAACAAATTTGGGGAGATCACTATTCAAAGCGACTTAAGTGGTCAGGTTTAGATCCCAATGTAATGTAATAAAGTTAGGACAGCAAAACAACTGTTCTAACTTTATGTAGCGAGTTAATCAGGCACCAATCTGAATACTGGCAGAAGCCCAGTTAACTTCCCAGTTGCCGGTCCTACTCAGGGCTGCCAAGAGACACAACTGGGCCCGGGGCAAGACTGCCTCCCCCCACACACACTAGTGCCCCTCCCCCACAAATGCACACACGTGTCATCCCCTACATTTTGGCTGCCGCCCCTGTCCCCTTACCTTCCTTGGTCTGTCATCTCTCCTGCTCCTATGTGCCGGGACCCAGAAGACTGTATTAATGTAATAATCCGAGTCACCTGGGTTATCGCGTTAATGGAATCATCCGGGCCCCGGCACACAGAAGCAGCAGTACAGAGACAGACAGACCCGGAAGCAGGAAGAAGCTTGCCAGTGCTGTAGTGGAAGATTTTAAAGACTGTTTTTCAACTCTGCCTTGACCAGCAACTGCACTCGGGTTCTGTATTTTTGATTAGATGTAATTCTGGTTGTGTGAAAGATTAAGACACAGCTCCAGGGGCATAGCTATGTGGGGCCATGGGGGCCTGAGCCCCCGTAGATTTGGCCCTGGACTCCCCTGCCAACGACCCTCTCGACCCCTCTCCCGCCGCCAACCTGCCGTCAACCCGTCATCACCATTGCCTAACTTTGCTGACGGAGGACCCAAACCCCTGCCAGCCAAGGTCCTCTTCTTCCTTAGTTCTGTTTCTGAGTCTGACGTCAGACATCAGACTCAGAAACAGAACGAAGGAAGAAGAGGACCTCGGCTGGCGTTGGTTGGGGTCCCCCACCAGCAAAGGTAGGCGATGGCGGGGGAGGTTGACGGCGGAAGGGGGGGGTTGAGAGGGTCATCGGTAGGGGAGATGTCAAAGTTGGTGGGGGGGGGGCGGCAATGGTGGAGGGGGGCAGCGGTGGTGGAGAGGGGCAGCGTGCTGGGGCGGGGGTTAAAATGTACCCCCTCACTTCGGGCTCTGGACCCCCCTCCCGCCAAAGTCTGGCTATGCCCCTGCACAGCTCTAATTAATTTGGTATGTGAAGGGAGAGGTGGAGCCTGTTTCGAGTTCAGACTGGCCACCTGGACTGAGAAACATCTGACCACATTCCCACAGTATGGCTTTATTTTGTAATTTTCCTTTGCTCGGAACATGAGTTCTAAGCCTAATAAAAAAGGGCGCTTCTGTCAGTGAAAATGGGGAGCTAATCTGTGAGTAACGTACGTACTGTGCAAAGAACCATATTTCCTGGTCAAAGAAACTCCTGGCTTTTGCTGTGAACAGGGCCCTCTCCCCAGCTGATAAGAGCCTGAATGATGTAAGGACCAGTGATGTATGTATGTATAGATATGATGTACATATAGTGTATGTATATTGCTTTTCCTGGTCTACAAACTTCTAGCATTGCTTGGATGTAGGGACCAGTGATGTAATGATTGTTTATAGGTATTGTTTTATTTTTTCAATTATAAAGCTTAATCATTGTGTACATAGCTTAAATCACTGTATATCTTAGAACCTCTAATAAAAGTCTAATTTATCTAATACGAATCCAAAAGAATCCACAGTAATTACTGAGTAGTCTGTGTCAGTGAGGCAGGCTGTAAAACCAGGTCAGAACATGTGCCGAGCCCCTCCTTGGAGGCTGGGCCTGAGGAATGTTGCCCCACTGCACCCCCTCTCGGTGGCCCTGGACCTACCCAGATTTTTCAATGCCGAGAGCAGTACATACCCCAGAATTGGATATCTGGGGTTAAGTCAGCTGCGGCAGAAAGCGGTTTGGAAGCCGCTCACTGCCGCAGCCTGACAATTGACCCATTTCCCCCTGTCATTTCAAGATGAAAATGGCATGAAATGACACGGAAACATCGTTGACATTTCCCACAATGTTTCACAGGAATGTACAACCCCAATCTCCCCTAGCTGGCCTGCCAAAAATAAGAAAATATCCATCTGTTGTCATATCTTATCCCCTATGTCATCCTTCATCTTAGGTTTTCTGATATCATAACTAAACTATGTAAGCCACTGAGTCTGCAAATAGGTGGGAAAATGTGGGATACAAATGCAATAATAATAATAATCATCATCATCATACTTGCACACAAAGCAAGGGGAATGAAGTGGGAAATTATCAAAATAACTAGTAAAAAAGGCCCGTTTCAGTAACAAATGAAACGGGCGCTAGCAAGGTTTTCCTCGGAGTGTATATGTTTGAGAGAGAGTGTGTGTGAGAGTGACTGGTGAGAGAGACAGAGTGAACGTGCGAGTGTGTGTGACATAGAGTGAGGCTGTCTGTGTGAGAGTGTGTGTGTGAGAAAGAATGAGAGTGCGCGGCAGGGGCCCCCCTCCATCTCCCACCCTCCTTTCCTCCCCCCTTCCATCCCCTCCCCCTTTCCCCTCCCCTTTTTCCTCCCCTCCCAGCTTCAGGGTTGTGGTCCCCCCTCACTCCGCCTTTCAGGGTCGTGGCTCCCCTCCCTCCCTCCACCACTTTCAGGCTGCCTCCCTCCCTCTCTCCCTCCCACGTTCAGGCTGGCTGGCTCACTCCCTCCCTTCCACCCTCCGACGTTCAGGCTGCCTGCCTGTCTCCCTCCCTCGCACGTTCAGGCTGGCTCGGGGTGATGGTAGTCTTCCCTTCCTATCCCACTGGGGCTCCCCGAGGACACGTTTGGAATAAATGGTCGAGAGAAGGCACTGAACCGAGGCACGAAGCTGTTTGCACTGCACAGGCACTTTTGTTACATCATCTGCATGCTCACACAGATAAGCCCCATTTTAGGAAGAAAAGTATTAAACCTTCACTAATAAACTTTGCAAAAATTCAGCTTACACCTGGTCATGCTAGGTTTTATCTTGTAGTTTACCCTCTTCTTTTTGCCTGAGGGTGAGAACCTATTTTACCAAAAATTTTCACACAGGAACAGAAATAGAAAATCCTTGCCTGAGCTTTCAATTGAAAATACTCTGCAGTATGCGTATTCCCCCTGTGCCTTAATGTAAATCCCTGTGGTGGTGGAGTTTGGTATAGGCGTGGCCGGAAAAACACAGCATCCAATAGTAGGACGGGGGTGTATCCGGAAGTATTCCCTTTGCGGCAGGTCTGCACGTGAAAGCATCCGTAGTGGTGACTATTATGTCTTCTTTTTTCATAAATAAGAAACCGCGCAACAATGTACTTGTGAAGGTGCGTGGGACTGGCAAGAGGCGGAAGAAGAGGAGGAGCGGATGCACAGCTGACAGCCGATGGCTGCCTACGGTGCCCCGCTTCCTTTTTAAAAGCATTTTTGCAGGTTATTATTTTTGTTTGTGTATCAGACGGGGGGGGGGGGGGGGTACTGGTGCTGAGCTGATGTAGGACAGGTGGGTTAGCGGCGGCGACCTGTTGGGGGGGGGGAGGGTGGAGCAGTGGCTGAGGCAACTGTGGGGGGGGAGGGGGGAGCAGTGGGTATTGCAACCTCAGGGGTGGGTGGAGGGGGAGCAGTGGCAACATGTGGGGGGGTGGAGGGTGGTAGTGGTGGCAACTTGGGGGGGGGGGTTGTAGGGGTGAGGGGCGTTGACTTTGGGGGGGCGTGAGCTGATGTAGGACAGAGGAGGGCTGGCTCTTAGTGGTGTAGATCAATGTCTGCTATGCCCTCGCGTCAAACGTGATGACGTCGAGGGCGGAGCAATGCGACTGGTTGAGTGCCATTGCTCCGCCCTCGACGTCATCACGTTTGACGCGAGGGCGGGACAAACACTCATGGGCAAATTTCGATCTACACCACCATAAATTTAGAACCTTGAGACTTGTGAAGGCTTCATCAGAACGTTGGGGTTGTGAATTATGTCTGGATGGGGTGTGGCTGAGGGCGGGTCTATGAGTGAGAGTGTGAGTGAGTGGTGCTGACAGCCTAGCCTACCAACAGTACAGGGCTTCAGTGTTTCCCTGCCACAGAGTGAGCTTCAGAACGTTGGAGGTGCGAATTATTTATATAGATAAGGCAAATCATATTTCAAAACATTTGCTATGATTGCAGGTGGTTCGTACCTCAAAGGGGGAAGGGGTACAATCATAAAGTTGACATTAGCGAATAAATGATGCTAATTAGCGGTGGGGGAGGGGAAAGACTTTAGGGTTAAAAGCAACAGTATCAGCAGGGGATGACATTTTTACTGTTGAATGCAATGGTATCGTGGTATTATGTTCCAAGACTGCATCGTATAACTGCACACATGAGGTTGGCAAGGCCAGTTGATGACTGCCTTGTTTATGATGCCAGGTTTTAATAATGAAGTGGTGAAACTTGCACAGAGAGCCAGATAAAACTCTGGTCACCGTGTTAGGCAGACTGGACAGGCCCTACAGGTCTTTATCTGCTGACATTTACTTTGTTACTATGTAACTCACTGGACAGGTTCCTCACAGCAATCATTTCCAACACACATACATTTGTAAAAACCCTAAAAACGCACTGCAATTATTCAGAGACCAGGCACCAGGGTCCCAAAGTGAGTGATGGTTCTGCATGGCAAAGCCAAGCAGTTCAAAACAAAAGAAAATTAAAAACAGAAAAAGGATTATATCATCACTGCCCGCAGATTTAGGACTCTGTGTCCCTGGACCTTAAATCCCCACAAAGAATTTTCCTGTCAATATGGTAATTAGCAATACCTAAATGGTTTTTTTCAAGTATCTTCAGGTGTAAAACATGAACTACAAATATAATAAATTATTATAGATTATGAAAAAGTCGAGCAAAATGTATAATGACTGCATGTTCTAAAAGTAAAAAAAAAAAAAATAAAAGTGGTTGTTAAGGAGCCCCTGCCACCCCCCTCCACACACACACACACACACACACAGCTATTTAGTTAAAAGCACAGAACCAGGTGTGAGCTGGGCTTGTGGCCAAGGGCTATGCAGCATTATCCCATCAGATCCTAAAGCAAACAAAGGAACTTTTCATTGTGTGACTGCTGAAATCCTTAAAAAATTCATTTCATTCGTGACTTGATTTCATACAGCAGTTCCTCTTACTACTGTGCCTGATTTACAAGAGCTGCCAGACATTCCTTGAGGGCAGGGCACCATAATTTGATACACAAATATACAAATAAAAAGGTATTTTCTCCACCTTCATTGTCCCCAAAATTGCTGTCTGTCTGTCTCTCTCTAGTGCATTCAGACATTACTCATTCTGATGACAGGATGTGACATGATTAAAAAAAAAAAAAGCCCCTCAAAAAGCTGCAAGAATTTATGCGCAAGTCACTATAATATTCAGAGGCCAGCCTGTACAACTCTGGTAGTACTGCGCTCTCCAAATCAGACCCTTCCTCAGGAGGCTCCGACCGTCTAAAAAGCCACCCATACCTCAAGGAATGCTCTACCTCCCTACAAAGTGCCCATCCCTTTGGAGCTCAGTCTTCTTCCTGCACCAGAGAAGGGGAGAACCAAAGATGGCTCAGGCTTTCGTAACTAAAACAGAAGAGGACCAGTTTCCAACTGCACCGTTCTATTAAGAGAAAGACACAGCAAGTGCAGGGCAATATATGTGTGCACATATGCTATTATTCTAATTGTATATATGAGTAATCGGTTCAGAAGCATTCATGTGAACTATATAGAATGAGTGGGCAACCGTGGTCCTTAAGGACCACAACCCCGATAGGTTTTCAAGATTTCCACAATGCATGAGATTGACGTCCATGCACTGCTACTAGATCTCATGCAAATTCATTGGGAAAACCTTGAAAACCCAACTGGTTTGTGGCGCTCAAGAACCGTGGTTGCCCACCCCTGCTATGCATGAACAGTTATGCACCGATTACACATGTGTACAATCAGAATAATGGCATATATGCACATATGTGCACAGATACAATTGCAGGCATCCACCACTCTCTCAATACAGCAATATTTCCTCTGCACGACGTGGCAGGTAAAACCATCTGTACACTGAAAGCTAATGATGAAGTGGAGGCGTGGCCTAATGGTTAATGCAGCAGCTTGCGGACCCGGGGAACCGGGTTCGATTCCTGTTGTTGCCCAGCGGTGGGTTGAGATCCTGGGGAACCAGGTTCAATTACCTCTGCAGCTCCGTGTGACCCTGGGCAAATCACTTAGCCGTCCATTGTCCCAGGTACAGTATATAGCTTAGACTGTAAACCCATTAAGGTCAATGCAAAGTACCAGTAACAGAAATAGTAAACAGCATAGTCGCCTTAGGGATCATTATGAGTTTATCTTGTTGGGCAGACTGGATGGACCATGCAGGTCTTTTTCTGCCGTCATCTACTATGTTATGTTATGTATGTTACTTGCAGTATATCAAGTGCTGAAACTAAATAAATTTCAGCAAATTACTACAAAACCTAATCCACAGACTGCCCACTCCCCTGTTCCCCCTCCCCCCCAAAAAAAGATATGTTTTTTTTTCTAAAAAAGGTAGAGTTGGGCAATAGCAATTAAAAACTTTATACACATGAGTCACAACTCGTAGAAGCTTGGGGGGGGGGGGGGGCTGGTGCTGTTCTCTTCTCTGGTACAGCTGCACTGGTTTGGGGAACTCTTGAAAGGCATTTAGCAGAAAATAAGAAAATTTTTGACTTAGTAAGAAAGGGTCTCATATTCATCTGGTGGCAATCTGTGTTTTGCTGACCGCCACGCCATTATCCACAGAAATTCAATGTTGGGCCATGTCCGAGCTCTGACATTGAATTTCCAGGTATATGGAGCCAGAGAAATCATAGCCTGTTAAGTGCGATATTCAACACTTAACTGGCTATAGAGAACCACATAAAGGGGCCCTACGGTAGCGGCAGTGGCCATTTTTGGCATGCGCCAGTGCCCCTTTTACTACAGTGGGTGAAAATAACCAAAAATGAAATGGCCACGTGGCAATTTCAGGAAGGGGGGGAGTGTTTACTGCCACCCATTGAGGTGGCGGTAAGGGCTCTCGTGCTAACCCGGCAGTAACCGGGCAGTTATTACCATCAGGTAACCCTTGAGGAAATATTTTTTCAATATTTCCGTTAGTGCTAGAAATGGTGCACGTGCTGGGGGTGGAACTACCGCTGGCTCCCGGGCTGGGCCGGCGGTAATTTCGGATTGCCATGCAGCAACCCTTCAGTAAAAGTGCCCCGAAGATAGGACTGCATTTCTGATAATCATCATTTAACTGGCTTAAGTGCTGACTCCACCCCGGAATACTCCCAAAATAGCTGGTTTCGGCTTGGGGGCTTACAGAGCATTTTCAGTGGCACTATCCAGTTAAATGAAGCTGAAAATGCTCTGTTAGCCCTGGACAGGTAATTCAAAAGGCCAGGAGCCTCTCCTGGCCATTTAAATTGTTTTGAAAGTCGGACCCAAAGTGTCCTTCTATCAAAAGACAGTTGTGGTAATTCTGACCCTAGTGAGTAAAAGCAATGGACAGGAAAAATGGTCCTTACTGTGAAAAATGAATACAAGAAACAATTTAAGCAGTAATAAAAGCAAATCATATTCCAATGCTCTGGCTGGTATATTTTATCCTCCCAATATCTTGCTCTCAATTGAAAACAGCGTCCCAAATTCAGTCATCTTTTTACAGAGTCAAGACAAATGGGTTACCTTATCTGAAGCAACTTACAGCTATATTAAAAAATCCTCATATATCACATTTTGAACAACAATACAGCCAGGGGAGAGAATGGATTTCACTTTCATGGCTCCAAATGCTGCCTTAATGAGAGAGAGAGAAATAATAAGCATATTAGCCCATGAACTCAACTACTGCACAATGATAAACGCTGGGCCCTGTCCGAAGTAATTCACTTCTGCGATACTTGAGAAATTCCTAGGGTTATCATATATATCAAGATAATTCAGTCTGTCTCTCATACACACGGAAATTTGCTTCCAATGGAAAAAAAGATGACCTCAAGCCATACTGGAATCTAAAACCAGGGCTGGCTTGATGAGACCTGGGTGGTTTCATGAGGGACACAAACGGAGCAACAATGGATAGGAAAACACACTAGTTTTAGGTTGGTGGTGACGAAGACACTACTCAACAGAACACCTTTCTCCAAAAGAGGCTGACTTGCATGCTGCATTTATATAAAGTCTGGAATACTGAAAAGATTTCCAGGTGTCCTCCATAACAAAAATGATTATACAGTGCAAGGCCCAGGCACTTCTCCTTTACATGAATACACAGGCAGTACTGCAATAAAACACTATCAGGTCAATTTTCAGTAAACTCATTTTGGGAATAAATGAAGACATCTAATCTCTATCTCTACTTCAGGAAGCAGGTGAAAGCTTGGCTCTTCAACCAGGCCTTTACTGGAAGAAGTAACTAACTCATTAGTCTCACTCACACACACAAGGAGTGACTCAGGCTGCATATACTGCAGCAGGACATGTTTATCCACTCCTACCCTAGCTAAGATAACATTTAATCATTTCTCAGACCTCATGTGCAATTTTCTTTACATCAATCACCTTACTTTCTAACTCTTCCTACTTTCTTACCCTTCTATATGTTACATCATTGCTTTACCCTTCACTATCACCTATAATGTTCTATTACGTATTGTGTTGACATTGTAAATAGTATAAATCGTATTTATGAGTATTAATACACTCAAACTTACAAGTAATTAATTTGAAACTCCAAAACCACAGCTTCACACTTCCTGTGTAAGATACAGGAACAAGTTATCACCGTGAATTGAATAAGAATCAATCAACATCTAAAGTGGAGAAAAAAGGGGTTCAGTAAGGCCACCCAGCCAGCCCAAGATAATCGGACTATAAGGCGTGGGCCCGGCACAACATCATATAGCCCCCAAAAAACTCCACACTTAGTTGAATGTCCAAAAAAATCAAAGGTGGACAAATACCTGTATCCAGAGTAGTGAGATCACAGAGTGAATCTATATTACGGAATGTATCTATGTTTTCTGCTTTACAATTTAGTGCTCTGATGATGCTACCGATTAGTTATCTTAACTCCAAACACAATGGTGTTGCACTCCCGGTCTGTAGCTTCAATCGTATGTAAATAGTATACCATGCCATACTTTGTATTGTTTTTGAATATTTTTACTGCTGTAATTGTCTATTGCTCATGTTTGATCTATTCTTACTTTACACCGCCTTGAGTGAATTCTTTCAAAAAGGCGGTAAATAAATCCTAATAAATAAATAAATAAATAATCTAGGCATTTCAAATTATTCCTGTTTTCACAGGACACTGAATATGGAAGTATAAATTATATAAGTAATATCTATAGATATATCTATATCTGAAATATAAATCAACGTATGTGTCCAGTTTGTCCTACATATGCACACAGCTCTGGAACACATTAGTAAAAGCGTTGGAAACCATGAGCAACCACCTAAATTTTCAAGAAAACCTAAAGACCCACCTTTTCAGAAAAGCATACCCCATATAAACAACATAACCACTGAACTATGTAACAATACAATTAAGTAATGCACAATACTCAATCCCTCGATGAACGATACCAGCCTTGCAACCCGCATGAAGCGAACCACCCCAAAATCTTCATATTGTACTATCCACTTTGTATTTGTTCACACCGGAGTCTGTAACAACCTTTCCGGAACTATGTAAGCCACATTGAGCCTACAAATAGGTGGGAAAATATGGGATCAAATGTAACAAATAAATAAATATCTCTAATATAAGCTATACATAGAAGATCCTAAATATAGAGACCAAAAATCTGTGCCTACAATTTATATGTATTTGCAGCTCCACCCTTGAAATCCTTGTAAAAAAAACAGTGGTACAACTGTTTGGATATTTACCTGTGTCATGGGCATGTGGGGCAGACATCCTGCTACTTTCTAAAAACTGTATTCTGAAGCTCACAGCCCCTGGAAAAGGAGATAGTCCACTGTGAAACTACCGCTGGCTTTAGAGCCCATTCGTAAAACAATCCAATGCCTTTGTCAGGGTATGCCACTGGATTAGCTGGGCAAAGGAAGAGGCAATTCGCTAAAGTGGGGAAACCCTTTTAAATGTGAACATACAGGATGCCAATCCTGGCAAATGCACAAGTCATTCATCACTAGAGCCCCAGTAAATGATGATGCATTAAAAGCCGAGGAATGAATCCTTTCCCCTGCAGATATCTCTTGTCACTGAAGCTCAGAGCAGCCTTTGATCATTGTGTCTGCAAAAAGCAGACAACCAGCATTGGACCAGCAGAGCGAACTTTACAAATCAATCATTTCTGTAAGATAGTTCCACAAACCCTCAGTCAAACTAAGAAAGCGTTTAGTGGTACACACCTTACAGGTGGGCTGGGTCTCTTGTGTCCAAGCACAAATACTAAATTAGTTGGGGGTTTTTTAAGGTATGTTTCCTCTTCACTCTTGTTTCCAGTGCTTCCAGCTTATTTTCCCCAATATTATATCTCCAGATCTTGCTACCAACAAGGGCCACTTGAACCACTTACAGGGCCTTGGGCAAACTTGAGAATATGCCTACTTCTATTTTTCCCAAATTAATCATACCCCCGTATTAGGAAGCAGACAAACTTATCCGTTCCATTGGCTTCCCTTAGACCGGAAAATTGTCTACAAACAAACTTCTTATACTTACTTTCAGAGCTGTTAGACTCGGTTTGCCTGACTACTGCTTTTGACTAACTTACTTGCCCTGTCCTTTATCCTCACCTCTCTATTCCCTTACCCTTAATTGTTCTGTCTGTGTACTGTCTTATCTAGATTGTAAACTCTTTGAGCAGAAACTGTCTTTGTGTATGGTGTACAGCGCTGCGTATGCCTTGTAGCGCTATATAAATGATGATTAGTAGTAGTAGTAGTAGTAGTACTTAGCCTCTTTAACTATTCCCTATTCCCCGGTTCGTTTACTGTGCTCTATCAATGATTCCCACCTGGTTCTCCCAGGCCCAAAATTTGCCCAACTTGAGTCCACTCATCACCGTGTTTATTTTTTTCTTCAACACTCCAATCTCCTAGAACTCCCTTCCCACTTCGGTCAGGGCCGAATCATCTTGCAAAAAATTCAAGACTGCAATAAAAACCTGGCTTTTCATCAGACCTACAATACAACTTCATGAGTTTTGGGTGCACTCATTGGGTTATCACAGTTTTCCCCAGTTCCCTCTTCCCTTTGCACCCTTACCCATTTTATCCCTATCCGTTTACCTCTTTTATGTTACTCTTATATAGTATGATTGTTGAGTTCTCTCTGCTCATATGGAATGAATGTTGAGTATCTTTCCTATTTTACAATGTTCTTTTCCGTCCTTTTGACTTTATACCATTATTGTATAAATAATAATAAATATTGTATCCCGAACTTTCCTCAATCTCCACTTCCCTAACTGCAAAGGCATAAAATACAAAGTACTACATGCATCAACCTTCTCTTATATGAGCACGCAACTCTGGAACACACTACCACGCAACCTGAAAACAATCTACGAACTAACCGACTTCCGCAAACGACTAAAGACTTATCTCTTTGAGAAAATTTATTGCAAGGATCAAAACACATGAAGTCCAAATACACTAACAGAAATGCATCAAAACACTTTCTTCTAAATTCTCTTACCCCGAATACTCCACCCACATATAAAATTTACTTTAACTTAAGGTTTTCGTGCTATTGTTCTATCACCCTATCTTTTCCCCATTGTAACATTCCATAGTTTCTACGCTCTAAATGTTGTTTTGACTTTGTCTTCCCACACCTCCTCATAATGTAACCCATAATAATTGTACTGTAACACATTGTATTTCCATCATTCACAATGTATTGTAAGCCACACTGAGCCCACAAATAGGTGGGAAAATGTGGGATACAAATACAATAAAATAAATAAATATATTACATTTTAATAAACATAAACAAAATAAACATATCCTATTATAAAATTTAAGAGCAATGCTTTACATATTTGAATGACTACAAATATTTCTGTTATCAGATACTATATTCTATGGCACAGTTCTACCATTTGTTGCTAAGGGATTTTTTTACCATTACTTGAAAAAATCCTTAACTTGCTGTGAATGTCAAGCCTTTCATAAGGAAAGGTGAGGACAATTTGTTGCAGAGGATCCTCTGCTCCCTGAAGGTTTGTGTTGGGTTCTCAGTTGTATGCCTCCCTGTTGTAAAAGGTGTTACCTTCCCCTACCCTTTCCATTATTCCCCCACCCCAGCTTGTGTTTTCCTTATATGGAATGTTAACAGATCAGAATCTTGATTTCTTACAGTTTCACCTTATTTGAGAAATTTAGCCACCTTCCAGGCTTATCCTTCACTCTCCCCAAAGTGATCAATAGTTCACCTGAATCAGAATGGTTCGTACTGGTTCTTCTTGCTTATGTCATCATTCAACTGGGATTTTTGATTATATGTACTTCACATTTGATAAACTTCCACATGATTGCTTTTATTCAAATTTTAGTTTCCAGAAAAAGGAACTGGAGATGATAACATTGCTTGCCAGACCCAGAATCCCACCCATTTTTAAAAAATTATTTTATTGTTTTATAAAATGAAATAATTCAGTTTCTTATAGCTTTACCCAAAGCAGGCCCTGTCTTCATTAAACTACAGCTATTAGTCTGCCTTTCAGACCTTAAAGCTTAGCACTGCTGTTCCCCACATTCCACACACTGGTCTTGTTTGTCGCTTCTGATAAGATCCTAAGCTCCTCAGAACAGGAACTACCTTCCGTACAGCACTATGTCTACCTTGTAGCCCTACAGAACTGTTTAGTAGGGTTTTTTAAATTATTATTTCAAATCTTTTCTATTAACTTTAACAGCATAACAATACTATCTATCATACAATCGGGCATCGGTAACACATAGAACAAAAAAATCAGTTATCTACTTCAGAGACATGATCATAAGAAGGAAAACAATTATACAGGGTTTCATCTGGCTCTTAACTACATGAAAATGATGGAGTGTGACTGAACATTGTATATACCTTCCCTAATCCAATAGCCATCACAACCAAAGAAAAGCAAAAAAAAAAAAAAAAAAAAAACTCACCAGTGAATAAACATATCTATCAAAAAGTCCTAAATAACTACAAATAATTCTTTATGTCTCCCAAAAACAGAGAAAGGAGGAATCTCCTCCTACGATTTAGCATAAGTCAAAAGGGGTCAAAACATCCTGAAATTTACTGTGGTGTTCTTAATTCTCAAGAAATTTTCTATGCCTACTGTATCTCATATTTGTGCAACCAAGTTGTGGTGCCACCTCAAGAGTGGAAGAGTAGCATAATGGTTAGCACAGTGGGCTGAGAACCTGGGGGACTGGGTTTGATTCCCACTGCAGTTCCTCGTGAACCTGGGTGGAGTTACTTCGGGGCCCCTTTTACAAAGACGTGGGAGGGCCTACGCGCGTATAGCACGTGACAAAGAGGCACCACTGCCCGGCTAGCATGTGCCGAATCCAGCGGTAGAAAATACGTTTTCTATTTTCTACTGCGGGAAGCTTACCCAGTGGTAAGAGGCAGTTGGCACTGGCACACTTACACACGGGTAGCACGTGAGACCTTACCGCTAGGTCAATGGGTGGCGATAAGGTCTCAGGCCCCAAAATGGACATGCACTAAAAAGAAAAAGCCCTTTTTCCTAGAAGCGGTAAAAACAAAATGGTCCGGCACGCGCTCAAAAGACATGCTTGCCATACCGCAGGCCACTTTTTACTGCAGCTTCGTAAAAGGACGCGGAGTGGCCTAGTGGTTAGAGCACCGGTCTTGCAATCCAGAGGTGGCCAGTTCAAATCCCACTGCTGCTGCTTGTGATCTTGGGCAAGTCCCTTAAACTTCCATTGCCTCAGGTACAAACTTAGATTGTGAGCCCTCCTGGGACAGAGAAATATCCGGAGTACCTGAATGTAACTCACCTTGAGCTACTACTGAAAAAGGTGTGAGCAAAATCTAAATAAATAATATAAATAAGGACCCTTTAGTCTTCCATTGTCCCAAATACAAACTCAGATTGTGAGTCCACTAGGGACAGAAAAAGTACCTTCATATAGTATACGTAAACCACTTTGGTTGTACCCACATAAAGGCAATATATCAAACCCATGATCCATGGCCATGACAACATCAGTAACAAATAAACTTTCTACACCGCAAGCAAGCAATAAAAATAAATTACTTAAATAAATACAAGGCAACATCTGAATGGTATATCTCAAACAGCACAACCACCCACTGCCAGTCTGTGAAAAATACTGCAATATCAATGCACTTCATACTGGAAAACAAAATAAACTAGATTATTAGAGACAGAAACCACACATTAGCAGAATCCCTTAAGATGTTAAGACAGGTTATTTCACCACAAGTCATGCTATTTTAGCACAGAGTCCCATTTTTGCAATGAGACCCTGTGCTATGGTAACCCACCTTAATATACTCTATTGTACTATGCAAATTGTAAACAGACACACACATTAAAAAAGCTGGTATACTAATCGCTTAGGAGGACCCAGTTTATTAAGGTGAGCTGGCGTTTTAAGCGTGTGCTAAACGCTAGAGACTCCCATATATTCCTCTATGGGTGTCTTTACCTTTTAGTGTGTGCTAAAAAAGCTAGCACACCCCCAAGTTATCTTCCCTGTCTACCAGACAAACTCCCACCTTACTATTCTATGTCCCAATCCCTATGACACACACCACACACTAGCTACCTTTTTCCTGCCCTCTCTCACCCATGACACACACATAGGTTAGCCATCTTGCTCCAGCCCTCCCCACCCTCCCTTGGCACATAGCACCCCCATCTATCTTCATGCAACTTTCCCCAGACTTCCTCCCGCCCCCCCCCCCCCCCCCACTCCATCCACCTTTTTCCCCCAGATATTCCCCTCCCTGCCTCTCTCCTTGCATACACTCCACTGCAGCACAAGAAGGAGCTGCCATGCTGAACACTGGGCTGTTTCCTGCTGCCCTGGGTCCAACTGTTTCTTTGAGTCGCACAGGCCTCCCTTCATACATCCAAGCGGCTTAAAGGAATCACTGAGGTCCAAGATGGCAGAGAAGGCAGAAGCAGCCCGATGTGCGGATGGGCAGCTCCTTCTCTTGCCACGCTGAAGTGGTATGTGTGCAGGGAGGGAGAGACACAGCCGGAAACAGAGCATCTATGCCATGCTGCATTGCAACAGCAGATTGCACAGAATTCTGTGGGGGAAAGGCAGAATTCTGTGCGGCCTACAGAGGTGGGGAATAATACGCAAATTCTGCATTGTGCAATAGCCCAAAATTTCCCCAGGAGTAACCTTCTCTCCGAATCAAATGGCTGGTCCCCACAGAGCCACTTCCCCAATCTAATTACCACATGCCCCCCTCTTTTTCAAGGCAATTTTCTCCCTCCCCCCTCCAGTCCCTGGCCCCACACAATCTCGTTCGCCTCTCCACAGGCCTCTTCTGCTCCCTTCAGTCACCATTCTGCCCTCCCAACCTGAGGCCACTTTCTCTCCCTCTTATTCTCCCCCTCAATTCTCTAGTTCCAAGTCCCTGCTGCCCCCCACCCCATCTCTAGGTTTTGAAAATTTACACACACCAATTTAAAGAATATGCTTAGAATGCTGCACACAAATTCTAATTAGTGCCAATTGGTACCAATAATTGCTTATTAGCCAATTGTCGGCATAGATTGGTTAATCAATTAAGTAGCGTATGCAATTTGGCCACACTGTCAAATTTGCATACACAACTTTAGTCACCATATACAGAATCCCCCCCTCAGTGCCCACTTATCCCCCCCCCAAGGAATTTATGTGGGTATATTTACAACTGCTGTTTGGCATATGCAAATTTGCTTTTTTAATTTACACATAAAAGACGATTTCAGATAGAACACAGTTACTGGACTTGAGATGCCCAGATTAGAATGTCTCAAATTCTGTTAGAATTTGAGAAACGGATCTACCAACACAGAGCCTTTTCTAAATATAGGTAGCAAGGGACATACATGTGCTGGACATATACGTCAGCAGTAGTACCCATTTGGCAAACATCAACATCTACAATATCAATGGATGCAACTCAGCAACATACATGCCTATATGCTGGCACACATAAGAACATAAGAATTGCCATACTGGGACAGATCGAAGGTCCATCAAGCCCAGTATCCTGTTTCCAACAGTAGCCAATCCAGTTTACAAGTACCTGGCAAGATCCCAAAACAGTACAATACATTTTATGCTGCTTATCCTAGAAATAAGCAATGTATTTTTCCCAAGTCCATTTTAATAATGGCTTATAGACTTTTCTTTGCAAAGTTATCCAAACCTTTTTTAAACCCCGCTAAGCTAACTTCTTTTACTACATTCTCTGGCAACGAATTCCAGAGTTTAATTACACGTTGAGTGAAGAAATATTTTCTCCAATTTGTTTTAAGTTTACTACTTTGTAGCTTCATTGCGTGCCCCCTAGTCCTAGTATTTTTGGAAAGAGTAAACAAGCTATCACGTCTACCCATTCCACTCCACTCATTATAAAATAATGAACAATAATGTGCAATTTTATAGAGGTCTATAAAATACTCTATCATATCTCCCCTTCAGCTGTCTTTTCTCCAAGCTGAAGAGCCCTAGCTGCTTTAGCCTTTCCTCATAGGGAAGTCATCCCATCCCCTTTATCATTTTTGTTGACCTTCTCTGCACCTTTTCTAATGCCACTATATTTTTTGTGATGTGGTGACCAGAATTGCACACATTACTGTTCACAGACATGTATATTGGTATTTCAGAACACACACGCCGTGGAGGAGTATCCAATTGTTTACCGCAGTGGGCTGAGAACTAGGGAAGCCCAGTTCAAATCCTACTGCAGTGCCTTGTGGCCTTGGGCAAGCCACTTAATCCTCCACAAGTACAAATTTAAGACTGTACGCTTGATGGCTGTAAAGTGCTGTGTACACTGGTGCTTTATAATCATATTGCTGACTGTATATTACTGTGTACATTCTAGCTTTTACATTTCTCTGCAACTATGTATATAACAGTGCTGCCTAGTGCCATAAAGCCTGATACACAGTGTTCATGCACGTCTTGAAAACAATGACAATGCTCTTTTTCTTTGCTCCCCAGGCTGGCATTTTCCCCTTCCCTCCTTTCACAAAACAGATTTGTAACGGAGTGCATTATGCTACAATCTAGAGTTTGCAAAGGAAAACAATTTAATTCAACTACACAGTACGATTTCTCCTTTTTTTTTTTCACCCACCACTTTCTATAGAAGTTTTTTTCCCCCTAATCTAGCAAATGGATTTTCAGACTGCTGTTCCCTGACTCATGATTAACAAATGTAAATTGAAGCCATCACCAAAATGACTGCTCCTGCTGCAGTTCTTAACAGGTTTCACTCCCCTCTTCCTGCACTTAAGCTACTTCCAAATGTAAAACCTTCCTTTTTAAAAAATAATAATAAAGAAAAGAAAAAGCCTCCATCCCCTCCCAACCTGTACTCACAGACTTCAAACAACAGAGAAAATGACTCCAGAAAAACACTTGAGCCTGTATCCAACAGCTTTGATCTCACGCACATCAAAGCATTATTTTTCTAACCTGCACAGAATAGTATGGAGCTAATACTTAACCTTTAAGAGTCAGAAAAAAATAAAGGTATTGGGTTTTCTAAAGAGTTACTGCTTGACTACAGCAAAATGCTTTAAAAAATTGATTAATTGTATAAGTATCATTAAATGAGGGAGTCAGTAACTACTGAACCACTGGATCGGGGACAGGAGGCTTGAAGGCAAGACTTTCTGGGTTCTAATTGCATGTCTGTTACTGATTCTCTCTGAGTCTCAATCCATGGTATTGAATTCCATTTACAATAACCTCTTCCCTTTTCTGTCCCTCATTCACAGTGTTTTGTTCCCTGCAAGCCACAATGCACCACTGGAAAGACGGAGTTGGAAAGCACTGTGGCAATGCAAATGCAGCGGTATAGAATATAAAAAAAATCTAAATTTTGAAGATCAAAAAGTACAATCCGAAAACCGTGATCAGTTTCTAATGGAGCCCCCAAAAAAAGAAATAACAGAAAACTCCACCCACTGGGAGAAAAAAAAATGCTGTTGTAAAAAAAGGGTATTCCAATAGAATATGAAAAAATACAACTATTAGTTCTCTTCTCTATCAGTGTCTACCCCAAGCTGAAAAATCAAAAACACATAACTATATTGTGCATAGTTGTTAGCTAGCTGTATTAGAAACTTCAGAAAAATTCTGAAACTTGTTCCATCTGCTCACTCCAGCCATATATTCCCTAGATATAAACTGTAGCACAGGGTAATCAGTCAATCCTCGACAAGAGCCCCCCTTGTTTTACACTCTTCATCAGGAGGAATCAAACATACAAAAGTTTCTGCTACACCTAACAGCTGTTTTGATTACTGTGCACAATATAGATATGTGTTTTTGATTTTTCAGCTTAGGGTAGACATTGATAGAGAAGAGAACTGATGGTTATATTTTCTCATATTGAAAAAGAAGCCCTTAAAGCTCTAAAGAGCCTGTTGAATCCAAAGGCACCCCCCAAAGGCGTAAACCTGATGGTTGGTAACAATTGTTAGCAAATAACTTCTAAAACTGACTCCTAAATGCTATCCAAGTAAGGGAAATCAATAAAATTACTTTGTGATGAAAAAAAAATGTTCCCGGGGAGACTCGAGATGGAAACTGTAGTTCGGAAGAGGCTTCGCCATGTGGTCACACTCCCCCTCCTCCCCCCCCCCCCCACCCCCACCATGCCCACTGCAATCTCCAGATCTCTGCGTCCCCGCGGAATAGGTTCAGAACTCCAGATCTGATCGTAGAAGCGAGGTTTCTTCCTGATCTGAAAAGAGGAAGGTGGTTGGGGTGCCGTGCTACTTCCACTCCCATGAGCAAAACGTAGCAGCTGCATTAAAATGAAGCCTTACCGTACTAGGACAGACTGAAGGTCCATCAAGCCTAGAATTCTGTTTCCAGCATTGATCAACCCCAGTGAGGAGATTGGAACTGGATCAGTCAGTGTAACCATCTAGAATTCCGAAAAAAAAAACCCCTAAAAATTCATCTGTTCAAGAAGGCATACCCCACAGTATCTGACATAAATACCGAATAATGAAATATGGCATTTGCAACCCCAACGCATGATCACACCCTAAAAATTTGTCTGAATCACCCCAATTAATTTACTCATACTTCTTTACTGTATTTGTCACTGTAATAGTACCCCTATTCTGTATTTGTTCACACCAGAGTGTGGTGGGGGCGGGGCTAGAGGTTGGGAGGCGGGGCTAGTGCTGGACAGACTTCTACGGTCTGTGCCGTGAAAATGGCAGATACTAATCAAGGTCAGGTATACACAAAAAGTAGTACATATGAGTTATCTTGTTAGGCAGACTGGTTGGACCGTGCAGGTCTTTCTCTGCCATCATCTACTATGTTACCACCTCTCCGGAACTATGTAAGCCACTTTGAGCCTACTAATATGTGAGAAAAGGTGGGATACACATGTAACAAATAAATAAATAAATATAATTTTAACAGTTTTTAACCTGAAAAGACAGCAAGAAAATCCCAAAATTACAGGTTTTGCCTTCATTATTAACAATGTGCACTACTGGTCAATGGGTGCCTATTTCTTCACTAGGGCACCTATTGAAGAATAGAGGAGTCCTTTTTACGAAGCTGCGGCAAAAGGGGGCCTGCGCTGGCATCAGCATGTGTCTTTGACGCGCACCGAGGTCCCCTTTTAACGCAGCGGGTAAAAGGCAGGTTTCCCTTTTCTTAAAGAAATGGCCGTGTGGCAAGTGAACCACTTGCCGTGCAGCCATTTGGGGGGGGGAGCACTTACTGCTACCCCCATTGAGGTGGCAGTATGGGTTCCTGTGCTAACCTGGCGGTAACCGGGCAGCTTGCGGCACTGCCCGATTACCGCCAGGTACACACCGGCGCTATAAAAATTGAAATATTTTTGCAGTGCCAGAAATGGCACACACTGGAGAAGGGAACTACCGCAAGCCTGCTGCTGTAGCCCAGCGGTACTTCCCTTTTAGTGCGCGGTAAGCCCGAATCGGGCTTACGCTGCTTCATAAAACAACCCCGAGTCTGCCCTATTATTTATTTATTTATATATTTGCTCACACCTTTTTCAGTAGTAGCTCAAGGTGAGTTACATTGAGGTTTTCGGAGGGCTCACAATCTAATTTTGTAACTAAGGCAATGGAGGGCTAAGTGACTTGCCCAAGATCACAAGGAGCAGCAGAGGGATGTTAAGACTGGTACTCTAGTCACTAGACTACTCCCGCAACAGAACTGTACTGAAATTAACATTACGAAAATTAAAACCCCCAAAACAACATAGGAAACTAACCACCTTAGAAAACCTGAGGGAAGATGCTGCTGTTGACTTGTGTTTCCTCTCTTCTGCAGCATCCCAAATGTCAACTGTTTGCATAACAGTGGCGTAGTTAGGTGAGGCCACAAGGGCCTGGGCCCTCCAAATTTGTTTTGGACCCCTGGTTGGCTGGCAGGGGTCCCCAACCCCCGCTAGCTGAAGACTTCGTCCAGTGCTGGTCTGCGGCAGCGCTACGGCAACACCATGCTCAGTTTCATTAAGAGGAGCGTGCCCGACGTGAGGGGAAGAGAGAGCAGGGCAGGCAATGCGGTGGCACCGGAGACCAGCACTAGATGAAGACTTCAGCTGCCAGGGGGTGGGGACTCCTGCCAGCCAAGGTATTTGCAGCGACGGTGCTTGAGGACCCCCGCCAGCCAAGATGTTACAGCGGCGGCAATGGGCGGTGGAGCAGGGCAGCGAGGCAGCAACTAAAATATGCCCCCCCCCCCCACCTCAAGGTCTGGCTACACCCCTGCTGCACAAGTAGTTTGCACAGATTGCTCATTTTGGATTATTTCAGCAATGACATATCAAATGTACTAAAATTTCTTCTTTAGAGAAAAAGCAAGATTGTCAGACACTATGTTAATTGTAAACAGGTAATTACGTTAAATGAAACCAACTTCCAGCCGGTTGCATTGGCTATGTCAGAAACACACACACAACTTGACCCTGGCTAAGCATCCAAAAGAGATTATTAGCTCTCCAGACATCTATTTCACCTCCAAAGCGAAAAGTGCAGAAACAGGGCCTGAGACACCAATCCAGTGAACACTCATCTAAATTTAATTGGGTCTTCATTTGCTAAAGTAAACATAACACATAGGAGATCAAGCAGAAGGCAGTAAATATTCCATCTCTTCAGATGGTAGCTAGGGCTCTAACAGAGTGTGCTCTAATTATCTTAAAAGATAACTCCACTTACCGTCTAGGGCAACACTTCAGAACTCCACATGGTAGAGAAACACGTACCACAATAACTCACATTTGAGAAGATGCTTAGTAAAGTAATATCTTTGAATGGCTTCACTTGTTTTCCTGGTAGTAGCCCAGCAAGCAAAACTGTTCATACATTTAGCACCCATCTGGGCTGGCAAACCACTTAATTTTCACAACAAAGCTGCATCAACAGTCTTTCAGAAAAATCATATATGAAGCACTTATGAACTCCTGTTTCAAAACCTGTAAAAAAAATGTCCCTGTAAATTCAACTTCCTGCTGTCACCACCTCCCCTCCCCCAAGTGGATCAAGTTTCACATAAAATGAATATGCTCCATACTTAGTCCATGGCGAAAAGCATCAACATGATATAAAAGTTATAAAGAAGGGCCAAAAAGATAATAAGGGACAAAGGGAATGCAGTTCAGAAAGTGACAACTAAGTGACTATTGGAACATGGAATTTTTTTCTACCATCATCTCCTCATATTAATGCCAATTGCAGTCAGGAACAACCCTCCTATGAATGTTCTTATTCCAGTTGTGCGTGCCATGGTTAACATCAAGACTGGATTACTGTAATACACTCTACACTGGTCTGACTACAAAGGGTTTGCACCAGCTCCAACTGATTCAGAATGCTGCACAAGACTAACAAAAGTTATAAGTGACGTGAGCAAATGACACCATTTTTGCAAAAACTTCACTGGCTACCAGTATAATACAGGGCTAAATTTAAAACTCGATGCCTGATCTTCAAGACCCTTAAAAGGAAATGGCTCAGAGTACTTCAAGAACAGGATCACCCTCTACACACCTCCAAGGACACTAAGGTCCTTCCGAGTGTTATCCCTAACCCAGTGGAGGCCCTACCATTAGGCCAGCTGAGGCGGGGGCCTCAGGCACTTTTGGAGCAGCTTCCACTCCCATGTCCGCTGCGTTCTAGAATTGCTCCCCGCCCTTCCTTCCGTGGATTTACCCTCTTTTCTTGCTTTCCAAAGTGAGGGCAGCAGCAGCAGTTCTCATATGTTGCCCTGCCGTCGACCCCTTCGCTCTTACGGCCTGCCTCTCTGACATACTTTTTGTATCCTCGGAGGCGGGGTGGGCTACAGTAGAGAGAAGGGACCGGTGACAGGCAGTGATGGGAACCGTAGCTGCCCTGACTCTTTGAAAGTCAAAAAAGAAAGCAAATTCAGAGAGGGAAGGAAAGAAGGAGGAGATTGATATCTGGGGTGGAGGGAGCAGAGCCAGGGCAACAGATCATCCCCTCGCCTCAAGTAGCAAACTGTCTTGGGCCGCCCCTGCTCTAACCACACCCTCTCCAGAAGACATTACATGATGTGATACCTGTAAGTGAGCCTCCTCTGGAGTAGCTCCCACACTCTGGAATGCACTCCCTGAAAGGCTCCGCTTAAACCAAGACTATCTCTACTTCAGGAAGCAGGTGAAAGCTTGGCTCTTCAACCAGGCCTTTAATGGAAGAAGTAACTAACTTGTTATTCTCACACACAAAGAGTGACATGGGCTGCACATACTGCAGCAGGAAATGTTTGTCCACTCCTACCCTAGCTAATATTTAATCACCTCTCTAACCTCATGTGCAACTTTCTTTAAATTAGTTCCCTTATTTTCTAACTCCTCTTACCTATCTATATGTTCCATCCTTGCTTATAGCCTACGCTGTCTATTAAAATGTTTTATTATGTATTGTGTTGACACTGTAATGTAGTCTACTATGCCATACTCTGTATTGTTAGTTGAATATTTTTACTGCTGTAATTGTCTATTGCTTATGTTTGATTCATTCATACTGTACACCATCTTGAGTGAAATCCTTCAAAAAGACAGTAAATAAATCCTAATAAATAAACTATGTGTACAAATAATATTGGGTATCATTGTCTATAGAGGGACTTAATGTATGATACTACTGAGATGCTTGTTTCATATCATAAATAGCCAAAAAAAATGCTTTTGACTAGGTGGAAAGAGTCAAAGAAGACAGGAGATGGCAAAACAGGAAGTGACAAAGTCCAAACAAAAAAACAGCACCACGGACCTTTAAAAATGAAACACAGTTCTTTAATGAATGAGCCTTGACAAAAGGACACGGCACGGGCTGTGTTTCGGTGACTAGCACCTGCGTCAGGGGTCCCCACGTCTCACATAGTGAAAGCTACAAAGCAACAAGGCTTTTGAGAGCACAGCTTTTCATCCGTTTGGATACAGAAAGTGAAAGTGCCTTGTTGCTTTGTAGCTTTTACTATGTGAGACGTGGGGACCCCTGACGCAGGTGCTAGTCACCGAAACACGGCCCGTGTCGGGGTCCTTTTGTCAAGGCTCATTCATTAAAGAACTGTGTTCCATTTTTAAAGGCCCGTGGTGCTGTTTTTTTGTTTGGACTTTAGTTTGTACTTCGTTCCCTCTCTTTTGTTATATCCAAAACAGGAAGTGACAGCATGTGACATCTCAAGCTGTTGGTCTCAATTAGCGCCCTCCGGTCCTGAGTGCTGGGCAGTGCTAACATGAATGATATCTGAGTATAGTAATTATTTCATTACACTACAGCAGAAATGCGTCCATGGACCACACAGGGATCTTTTCACCCCAGAAACACACCAGACCAAGATATCACCCCTCATGGGTTCACAGTATGTAGATGTCATCAATTTCAGAGGAAAATATTTTTTAATATTCAGAGTAAAGAAACAATGCACATTTGACCAACAGGGGCAGTGAAGCCTACAATAGGAAGAGGGCAATTCTGGGAGCTAGGGTATACCAAATTCACTAGCATGTACACATACAGAAGCATTTGCAGGAAGTAATTATATATATATACTAGTAAAAAAGGCCCGTTTCCGAAACCAATGAAACGGGCGCTAGCATGTGTTTTTTTTTTGTGTGTGTATGTGACACAGAGTTATTTTGTGTATGTGTGTGTGTGTGTGTGTGTGTGTGTGTGAGTGTGTGAGGGTGGGGTGTGTGTGCAGGTTGTTGATGTGTGTCTTTTTTGTTTTGTTTTGTTTTTTTTTGCTTGGGGGGTTGGGGGATGTGCTGTGCTATGCTGGCAAAGTGGGATGGATTGGTGTGTGGCTTTGAGGGTGTGTGTCTGTTTTATTGTGTGTGTGTGTGTGTGTGTGGTTTTGTCTGTCAAGGAGGTTTGTAGAGGGGGGTCTTTCTGTTGGTGAAATGTAAATGTGGTTGTAGGGGGGGTCAGCCTTTGCTGAGTGGTGGTTTGTTTTTTCCGGTTTTTTTTTGTGTGTGTTGTGCTGGGCGGAAGGTAGAGGAGCACGTTCTTGGTCTGTCGGTATTTTTTGGCCGTTTCAGGGCTGCTGTAGGGGAACACTGGAAGAGAAATGTGCTGTGGGAAGCAGCGCCATCTTTTTCCGTTGGGCTGGGGTTCTGGGCATCCTGGAGGTGGGAGACGGCTTGCCTGAGGACGGGGATGGTTGTTTTAAGTTGGCGGGAGAGGAGCACGGTCTCGGGCCTTCGGGTGGTGATCCAGTATGTTCTGTCCATTTCAGGCCGGCTGCAGGGGAATGCTGGAACCTGCGCTGCGGGAAGCTGTGCCGTCTTTTTCCGGGTGCTCGGGGAATCCCCGAGGTGGGAGACGGCTTGCCTGAGGCTGGGGATGGTTGGGCTCGGCCGCTTTGGCAAAAGGGGAAGAGGAAGGGGGTGGGGAGTTACCTGTAGCTGCGTGAGAAAACGGGTATTCTTTGTTTTGTATTATTAGTTTGCATTTCTGTTGAAGAAAGAGTGGATGCCTTTTGAATGATGGAGGTGGTGCGTCGGTGTGCGGTTGTTTCGTTAGTTTGGCAGCCAGTCTCCAGCGATTCCTAGGCAGGGAAGGAATCCCCCTTCCTTGGTCGCTGTTTGCTGCTGGCTGGGTCGCGGGTAATCCTTCCAGCTGGGCCGCAGCTTGTCCTGTTCGCCCACGTCCCAGATGGTGATGGGCACGTTGTTTTCTGGCTCCTCTGACTCCATGTCAAGCGATCCCAAATATAGTCTTTGCTATGGGCCCTCTGGCACTCTTCAGTACTGGCATTAGGCATTTAAAAATTCCCCCCCCCCCCCCGGTCTATTTTTGCACATACCCACAGCAGGAATATTCTTCTCTCGTTCCAGCGGTGGTTCTGTGCTCTCCGTGCTGCACAGATAATGAGCCATTCTGCTGGGGAATGCTCCTCCCTTATTGTCACGTAGTTTCCTCTGATTGGTCCGTCTTATGTTGCCTAGTGTTGCCTGGGAACGGTGTTGTGATGGTCCTTTGTGTTTCAGAATGTTGAGGGTGTTTTTTCTGATTGGTCCGTCATGCGAGGGCGGGGCAGAGAGACATGGTCAGTGTTGTGGCTTCACCACCATGAATCCATGAACCCTTCAGGGAGTGACTGAGTGACTTCAGAACATTGTCTTCAGAACGTTGAAGGTGAGTTTTATTATAGTAGATATGCTAGTGAATTTTATATATGTGTATAAAGTAGGCGGAGATGAGTGAAGTTCAGGATTTACTCTTATATGTTGCAAAACATAACAGGTATGTATATATATGTAGGCACTTGCAATTTTAGAAGGAAAAGTACCTGTGCATGGTCCCTTTCCAAAAATGCTGCTTTTTGCACACATACCAACCACATCCACCTATGTGGCTCATTCAAATTTGCCTGTTATGTCAATTAATAAAATACCTTAGACAATTTTTAGGAGACAAGTTAACTTGGACACTATAAAGTGCAGATCCCATCATTTTAAGCCCTCATCACATTTCGGGGTCAGAAAAAGACTGCTTTTTTCCCGCCTTCCTTTGGATTACCATGCAGAAAGTGGCAGCTGTCAGGCAATCACAAGACGTTTGGACACAAAAGACGCCTGCTCTTCTTTCAGTCTAATCAACTCTATAATACTGTAATCAGCTATGAAACAATGTAGCCATTAGCCAACTATAAAATAATGTAACCAACTATGTAACAATGTAGCTCCAAATTGGGAAAAGGTCAATCTCACTACAGCAAACTGTAAACACATATGGAAAGGCTTTGTATCTAATAAAAGGCTATTGATATAAATTGTGGTCATCAAATACAGAGATATGCAAAAAAACAAAACAAAACAAAAAAAAACCACCACCAAAAAAACAAAAAACAAAACTCAAATCTGAGGAAAGATCTCAAAGCAAATGCATTTCAGGGTGGAGTTCATTGTGGAGCAATCAGCAAATGAAAATATCCAAAGTGAATTCAAACAGAGAATCCTACTCCCACGGTTAATTTTAAAACCTGAAACACATTTCAGCATTTTCCATTTTTTTTTATATTTATGTCCAGTGTACCTGAATGTAACTCACCTTGTGTGCAATTCTGGTTACCACATCTCAAAAAATATATAGTGGAATTAGAAAAAGTACAGATAAGGACAATTGAAAAGATAAGAGGATGGGATGACTTCCCTATGAAGAAAGGCTAAAGCAGCAGCTAGGGCTCTTCAGCTTGGAGAAGAAATGGCTGAGGGGAGATACGATAGAGGTCTATAAAATAATGAGTGGCCTGAAACGGGTAGAAGAGAATCGCTTGTTTACTCTTTCAATAATACTAGGACTAGGGGGCACGCAATGAAGCTACAAAGTAGTAAATTTAAAACAAAATGGAGAAAATATTTCTTCACTCAGTGTGTAATTAAACTCTGGAATTCACTGCCAGAAAATGCAGTAAAACCAGTTAGCTTAGCGGGGTTTAAAAAGGCATGGATACCTTCCTAAAAGAAAAGTCCATAAGCCATTATTAAAATGGATGGGAAAAATCCCGCTGCTTATTTCTGGGATAAGCAGCATAAAATGTATTGCACTGTTCTGGGATCTTGCCAGGTACTTGTAACCTGGATTGGCCACTGTTGGAAACAGGATGCTAGGCTTAATGGATCTTCGGTCTGTCCCAGTATGGCAATACTTATGTTCTTATGTACTGAAAATAAAATACAATAAGAATAAACTTGCATTTAGGTGCTATGGCTCTTAGGTGTTATCTTTTACAATAGCACCTAATGCACATAAGTGCCTGTCAATTAATGGTGCCTTTGATACTTGTAAGTAGCGTACACCTCTAGGCACCACTTTTAAAGGGGGGGGGGGAATTATTTTTTTTTAGAATTGTACCATATGCATATCAGTTCTGTGCATAACTTTGTGCCCCATTTATGCTCTGTCCAGATGCCACCCCTGTGAATACTACTACTACTACTTATCATTTCTAAAGCACTACTAGACGTACGCAGCGCTGTACACTTGAACATGAAGAGACAGTCCCTGCTTGACAGAGCTTACAATCTAATTAGGACAAACAGGACAAATAAGAGATAAAGGAATATTAAAGCAAGGATGATAAAATAAGGGTTCTGAACAAGTGAATAAGGGTTAGGAGAATACCCCACCGACAAGCTACACAATACTGTACTTACAGAATGTTACTGTTCTTAGAGACCCTTTTACTGCGTGTTCTATTTTATACCCATGGGCCATGTGACACTTAGCATATGCTAATACCTGTTAGCAAGCGTTAAGTTTTAGTAAAAGGACCCCTTTCTTTCTAACATTACAATTGGAAATTATTTGTTTGAATGTTCCCTTATTGTTGTTTAGATCATCAATAAATACATTGCCAAAATGAAAAAAAAATAGCATTTACATAAAGTATTAGCATATATGCACGTTTTCTAAACATTTGTGAGCAATATCAGGGTTATTTTTGAAAGTGATCGCCGGGCATTTTCCGACATAAATCGGGAGATGGCCGATCTCTCAAAAGCGGCGAAATCGGTATAATCGAAAGCTGCATTTTGGACACCATCACTGCTTTCCCATCGCCAAGACGGCGAAAGTTCAAAGGGGCGTCGGCAGCATAGCGAAGGCGGGACATGGGCGGGCATGGGCGTGGCTACCAGATGGCCGGCTTTCACTGATAATGGAAAAAAAAGTGGCGTTAATCAGTATTTCGCTGGGTTTACTTGTTCCTTTATTTTCATAACCAAGCTTCAAAAAGGTGCCCAAACTGACCAGATGACCACCGGAGGAAATGGGGGATGACCTCCCCATACTCCCCCAGTGGTCACCAACCCCCTCCCACACTAAAAAAATAAAAATAAAAACCTTTTTTGCAAGCCTCAAATGTCATACCCAGCTCCCTGTCAGCAGTATGCAAGTCCCTGGAGCAGTTTTTAATGGGTGCAGTGCACTTCAGGCAGGCAGACCCAGGTCCACCACCCCCCCCCCCACCTGTTACACCTGTGGTGCTAAGTGTTGAGCCCTTCAACCCCCCCCCCCAAACCCACTGTATCCACATGTAGGTGCCCCCCTTCACCCATAAAGGCTATGGTGTAGAGTAGTGGGGAGTAGTGGGGAGTGGGTTTGGGGGGGGGATTTGGGGGGCTCAGCACCCAAGGTAAGGGAGCTATACACTTGGGAGCTATTTGTATATATTTTTTTTAATTTTTAGAAGCGCCCCCTAGGGTGCCCGGTTGGTGTCCTGGCATGTTAGGGGGACCAGTGCACTACAAATGCTGGCTCCTCCCACGAGCAAATGCCTTGGATTTCACCGGGGTTAAGATGGCCGGCATTTTTTCCCATTATTGCTGAAAAACTCTGGCATTTTCACTTTGTTGTAATTTTATTCTGAAGGCTCCAGGCAACAATCTGAAATTTTACGTTAGGTTTGAATAAGTCATAATTGAATTTATTTTATTTATTTTGTGAGAAAGAAGATGCAATTTTTTTTCTCTAACCGCTCCAGGGAATAACATGCTCAAAAACAGGCACGACCTCATCATCTCAGCATAATGCCTCTAACAAGATCAAAGTATCACAATAATGCCAGAGAAGAACATCAGAGAGGTCCCAGCTAATGCAAAAAGGTTCAGATAGTATGTTAAAAAAAAAATGGTCCTCTACAGAGAGAAATCTCCATGCAAGTTTTGCAGACTTGAAAAATAAATACATTTCGGCTAAGTACCTTGACAGCATCAGCTAATTGATTCTCTGGTGGGTTGTGCTGTTAGGATTCTGTTAAACATGACCTGAAGGACAAAGCAAGCCATGAGTAAGCAGTACTTCCCTGGGATGAGACTCTCATTCCAGGGAGAGAATCACAGAAAGATTAAAAGCCCTGAAGGCATTTCAGAATATCATTACTCACAGTAGCTAACTAACCTGGCACCAGGATTGAGGAAAATGTGGGAAGAGGGTGTGGCTGGGAACCATATAATAGAAAGGACGGAGCCTATTAGGCTTCTGAGAATATCTAGGCCTCTAGTCATTATTATAATACAAAAAGTAATTCTTTTGTGCCCAGCAGTCTCTTTTTTTGATTCTTGGGTTTCCAAATCAACTGGAATCAGCCTCAAGTGTGCTGTTACCAGGAATCCTAACTCCCTTGAGTTCCTGCCTCCTTCCCATGCTTCCTCTATAATTTGACCCACCAACATAATTCAGCCATTGCAGTGACAACCTTAAATCCCAACATATAAAATGGTTTTATCCACTTAAAAATGCCTGAGCTCTCATTAGTGTAGCAACTGGGTGCCTTGGGGGCCTGGCACCCCCCCCCCCCCAACTTTGGGCTCAGGCCCCCTGCAAAACTGCAGCACCGGATGAATGGCTAGCAAGGATGTTCAAGCCCTGCCAGCTGAACAAAGTCACTGGACGAACCTTTGCCCGTGCTGCCTCAGCAGACAGAAAGCTGTCAGGGTGCTTCAGCTGTGGATACTAGAACTTTCATGCATGCTCAGTTCTGAGCATGTGCAGAAGTGCAAACATCCGCAACTGAAGCACCCTGCCAGCTTCCTCACTGCTAAGGCAGCATGGGTGGAAGCTCGGCCAGCAAATCTCTTTGGCTGATAGGGCTTGGGCATCCCTGCCAGCAAAGTTATGAGCAGGGGGAAACTGAAGGGTGGGAGAAGACCTGAGAGGAAGTGCCTTGCCCCCAAATTTGGACTTCTGCCTATGCCCCCAGGAGGTATATGTGCATAACAACATAAGAATAGCCATAATGAGTCAGACCAATGGTCCATCTAGCCCAGTATCTTGTTTCCAAAAGTGGCCAATCCAGGTCACAATCACCTTGTAGAAACCCAAATTGTGAGAATTAGGACAAGGGGTAAGACATTTTGGCATGTTTTAATTATACACCAAACTTTGAATCAACCTCCTTTTGCATTTTGCTGAGGCAAGAACTTAAAGGACATTTGGTCCCTTCATATTTAAGGGAAGAACAGGTTTCCGCAGATGAAGTTTTCACATAGAGCTATTTTCCCTCTACTCGATGTAGTATTTGTAAGATTTCTTTTGCGGGTCCACAAGTGACTTTGAATCATCAAGTTATCACTTTGAAGGGGAGAACCTCTTGCTCCTTGATCCAGGTAAATTTATGCCATTTAGTGTCCTTGTAGCATGGTGTATGTCAGCAAAGCTTTACGTCATTTGAAATGCTGAGATGTGGCTGCCCCTCTTGTGGATCATTGTTTGTCAGATGCGCATGTTTTTGAACATCAAAAACTGTATCTCGATCATCACGAGGAGGGGATTTGGATGCCTTATTAAGACAAAGAATAGCGGTGGATACACTTCTTGGGCACCCTTGCTCCTAATGGTCACAAAAGGTTTTTAATGGTTGAATGAACCAGTGGCTAACTTGTTGTTGCCTTTTCCTTTTGTTTGCATTTTGTATTTGAATTCTTTCCTTTGTTCTTCTAGTTGTCTTTAATCACTGCCTCCCCATTAGGAGCTGGCCAATTTTGGGTTTATTTTGATTTTATATATTCATATGTGATAATTTGATGACACAGCATTTATTAATTTGTCTGATTCTGATATTAAATAACATGTGCTGATTGCTTTATAGCGCTGGGGACACTTTAATTTTTTTTATTTATATATATATTTTTTTCAAGCATAAGGGTATTTTTTTGTTGTCACCTCAACAGTGACTCCAATTCACATCGCTGGTTTATTTCCATGGAAGAGTGAAAGGGGGTTTGGGGGGGGGGGGTCATTCTTTCTTTTCTTTTGCTTGTCATCATTTTGTGATGTCAGCACGTTGGATGCTCCCTTTGAAAAGCCTTTGTGCCTGTGCAGCGCACACATATACAGACTTTGAAGAGAACGGTTGTTTGCATATTTCTACAACGCTGAATGGTGTAGAACGTGACTTTGTAATGCTGTTGTGTTGCATTATACTTTTATAAGCAGACTCTGTTGTGTTTCTTTATTATTGTTTTACAGGTTTTAGCGACTATCGTAATTTACCCCAGATGCAGGTCACAGACCAAATTGCCGGTGACTGTCTGATGTGGAGGTGTTTTACTCTGCTCATGTTGCTAGCATGGTAGTGTGAACAGCACTTTCAAGCTAAGTAGTGACTATTTTTTCATTCTTTTACATTTTATGAATGGATTTGGTGAAGACTATTTGTGATGTTAAATAAATTTTTCATAACAAGTTTGGACACTATGGCAAGTGATTAATGAATTGCATTAAGCTTTGATCTGCAATAACTTATGTGCTATTCGAGATCTTATAGCTTGCTTTATAGCTATCTGATGCCATTGTGTCCCTTTTTGTTATATACCTTATTATTGTATACATTTAGGTTAGTACTGGTTTTCTACATTTATTTATAGGGTCTGCCCTGTTCTATTGTTTTTTCTTTTTCATTTTTACCTCCCCTTTTTTTGATCAGAAACCCAAATTGTAGCAACATTCCATGCTACCAATCCCAGGGTAAGCAGTGGCTTCCCCATGTCTTTCTCAATAGCAGACTATAGACTTTTCCTCCAAGAACTTGTCCAAACCTTTTTTAAACCCAGACAGTGAATTAGAGGAACAGCAGGATCAGCATACGCACACACAAACTTACTCCTGCCTAGGAGTACATGTAACTTTGTGCTGGAAGGAAGGGGACTATATAAAGTTTGTCTATTAGATTGTAAGCTCTTTGAGCAGGGACTGTCTTTCTTCTATGTTTGTGCAGCGCTGCGTATGCCTTGAGGCGCTATAGAAATGCTAAATAGTAGTAGTAGTAAAGTTAATGCAGGTAGAAACGCATGGTTAGCGTTAACGTCTGTGCTAAACTTTCTAGGTACCCTGATGAAAGCAGAGTTTTACACAGAAGCCAAACCTTACATTACACACCAGCACACATATTAAAATGGAGGCTATTATCTATGATTGTAAGCTCTTTGAGCAGGGACTGTCTTTCTTCTATGTTTGTGCAGCGCTGCGTATGCCTTGTAGCGCTATAGAAATGCTAAATAGTAGTAGTAGTATTCTCCCCAATGCAGAAAACTGCAGCAGAATATTAAAGTAAGCACAATGTGGGAACCTGAACACCAGGTCTGAGGCAGCATAGAAGGAATAGCTGTTCTGCCTAAGGTTCCCCAAAAAGATGACATATGCCCACCTCCGCCACACCCCACCCCTTGTCACATTCCACCCCACCCTTTTCACACCCCCTAAAGGTGTCCTATCCTCCCCTCCCCTTACTGTACTGCCCTGGTCTAGTGACTCTAGTAGAGTAATGTTGGAGTAGAGTAATGAAAAGCAGTTGCAGCATATGAGGTTCAGCCATTAGCGTGCAAATTTGTTTCTTCAAAAGACAAACAAACCTTGCTGAGGTGAACATCTGGCTTTCTATCAACAAGTGTCAGCATATTTCTTGGCTGGTGGCTAATTCTGCGCTGCAAAGTTTTCCTCAGTCCTGAATCAGTTCCCATGTTCAACTATTGCTGTTTTGTTGCTGGTGTGCTTTAACATCAAGTATCCCATGCCTGGCTTAGAATGTGTGCAGCTAAGGTCTGGCAACTGCTAATCGTGGAAGGTCCAAACCAAAGGGAAGATATTTCTTACAGGCAGAAGATCAAAACGGCCACCGAGAGCTGAAGCAGCCTCGAGAGACTTCTGCAGAAGTCTTGCAAGATCACTCTCGGTGGCCATTTTGAATCGGCGCCGATATGGGAGGGAGCAAGGTAGTCTGCGGCCATTCTGGGCAGGAAGAAATATCTTCCCTTTGGTTTGGACCTTCCATGATTAGCAGTTGCCAGACCTTAGCTGCACAAATTCTAAGCCAGGCATGGGATACTTGATGTTAAAGCACACCAGCAACAAAACAGCAATAGTTGAACATGGGAACTGATTCAGGACTGAGGAAAACTTTGTAGCGCATAATTAGCCACCAGCCAAGAAATATGCTGACACTTGTTGATAGAAAGCCAGATGTTCACCCCAGCAAGGTTTGTTTGTCTTTTGAAGAAACAAATTTGCACGCTAATGGCTGAACCTCATATGCTGCAACTGCTTTTCATTACTCTACTCCAACATTACTGTACTCCATGAAAGCTGCCTTCATAGCAACCCTACCCATTTCATGGAGCTGAAAATAAGCTTGGGATTTGAACCCAGGACTGAGATGGAGTGCACAGCATTGCCCTGAGCCTAGTCAGTTCCAGAAGAGGGTTTCTAGCTACTGCCATAGTCCTATTTCCTCCGCAGCTTTTTCCTCTAACTTCTGGAGTTAAGCCTCTTGACGTAGGACAAAACCAGAAGAGATTTGGCCACAGCAAGCTAAACAGTAGCCCAACCCCAGAAAGACAAGAGCTGGAGAACCACAGAGTCTTTTGCTAATATGGGCAAACTTTTAAAGTCCATTTTTTTCATTCATTTCACATTAATTGAGAAAGTCCTGTCTAACAAAGCAATGTTGCTATTAAACAAACAGGAGTAATTTGTTACTCTTTGAGGTCATATAGAGCTATATCTTATTGCCACACGGCAGTTGGTAGCATTGCTCAATCTAGCCAACCTCTTGAGTTAGAAGGGATTGGAAATGCCTCTTCAAAAGATGAAGTGGGAATCAGCCACCAAGCCAGATTATTCAGAATTAGCAACTCACTACTATACAGTGAATAAATTTTCATACTAAAGATGCCAATATTTCTGTACAATTAAATCTGCTTTCTAACCCACTCTTTTTCATGCCAAAAATTAATGCCAAGGGATTAAGTAGAAATGACAGAGCATTAATGTACTGCTAATGGCATTATTCTAATCTAGACTCCACTTAGAGGCAGAAATAGCCAATAAACTGGTTCTCATTGCATAGAAGACTTTTGTTAGCCCAGCGTTAAATCACTACATCATCATAAGTCTAAAGAAGTGACAGAACATGTTATGAACATCAATGGGAGATAATGAGAGATTTCCATACTTACTCCCTCAGTCTATAATCTCACATGCAAATTTACATGCCTTGGGTGCATTTGTGCGCAGAGGTCACAGAATAATAGCAGAGGTCATAGAATAATAGCAGTCATGCGCATAAGTTAATTGCTTAATTAGGTGATAATTGGCACCAACAATTGTCAATTGCACTTAATTGGTACTAATTGGCACTAATTTGCAGTTACCTGTAACTCTGGCCAGCAAAACTAATAGGGAACATGAATTTGTGACCCTCCTCTCCTCTGCCTTAATCATACTGTAAGCTTTCCATTTCCTTTCTTTCCCTCTGTGTATGTCCGATGTGGTGAACTGTGTCATCACCCCATGCTATAGTCTCTGTCTTCTGTTACTTGTGTGGATCCCCTCTCCCCATTTTTTTTCAACATTTATAAACTGAATAGATATTCAATACATAGGCAGTATATAACTAGACCTAAACCTGAACTGCCCTTAGGTGCAATTCTGTAATTTTGAGTGCCTAAATTCCATACTGCATAACTGTGACAGGGGTGTAGACCTGGGTGGGGCATGGGTGTGTCAAGCACTTACACGCTAACCCTAAGATTCTATATATTGTGCCCAGATTTGACCAAAGAGCTCTTAACCATCAATAATTGGGTGCTAATAAACAATTACCGATGCTAATTGGCACCCAATAAAATTTGCATCCGCATCTGGCTGCTCGCTATTCTATAAGGCAGGGCACCTAACTCCCATAGTACGTATTTGAAAAGGGGGTGTGGCCCTGGGCGTGTCAGGACGTTCCAAAAAGTTGCAAGCAATTATAGAATACTACTTGGGTACCAGTGTTTATACCTGGTTTCAGTAGGTTCAAGTCTGGCGATTTAAAAAGTTTGGGCATGTGAATCGGTGCTAAGCGGAATACTATGTAGGGCATGCACCCTTTATAGAATAGTGCTTAGTGCAGATCTTTTTTGGCACCCATTTCTGAGGGCGATTTATAGAATCCAGCCCTATGCTTTTAGAATACAGTTACGTGAATAACTACCACATTCCGGGACAAGGATAGCCTAAAGTTGGGCCTAAAGTTGCATGTGTAAATGTAGACTTATAACTATTACACACGTCCTTAGCACTTGAAATTTTGGCACCTTAACTGCTCAAGCCAAAGGTTAGCTACGGACAGTGGTGTGCTGGAGCCGGCTCGCAAGAGCCGGTTGTTAAATTTACTGGGATCTTGCGAGCCGGTTGTTGGCCCGTGCAAGCTGGCTCGCCTCTGCTCCCCCACTCGTCCATCTTCCATCTGCCTATCTACCGATAGTAGCCCTGGTTTCCTTCTTGCCCCACCGCCCTGCTTTTAAAATTTTTATTTCCCCTCGAGGCACGTCAGCGTTGAAGCGAAGGCAGCAGGCTCAGCTCGGTTCCAGCCTTCGTTCCGTTCCTTCGCATCATGGCTCCGCCCTCGCACAAACAGGAAATACGTCAGGCGAGGGCGGAGCCATGATGCGAAGGAACGGAACGAAGGCTGGAACCGAGCTGAGCCTGCTGCCTTCGCTTCAACGCTGACGCGCCTCGAGGGGAAATAAAAATTTTAAAAGCAGGGCGGTGGGGCAAGAAGGAAACCAGGGCTACTATCGGGGAGCAGAGCTGCAGACGGAAGATGGATGACCAGGGGAGTGGGGAGGGCTGGAAAAAGGCAGATGGAGGAGAGGAGGGCAGGGGGGAGACGAGGGTTGCTGGATGTGGATGGAGGGCAGGGGAGAAGAGGGCTGCTGGACATGGGTGGGTGGATGGAGGGCAGGGGAGAGGAGGGCTGCTAGACATGGGTGGGTGGATAGAGGGGAGAGGAGGGCTGCTGGACATGGGTGGAGGAGAGGGAAGGGAGAGAGAAGAAATGCTGGACATGGGTGGAGGGGAGGGAAGAGTGAGGAATGAGATGAGAAGAGGGAAAAGGAAGAGAGGAGAATAACTGCAAATGGATGGAGAAAATAGGCAGAAGCTGAGGACCAGAAATGAAGGAGGAAAGGAAGCCCTGGAAACGGAGTTAAGAGGACAGATAGCAGCAGAATCGGATACTGGGCCAGCATGAGCAGAAAAACAGTCACCAGACAACAAAGGTAGAAAAAAAACTCATTTTATTTTCATTATAGTGTTTGGAATATGTTCACCTTGAGAATCAGGTGCTCAACATTAAAGTTTATATTTATTTACTTATTTATGGCATTTTATCCCACATTAAACATGAATTAGATTGGAACCTGGGATCATTTAATAGTTTTTTTCCTGGAGAGAGTAATGCATTGCCCCCCCCCCCCCCCCCCCCGGCTATAGCCAGCTCTGCAATTTGGGGGAGCGCAGAGAGGTGGATGGGGGGGCCGCAGAGGTGGACGGGGGCGGGGGGCGCCGAGGTGGACCGGGGAGAGAGCCTGTTGTTAAAAATTTACCAGCACACCACTGGCTATGGATGTTCCGCCCCTTCATGAGTACATATAAACATGATGGATACCTCTTGCTTGTGGACAGGTCACCTAGGTCAGTGTTTCCCAAGTCCGGTCTGTGCGTTTTCAGGTGCTGTATATAGAATCTGGCCCTAAGTGGTGACAGGAATATTCAGCGGGAGATAACTGGCTCTCTCTCATTGAATATTAGCAGACAGGCCTTTATTTTGAACATAACCAGTTACCTGCTAAGGAGGAGATTCTATATATGGTGCCTAAAAAATTGGCGCTGTAATCAGTGCCGATTATAGAATATGCTTAATTGATATTTCAGCGCTGATACCTGCACGCATCTATTTACACCAATGAAAACCTGGTGTAAATCTCAGCGCATAGATTTAAGTGCATATTCTATATCTAGGCGCCTAAATTTTGGAACACCCATGAAAACGACCACTTCCCTGCCCATAACCATGCCCCTTTTTGCCTCCATGCATTACAAGTTCGGCACACATTGTTACAGAATAAGCTTAGTGAGTTGAGCGCCTAAATTCTAATCAGTGTCAATTAGTGCTCATTTTTGCTTAAGCACTCATTAGCTTGTTAAGCTAATTAAGTTACGCACAGTGTTATAGAATCTGTGCCAATTTCGGCGTCTAAATATAAGCGCACTATAACCAGCCAGGAGCTGTTCCTAGCTGGTTAAATATCGTTGAATATTGGGGTTATAAATCTCAACTCCACCTGCAGTCCACCCTAACTCCATCCCAGAAGAGGCCTATTTGCAGTTCATGTCGAAGTATCTGCCTTCTTGTCAGCACGCATATAGAGGCTCATTTTCTATAGACCACCAAAAATTAGGCACTGGGATGAAGCACACTAAACGTCAACTCCATAATCAGAGTTATGCACATAACTGCCATTATAGAATACTGGTGCAAGTCCACAGTTACTAATTTAGGCCCGAGCACCTATATTCATTCAATGGCTGGTGTAAATGCTTCTGCCTAACTGTAGGCAGTTAGGTGCATAACCCAAGAGCATAAGTGCTAGGCACACCCCTGACCCATCTGTGCCCCTCCTAGGTCCACACCTCATGACCCATTGGTGCCCCTCCCAGGTCCATGCGCTCTAGCACTCACGCGCTTCGGATTTTGCACAGAGTTTATAGAATACCAACTTAGGGCGGTTACATGCATAACTGCTAATTAGTTCCAGTTAACATAAGTATAGCTAATTGTTAGTTAACACCAATTAGCAGCATAATTATTAAATTAAGTTATGTACATAAGCGTGTCCTATGACTTACGCATGCAACTTTATGCAGCATGTGTAAAACTGTACTTGCAAGTTTATAAGATAGCGGGATAACATTTTATTAAATTACACCCCAAAAGCAAACTACTGTAATTCCATTATATCCACTTCAGACTATTGTGTTTTGACACGAAGCATCATGTGAGAGCTGAAGGCCAGAAATGGACTCTCCTGGGACTGTATCCCAAGTCCCATGCTTGGGCTGAAAGCTCTTAGGGCCCTGTTTACTAAGGTGCGGTCGTGTTTTAGCACATGCTAAAACTGGCACACGCTAAACGCTAGCGATACCCATATATTCTTATGGGTGTCTCTAGTGTTAGGGTGTGCTAAAAAAGCTAGTGCACCACTAGTGCGGCTTAGTAAACAGGGCCTTTAGATATTAATTGCCTGAAGGAATTTTGAAGTGCAGGCATTTCGGCAAAATGCTGCCCTCTCAATCTGGGCAACAGTTACCAAGTGATCTTCTGTTACTCCAAAAATAAAAGCTACTCCTGCAGGCTCTCGGCACTGAGCAAAAAAAGAATTTGCTAATGGATATATGCCAGTGCTGCTGATTACTACTGGAGGTGCTGTACCAGGACCATAGAATGAATCTCCTGGAGCTCAGGCTACAAAGACTTTGTCCTTTAAAAAAAATTACACAGGGAGCAGCTACTGCACAATGTGTCAGCAACTTGATAGAACAGAAGTTGCAAAGGTATGTGACAGACCATTATTTCATGCCCTCAGCTTCTCTACAGGATGTCAAATTTTTAAGGCTTATTTATAGACAATGCAATTTGTGGATTGAGTAGGGCTGACATATTAGGACTTCAAGCTCTCCAACTGCAGACAAACAGCTAGGCAGCAGGGTAAGTCTGAATGCCACATTGGTGTCAGTTTAAGCAGTCTCAGTTGGAGTGGGAGGGGGGAAAGGGAGAGGAAGACCTTTATCACTGAATCAGAAGATTGTAGGTTCAATATCTCCCAGAGAAGTCTACCAATGTACAAAATATGAAAGAAAGGAAGGGGGAGGGGAGAATTTCACAGCTTTTTGAACATGCACCTGCTCACTACCCAGTATGCAGTCATGGTGATGTTTAGGAGTGATACAACCAAAATCTTAACAGATAAATCAGGATGTTATTCTTGCAACGAGGGTAAACTGAAAAGTATCAGAACACATTGAGGCAACTTCAAGTTGTTTTGGGGGTTTTTTGTTTTGTTTTTAAGTTATTCATTATGCACTGCGAAAGTTACCTTGGGAATTTGCTTCTGGTGACCTCACATTGTTTTTTTCTGATGCCTTGGCTGATGCAAATATGCTACCAAACTATAGCAGACAGCTGAGCAATAGGATTATGGTGGTCCTTGAAAAATGTTCTTTGCTTCTAGGCACCAGCTTAAAAATGTAAGAGCCGTAGTATGAGAGCTATCCTGTCCTCCTCATGGGGGTGGAGAGATAGGGTTACCATATGTTCGGATTTACCCGGACATGTCCTCTTTTTCAGGATACAGCAGGATGTCCGGGCAGGTTGTTCCAGACTGCCAGTTTGTCCAGGTTTGCGGGCAAGTGGGCAGACTGGATGGCGCTGGCAGGGTGTCCTCCTCTCAGAGATGGGTATTAACAAAGTACTACGACGTACAATTCAAGAAAGTATTTCTAAAATAAAAGTATTTTTTATACCTATGCAGCTGATTGGGCCTGAACTTCCACAGTCCCAAAGACAGCTGAGCTGTAACCGGAAGTTCGGGCCCAATCAGCCGCAAGCCAGCATTTGACATCATTGTTCTCCTCCCTTCACCGAGGCCGGTTCCATCCCCAGCCCCGCCACAATTAGAAACTGCTACTAATGAACTACTACTACTATTAAACATTTCTAAAGCGCTACTAGGGTTACACAGCGCTGTACAGGTTAACATAGAAGGACAGTCCCTGCTCAATGAGCTTACACTCTAAAGAACAAATGTACAATCAGTCAAATAGGGGCAGTCAAATTGGGCAGTCTAGATTTCCTGAATAGAGGTATAGAGGTTAGGTGCCGAAGGCGACATTGAAGAGTTGGGCTTTGAGCAAGGATTTGAAGATGGGCAGGGAGGGGGCTTGACGTAAGGGCTCAGGAAGTTTATTCCAAGCATAGGGTGAGGCGAGGCAGAAAGAGCGGAGTCTGGAGTTGGCGGTGGTGGAGAAGGGTACTGAGAGGAGGGATCTGTGCTGTGAGCGGAGGTTTCAGGTGGGAACGTAAGGGGAGATGAGGGTAGAGAGGTAATGAGGGGCTGCAGACTGAGTGCATTTGTAGGTTAGAAGGAGGAGCTTGAACTGTACGCGGTACCTGATTGGAAGCCAGTGAAGTGACTTGAGGAGAGGGGTGATAAGAGCATATCGGTCCAGGCGAAATATAAGATGTGCAGCAGAGTTCTGAACGGATTGAAGGGGGGATAGATGGTTAAGTGGGAGGCCAGTGAGGAGTAGGTTACAGTAGTCAAGGCAAGAGGTAATGAGAGAGTGGATGAGAGTTCGGGTGGTGTGTTCAGAGAGGAAAGGGTGAATTTTGCTGATGTTAAAGAGAAAGAAGTGACAGGTCTTGGCTATCTGCTGGATATGCGCAGAGAAGGAGAGGGAAGAGTCGAAATGATTCCGAGGTTGCGGGCAGATGAGACAGGGAGGATGAGGGTGTTATTGACTGAGATAGAGAGTGGAGGAAGAGGAAAAGTGGGTTTTGGTGGAAAGACGATAAGCTCAGTCTTGGCCATGTTCAGTTTCAGGTGGCGGCTGGACATCCAGGCAGCAATGTCGGATAATCAGGCCGATACTTTGTCCTGGGTTTCTGCAGTGATGTCTGGTGTGGAGAGATAAAGCTGGGTGTTGTCAGTATAAAGATGATATTGGAAACCATGAGATGAGATCAGCGAGCCCAGGGAAGAGGTGTAGATTGAAAAAAGAAGGGGTCCAAGGACAGATCCCTGGGGAACTCCAACAGAGGGCGGGATGAGGATGGAGGAAGATCCATGAGAATGTACTCTGAAGGTACGGTGGGAGAGATACGAGGAGAACCAGGAGAGGACAGAGCCCTGGAACCCAAATGAGGACAGTGTGGCAAGAAGTAAATCATGATTGACAGTGTCAAAAGCGGCGGATAGGTCGAGGAGGATGAGGATGGAATAGTGACCTTTGGATTTGGCAAGGAACAGGTCATTACAGACTTTAGTGAGTGCCGTTTCTGTCGAGTGTAGAGGGCGAAAACCGGATTGAAGCGGATCGAGGATGGCATGAGAGGAGAGAAAATCAAGGCAGCGGCTGTGAAGTTCGAGTATCTGGGAGAGGAAGGGTAGGAGGGAGATGGGGCGGTACTTGGAGGGACAGGTAGGGTCAAGTGATGGTTTTTTGAGGAGTGGTGTGACTACGGCGTGCTTGAAGGTGTCAGGGACGTTGCAGTGGAGAGAGAGAGATTGAGGATATGACAGATGGGGGGTAACAGTAGAAGAGATGGTGTTAAGTAAGTTGGTGGGGATGGGATCAGAGGAACAAGTTGTGCATTTCGAGGAGGAAAGAAGGTGGGCAGTTTCCTCTTCGGTGATATCAGGAAAAGAGGAGAAGAAGGCCTGGGTTGGTTGGTTGAGGGAGTTGGTGGAGTGGGTTGAAGGGTGAAGAGGAGGAGGTGGCTTGGTAGTGAACTCAAGGTTGATCTTCTGCACCTTGTCGTGGAAGTAGTTAGCCAGGAATTGAGGAGAGAGTGTGGGGGGTGATGTGGGAGCGGAGGGCACTTTGACGAGGAAGTAAAAGGGTGGCGAAGAGACGACGAGGGTTGGAGCTGAGAGAATTAGTCAATTGGGTGTAAGTCCTGTTTGGAAAGGAATAGGGAGGACTGGAAGGAGGATAGCATGAATTTGTAATGAAGGAAAATCGGTCTGGGTGCGAGATTTCCTCCAGAGGCGTTCAGCAGATCGGGCGCAGGAGCGAAGGTATCGGATGCAAGGGGTCAGCCAGGGCTAGGGATTAGTACGCCTTGTGGGACGAGGGATGGATGGTGCGAGGGTGTCTAGAGCAGAGGAGAGAGTGGCATTGTAAGCAGAGACAGCCTTGTCAACAGACTCGGAGAACATGATGGAGAGGAGGAGATTAGAAATACTAGAGGATAAGGTGGGGGGGGGTCAATAGCCTGGAGATTCCTGGAAGTAGTGGTTAGTGTTGGGCAGGGCTGGGGGGGTGATGAAGTGTGAAGGTGATCAGGTGATGATCAGAGAGAGGAAGAGCTGAGGCGTAGAAATTGGAGGGTGAGCAGGTAGAGGACAGGACAAGGTCAAGACAATGGCCAGTTTGGTGAGTAGGGGTGGTGGGGGACAGCTGAAGGTTGAAGGAAGATGTCAGGGTGAGGCACTGAGAAGCTTGAGAGTTGGATGGGTCATCAGCGTGTATGTTAAAGTCTCCAAGAATGAGGGACAGAGATGAGGTTTCAAGAAAAATGGAAAGCCAGGCATCAAAGTTGGTGAGGAAGGAAGAGAGGGATTTATCAGGGGGGCAGTAAATGACTGCAACTCTTGAGTGGCAGTGGGTAGAATAGACGGATGGAGTGGACTTCGAAGGATGAGAAGCAGTGAGACTGCCGTAGGAGGAGGGATTGGAAACTACAGGAGGGCGAGAGTAGTAACCCGATGCCTCCTCCGCGGCCAGCTGTGCGGGGAGTGTGGGAGAGAAGATAACCTCCATGGCATAGGGCCGCAACTGAGGCAGAGTCATCAGGGGTGAGCCAGGTTTCAGTTAGGGCGAGCAGTTGAAGGGAACGGGAGATGAAGAGATTGTGGGTGAAGGAAAGTTTGTTGCAGACCGAGCGGGTATTCCACAGGGCACATGAGAAGGGGAGGCGGGGGGGGGGGGGGAGGAGGGGAATAGAGATGAGATTGGAGACATCCCGTAAACGTTTGCATGGATAGGACGAGGACAGGTGTGGGGGACCTGGATTGGGATTGATGTCTCCCGCAGATAGCAGGAGAGGGAGCAAGAGAGTGCGGAGGTAGGGCGTCGAAGGCGACAAAGACGGGATGGGCTTAGGAGGAATGGGGATGGGTTGATGGCAGGAAGGAAGTGTTGAAGGTTGAGAGCTAGGAAGGACGAGGGGGACAGGAGAGATGGTGAGGTGGTGAGGGACGGGGTGGGAAGGGTATTGCAGTAGTGAGCAGGACGGGAGAGGACATGGAAGGGCAGTGAGTTCGAACGGTAGACAGCGTTAGGGGGAGGGGAAAAAGATTTGTTTTAAAGCAGAAACCCTCCCTCACTACCTGACCCCACTGTAGGCCCCCCTCCTGTGCCCACCTTACAGCTCTGGTGATCCAGCAGTGAGTTGGGACAGGAGCAACCCTCCTCCACCACACCTCCCTTCCTCTTGAGCGGCATATACTCTTCTTCTTCAATGCAACCTCAACTTCCCCTGGGCAGTATCTCCTCCCTTTTCTTGACCGACTCCCCCTTCCCCTCCTCCTCCATGGAATCTCCTTCCTTTCTTGACTGAGCCCCCTTCCCCTGTGGCATCTCCTACCTTTCTTGACCCCCCCCCCCCCCCCCCTCAGTCTACCTACTCATCCTCTCAACCTACCCCTAGGTCTTCCTTTCTCTAGACTTTATCCCTCTCCTATCTTCCTTTCCATGAGTCTTCCTCTCTACTTCCCACCATAATCCCCAGTAGTGTCAATGTCCACCACATCCAGCCATTCCTCCTCTATGCCAATCACCCCACCACACAATCATTCCCCAGCCAAGCAGTCATACACATCAAATCACCCCACCATCCTCCCCCATCTCTAGGTTCTTTCCAGCCATTCATGCGCTGCCAGCCATCCTGCCTAGCTAAGCAGTCACCCACCCACCATAGCGAGGAGGTCATCCACCCCACCATCAGCCAATCACCCCTCAGCTGGTACAACTTAGCCACTCCTCCTCTTTACCTGCTGGCCCTAATGCTCCTATCCTCCAATGACAATGTGATATTCCTGCAAGGCAGCAGCTGCCTATTAGCTGTTTTGTGCAGCTCAAGCCATGGGAGTGCAGGAAGAGCTGTTCAGCAGTAGCACATCAAAGCTGTTTGGGCAGGAAAATCCCAGGCACTTTGGCAAAATTTCTAATAATTTCAACACGGGAACCTGAAACGTTGAATCCTGGTTTAAGGATTCCTTATTAGCTCAGGTATGGAAGCTTCTGGTTCTTGGTTTTAGGGTCAGGATATAGTAGTTTTATAAGCAAATTTGTCTAGACAAAAACAAAAGCAGTGGTAATATAGAGAACTGTACAATACATTGAACATTCATACTCTCTCCCCCCCCCCCCCCCCCACACCCCCAAGGCCAATCCAAGAAGAATATGTCCAAAATCCTTTGTATTATATCTACACAAAGCTCAACTTCCTCCATCTTCCACCCAGATAATCAATCTCTAACTCAAAGGGAATTAAAGACTCTTAGATGCAAAGCTTTATGGTTTCATTAGTCACTCACTAACAAAATGGATATTGATAAGAAATAGTTGAATGGCTGCTGAATCAGCACTGTAGTTTTAATGTTAAATGCTGTCTAGTACATATTACTGCCTCTAGTTTGCTGGACCATTTGATTCAATTATTTGTAACTTTTCAGTTTTGGAACTCAATCCAAATCATGATTCACTACCCTCAAAAGCCTGAGCCAAAATGCCTACTCTAGGAATGTCATCTATCTGCAGTAAATACATGAGAAAAATGACCCATCTGCATAGGGGAGGGATGGGTCCTAAAATGGTAACCTATATTCGATGCTAGTTGAGCAATAGGTGAACACTGCCCATGTGGGCCTAGCAATGCAGCAGGACTCAGTCAATAAGAGGCCCAGAGGCAGAGAACACCTGTCTGGCAGTGTTTTCAAACCGTTGTCCAACTTCCTCCTTCAACTAAATTACCCAATGTGGCCCAGCAGCAGGAGAACCACTCAAGTGCATTATCTCCTACCAAGTCTCATAATACGAACCATATATGGTAATTTCAAACCAAAATAATTATAGCCTTCTCTTGTTCTAAATTTGTTAATTAGATATGTCTCTACCAGTTGTGAGCAGTACAACATGATCTGTAATTTGGGCCGCAGTTCGATTAAAATTTTTTAATCGTGATTCATTTTGTTTTTATAGTTTCTACAATGTGTTATCTCCTTCATTTAAGGCCCTAGTTACAATGTCTAGAAGACTGCAAAGATTTCTGTTCCATAAATTAAGCTGCGTCTTGCTTGCCCACTTCCTCTTCAAAGTCACTGCCACAGAAGTACTAAAATGTCTGATCTTGCAGTTGAGGTCTCTTTAAAGCATGACATAACACAATGGAGCACTATGGAGGTTCCATGCTGAGACAGAACCTGGCCTGTTGAGTCATGGATGCAAGAAGGAAAGAAGGATAGCCTGAAGCAACGTATTAATACTAGCTTCTCTCAGTACACATCATACAATCTTGAATGTACAGGATTTTGCAATATACTATATATGTCACTGTCATTGAAATTCCAACGAGAAAAGGTATACAATGATAAAAACGGGAATGAAAAACCAGCTGAACCACCTAATCTGAAAAATGCTTACCTTCAAGTGTAAATAATCCAATGGTTTCCTTAACTCTAATACATTAATATAGCAATGGCTTCCAGGGACACCACTAAACGCTCAATCTGCTATTAATCACCTAACTCTCAGGACACTTAGCATTACACACAATCTAGAGATAAGAGCCAGTGAGGCATGTCAAAGGTGCCATTAATTGACAATTAGGCATTTATGTGCACTAGATGTTATTCTATAAGGTAGAGCCTAAGCTGCGAAGGAGCATACAGATGGGCAGAGCATGGATGGGTCATGGGCATGTCTTCAAGTTACGTGTGTAGTTTATAGAATACTAAAATTACATGTGTCACTTGGTGCACCAGCTTAAGCCTGCTACTGACATGGCATAAGAGGGTGGGCCCAAACACGGTCATGTCAATGCCAACAAACACTAGCACTCTATAATGGAATCTTGGTTCCAAGAAACCATTACAGATCTGGCATTAGGGTGGGGTGCCTTAACTGAGGTGACAATTTACAGAATTGCCCTGAGTGCCTGTGGAAGTTTACATTTCCAGAATGGCACCTGGCTCTCTCTCAGTGTGGTGTAATTTGTTGATGATGTGACAAGATGCCACCTATGGTCACTGCAAAATTAAGCGTGATGGATACTTGATTAGAGCCATTTATTAGTCCAGTTTAGCAAGAGGATTCATTTCGTAATTGATATCTCAGTTCTGTTACCTCTCATTTGTTTCAGTAGTGGAAAGGTGACTCTTTCCAGTACATTAATAGGATGCAACGGCTACTCAGGCAGCTTCTCAGATATATCAACATGAGAGGAAGGGCAAAGGATCAGGGTGTGATCATCCATCATACCTGTCACAAGTTCCTGTTAAGTTCCAACACCTGCTCTCTCAGTATCCATTTGTAAGGACCTGCTTCCCATCCTGGTAAAGGTCTAGTGTTAAAACACTGACATCCAGGGTAGTCCAGTCAACTAACAACTTTTTTGGATGAAGCAAAGTGGAAAAACCAAAATGCAGGCCTCTGACTCTTATTTCCACTCTACTAGTGTTCTCATCTCAATATCAGCAAGATAATGCAATATGTATTACACTCCTGCAACAGCAAGTATTCTGCAATGGATAATGCAGAGTAGAAAAATGTCAATGGAAGTTGTGCACTGGACATACAGTTCTATTGTTTGACTTAAAGTCAGAAGTTCAATAAACACATCATTCTTACCTGTCCAGTGCAAATTGACTACAGCAGCACAGTAATGATGCATAAATCAGATATTGCATACACCAGTACACAATTTCATTATATTAATGACACTTTTAAAACAGAAGGACAGAATTAGGTAAGTCCCAGTACAGTAATTTATGATGACTACACACAAACAATGTCATGATCTTTGTCCAGAAGGTACACCAAGTGCATCTTATTTTATATACAAGGTTCTACTTCTCTCCATGTCTCCCTTCCATGGACTTGCCAGGATTATATTATTCAACCACTGGTTTCAAATAATGGTCTACAAACTACACACCAGAGAATGACACAGGGACAAAGTTTGTCTCCGTCCCCGCCCCGTCCCTGTGGGTTCTGTCTCCATCTCTACCCCATCCCCGCAGGCCCTGTCTCCATCCCCGCCCCGTCCCCGCAGGTTCTGTCCCTGTGGGCTCTGTCCTCATCTGCAGAAGCCTTGAACACTTATGATTTTATAGTTAAATCTTTTTATATTAAAGTATAAAAAGGAATATGCTGTGCAACTGTTAATAAATTACAAATAGAGAATAATAACAATGAGCAGCTATAATAACCCTCCTTCCCACCACCACCCTCTACCCTTCAACCCCAACAATAGATGATTTCTACTACACCAAGGAATCCTAATTCACACTGTTAAAATGTCCAGGGGTATAAAATACAACCCATTCTATATGCCCTAGAGGGGAAAAAATATGCCCTATGAAGCATTGTTATGGTTTTTTTAATCTGTGGATAAATAAGAAGTCATCAACAATCTCAGGATTCACTCTAGCTCTCCTGTCTTCCACAGTCCTTTCTGGAATAGAAGTTGTCTTCTTAGAAGATGTGCAGGTAGCAGGATGTATAGGATCTCCCATGCAAATTTTGCTAGTTGTGGCCAGTTTGTTTGCTTGTTTTTCCAAAAAGTCAAAGTATCTTTGTAGGCATCACTTAAAAAATATATAACAGTCCAGTTCATTAACATGCTTCAAAGTAGAAAATGACACGGGGACAAAGTTTGTCCCCTGTCCATCGCCATCCCCACCCCGTGGGATCTGTCCCTGTCCCCACTCCATCCACGGTTACTGCTGTTCCCTGTCCCCGTGTCATTCTCTACTACACACATCTTCCCTCTGATACACAACAGAACCATTACCACTCCTACTTACTACGACACAAGGTGACACACTTGGCTCCCTTACTGAAAAGCTTGCCTTATATAGGATCTGAGTCCAAGTACTGCAGTTTTACAAGGAGGAAGCAGGAGCTCAATAGGAAACTATGTATTGGTACCAATCCAGGCTAGATCGAAAGTTGCAAAAGATCTACAGCAGTTTTCAAAAAGAGGTTGCAATTGTAACACAGTAGACAATGCCAGAAAAAGATCATTGGTACATCCAGCCTGCCCAGTTATTATGGTCTACATTAACAAAGATATATCTCACTTTAAACCCTGATTTCTTTAAGCAGTGGTTCCCAAATCTGTCCTGAGGGAACACCGGCCATTCAGGTTTTTTGGATATCTACACTGAATATGCATGCCAAATTTGCATGCAAATCAATCTCATTAATGTTATTTGCAGATATCCAGAAAACCTGACTGGCTGGGGTTTCCCCAGGACAGGTCTGGGAACCACTGCTTTAACGGTACTGCTGCTTATCCAAGTTTGCTTTTGTTTTCCTCCCCTCTGGTTCTCCACCAATCCATGAGGATACAAATTTCCACACCCAATCCAATGCCCATCACCATCCTCCACCCCCACATGCTAATCTCACTTGCAAGCCCTGCCACAATTCAAGCAAAGTACAAAGTGATGAACATATAGAAAAATAATTCCAACTACAAGTTAAAATGCTAGATTCTGAATTAGGATTCATCACCACTCCAAAAAAAAAAAAAAAAAGATCTTGAAGTCATTCCAGACAATATATTGAAATGTTTCAGCCAAGTGTACTGCAGCTACAAAAAAAAAAAAAAAATAGAATGTTAGGAGTTATTTAAAAAGGAATGCAGAACAAAACTGAGAATATCATTATGCCTCTGTATAGGTCCATGATGTGACCACAGCTTGAGAAATGCTTGCAGGTCTGGCCACCCCATCAAAAAAAGGACATAACAGAACTTGTAAAGACTAACAAAAGGTCAACAATTATGACAACAGGGAAGGCACACCTCCCTTATGAAGAAAGGCTCTCTTTTCAGCTTAAAAGAGAGATGATTGAGAGGGAGTTGGATAAGAGTTTATAAAATGGTGAGTGGGGTGGAGGAGTTTTCTCTCTCCTGCTCCTGTGGGTCACATTAGGTGCAGGAGAGAGACAGACCCCGGCGCCAGGCCCCCCTTGGAGGCCAGGGCCAAGGGAATCTCACCCCCCCCCTCTCGGCGGCCCTAGGAAAAGCTATTGCTAATCCCTTGAACGTTGCTATGAGAAACTGGCTCTAGTTCATAGATTTTCCAGGAACCTGTGATATGGACTGGCCACTTCCAGACACAGGATGCTGGGTTCAATGGGATTTTAGTCTGAATCAGCATGGCTTGTCGTATGTTTATGTTTTGTAGACCTTGTAATATCAAACCAGCTCATGTCCTGCTGTGACATCAAGTTCATTTTCAACCCTGTTCCCTCCTCTGCTTTTCATATCTGATCAAAACATGTCTAGATGGTTTCATCCATCTCTGCTAATAAACTATTCCAAGCTTTGTCATCTCTTTGAAACAAGAAAAACAAAGTATCACAAACAATAGCAAAACAAAAAGGTACAAAAAATATGATTAATATGAACCATATTTATAATGAAAATATCAAATATTAAAATGAATCGCAAAAAAATTGGGTACAAAAACTGCACCGTCACCTCTCAAAATCTCAATGGGATCTCTTCAACACTAACATTCACCCTGTTGAAGACAGCTCTCCATTAAGTCCGGGACCTTATTCATGTGTAGTTCAGCACAGTGATCAGAAGAACTTAGCTTTCCCTTACCAGGAAGTGAGCCACACTGACTAGAAGAACTCTGCCACAAGTTGCCTCAGGAACATTTCTTATAGGACATTCAGGCTTTCTTCACTCTTAGCTGATGCTGCAGCAGACAGCAGGTGACCCTTTAGAGAACATCAAGAATTTGGCTTATTGTCCAACACTGCTCTCCATATACTGTTTCGGAATGTTTTTTTTTTTAACGTATTTTTAAGGCCACATTCAAAATTAGAGAGCAGGACAACTCATCAAATAAATCTCTGAACTGGAAACATCAATCACAACATTGGTCATCCCTAAGAACAAGATAACCAGCCATACCTTAGGCCAGTGCCAATTCAAATTGTACTTTTAACAGAGGATGACAGATGATAAGCAGAATAGGGCCTTCAAGATTGCCCAGATTTCTTCCTGTTACTAAGCCATACAGACCCCAAGTTAATTCTTAGCAATCCCTTCATTCTTCACACCTACAGTTCCTCATAAGGAGGATCCCTCAAGAGAACAGCCAGAGATCTAGAGTATAGGACAGGTGAACTGAGCAACCAAGAGTGAAGAGCAACATCCACCTGCTGATAGCACCTCTTCCCTCTTCTCCCTGCCGCTGGTCATACATCAACCGATTGAGCTGTGCAGGGCTCCATAAATACAGAGAACTCTGTTGTCAAAATATCAAACTATACATTGCACGTAACAGGAGGTGCAGTGGCATCTGCGAAAGAGGCTCATGGGAACTAGGGAATGGTGAGAGAGCAGGAATACTGACCCCCTCCTTCCCTAGCTCTGACATCCGAGGAAGCCTACCCAGGCTGTTATTTAACATGGTGACTGTCTAGACTATGGCACTGCATTCAAATTGCTGCAGAGTCCTCCAAAATGTTCATCAAGGTATTCTCCCAAAACATCACAGGTAACAGCAATCATAACACTTAGTCAGTGTCAACCAATCACAAACCATTCACTGTGATGTCATTTGGGACACTTTTTCCAACATGGCTATTCCCTAAAAAAGATCAGAGAGACAGCTTTAAACCATTAAAAAAACTGTACAATACTCTTTGGGTGTGTACCTAGAATCTGCCCTATATTTATTGCATAGAGCAGATACTTTGGCCCACCACATTACATGCACTGCCAGTTTGATGCTATCTGCCACTACAGATAAAAGCAAATATAAATAATGAAGCTCAGATCTACCATGCAGGCACTCCTCCCCCCCCCCCCCCCCGCCTACATCTGATCCTCCCTCCCACCCCTGATATCTAATTCCTCAACCCCCTCCCCCCACACGAATATCACCCAAACCATCCCAGATCCCTTAATGAAATAAGCTCCTCCTCAAATACAAGCCCCACTCATGTGTCCAAAATAACCTACCTCCACCCACCAACCCCCTCAAACCCCTGGGACTTACCCAAAAGTGATGGGTGGTGGTGTAGTGGCTTGGGATGGGAGTAGGTCCCTTCTGTTCCTGTCCCTTCTGGCTCCGGAAACCAAAATGGTTTCCATGACCCCTAGTGGTAGTCTCATGGTACCACAAAGAGGGGGCCAGGTGGGTGATTAGAAACTAATTCCTCACTCTCATCTTGGGTGCTTTAGGACAAATTAACACACTGGTTTTCATTTCTTGAAAGACTTAGCATGTCTTTGTAGTGTGCCATAGCAGCGTCTGGCAGATTCAGAAGTAGCAGGGGGTTGTATCTGTAGCAGGTGGGGTGAAGGCGTCTTAATAATCATCATTTTTAAGTGATGACTGACAGTCCAGCACTAGATGCACAGATTCTGCGTGCCAGACTACACAGAGCTGTCTAATTTGTATTCAGGATGCATATTTTTAATTAGTTTCCAAGATTTTTAAATGGATTTTTAAATGCTGGTTACATCAGAGAATGAACTCCCATTTATTAGGCTGCTTTAAAAAAAAATCAAAGATATTTACAGAAATTTTGTGTAATGAAGTTTGTAACCATGAGCACACAGCAAATATATTAGTGAATATGGAAACTTGATTTCACATTTAGAATAAGCTGCTGTATTAAGTCAATATGGGTGTTTACCATGCAGTAGACATTAGTGTACGCCTGGGCTGTTTTTTGCTGTAAAAAAGTTGCCACAGCGGTAAAAATTCCATGTTACCCACCTAACAAGGAAGTGGGCAGGAGCTTGGCATGACATGGCAGCCAGAGTTGTCTGTGACAGCTAGCACACAGGTCAATACCGCACACAGGCAGTCAACTGCTGAAAGCATGATGTTCCCACAGACATTCTCCATGCCCCTTCCCCCTGAGACCCCCCCCCCCCCCCCCGATTATAACCCTGAACTCCCCAAAAACAAGATTTAAGGGGTACGCACTTTGATAGAATTCTATATTTGCATGCATACATGTTCTACCCTACTCTACCCATGTGCATGTCTACCAGCATTCACACACACTGGTGTAAGTGATTGTGCCTTAATATACTTGTGCTTTCAATCACTTGTACCAGTATTCCATAAAGAAATGTAGGCGCCTGCTTTTCTTTATAAAAGAGGATTAAAACAGGAGCCATAAATGCACAGGAGGCGAGTCTATTTCAATTGAAAGAAGGTCTGGAATGCAGAGGCATTGGATGAAGGTGAAAGGGGACAGACTCAGGACTAACCTGAGTAAATATTGCTCCACAGAAAGGATGGTGACTTTGTGGAATGGCCTCCCAGTGGAAGTGGTGGACACGAAGATTATCTGAATTCAAAAAGCTTAGGACAAGAACATAGAATCTCTAAGGGAGACGAAGGGATAGTAGATGGCACGGATGGACAGACTAGATAGGACGTATGGTCTTTATCTGCCTTCATGTTTCTATAAGCTGTGCAAAGAGTGGGCATGGACCAGTGTTCCCGCTAAGCTGCACAGCTGTACACCTTCTGGTAAAAGGCTGTGCAGCCATCCTGTACCACTGCTCAGCCAGCGAGACTGCTCTGTCCACCGTTGCTGTTTTCCAAACCAGGAGCAGCGGCAAAACATGTACAGACATCATGGGGCTGCACTTTGCAAACCCTCAATTGCCAGTCCCCCTCCAACATCACTTCTTGTTTGGGGGGGCAGAGCCAGCAACCGCAGGTATGTATAGTGTGGCCCCGCAATGGTTTTACATATTACCTGAGGATACATTAGGAAGGAACAATAGATTATATATATTTTTTAAAGTGAATACACCTGGAAAAATAAAAATAAAGTTAAAAATGTGAAATTAAAAATACCATCTCCTCAAAGGCCCTAACCTAGAGTCATGTGAGCTCAGGGGTCTTCATATTATATAGAAATTCCTGTCAAATTCTGCTGAAACAGAATGTAAATAACATATGTTAGCCCCTCCCTCCACAGAGGGGAGGAAAAAACCTGTAGTGTCCCAGTGCCCACCGTACTCTGAAAGGGCCAGTAAGTGTGAGCAAGTCACAAGCAAAAGGAGAAGATACCAAATTATCTATTTCAGGAAACTGTAAGCAGCATTATAGAATGATAGGGGGACAAAGTCTGTGTCCTTCCCCACTGGCTCTGTCCTCATCTGCAGAAGCTTCAAACACGTATGATTTCATATTTAAATCTTTTTATCAAAAATATAAAAAGGAATAATATTCTGTACAACTGTTTATAAATCACCACCCTCTAACCCTTCCAACCTCAGAAATAGCTGACTTCTACTACCTCAAAGAACCCTAATTCGCCCAATGAAACAAAATACAACCCACTGTGTATGCCCTAGTGATGGATAAATATGCCCTACTATGAATTTTGAATATGTGGATGAATAAGAAGTCATCTCAGAATTCAATCTTGTTATCCTGTCTTTCACAGCCCTTCCCACAATAGAAAATGTCCTCTCAGAAGACATGCTGGTAGCAGGAATGTACAGGATCCCCCGTGTAAGTTTTGCCAGTTTTGGCTACCACTTTTGCTTGTTTTTCCAAAACATCATCATCTGCATTAGAAAATGACACGGGGACAAGTTCCCGTGAGCTCAGTCCCCTCCCCCATGTCATTCTCTAAGCAAAATTCCGAGGTGAAAAAAAGAACCATGCAGTTTTTTTAAATCATTAATCCTTTCAGCACCCTTCCCCAGAATATTCAATGATTCTGCACAGAGACATTACACTGCAGACTCGATATAATGCAGCTTGATACAGTTACAATTATTTCATTTATAGTCTGCTGAAGCTGACGAGCAGTTCTCAGCAGATAACAGATCTAGGATATAACAAAGTATTGTCTAGTTAACCTGAATTATAAATTCACCTAATCAAGATATTTGATAATAGTTTTTTAACACCTTTTTAAAAACAGTAATGCTGGATCCTAATTTTAAGTAATTTGGAAAAGTGAACCAACACACGATCATTTATAACATGGTCAAAGGTTAGTCCTCACTTTTTTTTTCTTTTTTGCATATTAGACTGTAAATCTCACATAACACAGATTCATTTATACTGTAAGCAAATATCTTGGACCCCAGTCCATATTTTAAGAAGTCTAAAGTATGTTTTTGCTTTCTTTCCCAGCTTTTCAAGTTGCCATTCCATATCAGGGAGGTTTTCCACCATAGAAGTGACTGCACAAACATTTCTAAGGTAAGACAGAGTGGGAGATACCTTCCGTATGAAAGGTCCTCATCGCATCGAACCATCCCCATTATTATGAAGAGGATGGAGCGAACAAGTCCTCCCCCAGTCTAGAGGATTTCTACCCACTCGGCTACTTCAGAGTACCACAGGAGCCAAGAATGACCTCAAAAGGCCTTTGGTATTTGTTTTTTTTGTTTGTTTGTTTATTTTTAGGTCGTAGTATTTTTATTAAATTTAAAAATAGAACAACAGAGGACAATTCAGTGTAACATACAAATTGCAAAAATCATGAAAAGGACAGAAGAGAGAAAGAATGGAGAGGAAGAAAAGAAAAAAAGAAAAACAATTCTCATCAAGCATCTCTAAAGTAGGACAATAACAAAGACCACTTCTCCTTATAAGTGATATAGCGACATGACTTTTTAGCCAGAAAGGTATCATATTTATAAGTCTGAAATACCAAATTCCACCATTCTTGATACGTGACTTGACCCAGGGTCTTCCAGTGCCCAAAAACTACTTTCAAGGCTAAAGTGAGCAAAGTATTAACAAGTAAGCATTCATTATGGCTTAACGAAGAGCGAAAACATTGGTCTCTGAGCAACACATATTTATACAGCATAGGACCATTGAAATTAAATACATCTGTTAAAGTGAACCAGACATCAGTCCAAAATGATTGAAGGCATACACAGTCAAAAACAAGGTGTCTGACAGTACCCCGTTGATAGGCCTTTGGTATTTGTTACACTACACAAACTAGGCAACAAAGATAACAGCCTATGAAATAAATGAGGCTCAGCAGCCAAGCAAACAGTAAGACTTGTTTCTCAGGGTCCCCAAGAGACAAGCAGTTGGCACAACCCCCTGCAGTCACCAATCCTTCACCACAATTCAGCATGATTTGGCAAGTACTGGATCATTACTTTTCCCCACTGACTGTCAACATGACCATCATTCTACAAAAATTTAGATTGTGAGCACCCTGGGCAGTGGCGTTCCTAGGGGCTGGGGGTGCGGTCCGCCCTGGGTGCACACCGCTGGGGGGGTGTCGCGCGCGCCTGTCCTTCGTTCATTCCATGCTCCAACACTGTCCTTCGTTCGTTCCATGCTCCCTCTGCCCCGGAACAGGTTACTTCCTGTTCAGGGGCAGAGGGAGCATGGAATGAATGAAGGACAGGCGCGCGTGGCACCCCAGGGGGGAGGTTCTTTTGCGGGTGGGAGGTGACCTTTTGCCGGGGGAGGGGTCGCGCTGCATCCGGTGGGGTAGCTGCACCCGGGGGGCGGGGCGCATCGGCGATCCGCCCCTGGTGTCAGCCCCCCTAGGAACGCCACTGACCCTGGGACAGAGAAATATCTACTGTACCTGAATGTAATTCACCTTGACCTAGTACAAAAAAAAGACACAAGCTTAAATCCAAAAATCAAAAATACTCCAAACACCACCACCCCATGCATAAGCCTGGTAATACTGTTTGCCCTAGGATTGGTAGCATAGAATGGTGCTATTAACTGGGGTTTTGCCAGGTACTTGTGACCTGAATTGGCCACTGTTAGAAGCAGGATACTGGGCTAGAAGGACAACTGATCTGGCCTAGTATGGCTATTCTTATGTTCTTAAGCTGATGAAGCTAGTCCCATCATTCAGCACTAGTCAAATAACACCAGGATCCACTCCCCTAAATTACAGTGGATCTGGAGTGGATGAGGACAGTTGTCACAGCATAAGAACACAGAAGCCAAAGTGCTGACTGAAGATCCACATTGTTTTCTCCCTGAAACTGGGGGAGGAAATATATTTGAAACAGGCTGCTTCCAAAAGCATTAGAATGCAGAACACCCTGAGAAAGAAAGTGTCTGCTAGAAAATAATCTCTCTCATGGGACAGACTGCTGAACCAAGGGCTTCACTCTTGAGAGGTCTGTAGGCAGGTCAGACGAGGAGCAGTCACGTATTTCACAGAGGGACCCTCATGGCAATTTAATGGGAGTTTTTCTGAGAAAGGAGCCCTCAGCATCAGTGACAATGGAAATAATATCTACTCCTAAGCAAAGTGCCCTGAAGCCCAGAGACTTCAGCCTTTGTTTATTCCACCCCCCCCCCCCCCCAGAAATTAATTTTCAGGACCCCATACAATTTTGATAATTAAACTAAAAAATAAAAATCATAATCATCACACAAACATCCTAAAAATGCAGGTTACAGTGTATTTATGGTTCTTTGAGTTTATGTGGCTGATGGGACCTACTATTTTGCTTTGGCCATGACTCCTCTTTGCTGCCCCCAAGAAGTTGCTGTCCTAGGCAACCACCCTGTCTTGCCTAATGGTTGGGCTGGTTCTCCTGAAGCCAATGTGGTCTTTGAATTAAGTTACCTTAAATTAGCACCATTAGCAGTGTGTGGATAACATCCCGAAAGATACGGCACTAAGTGTGATAGGTGAAAAAGACAGAACTGTACTGCAGTAACACTGCCTCTTCCACTGACAGCCGCCAAAAATACATGTCAGTCACCCTGGAAGTGGCTGCATTTGTTTCTCAGGTTTATTACTCTCCAGAAATGAACAGGTTTGTTCTGGCACATAGGTGGTGGATAAATCATCTGGAAAGGCCACAGACACTAGGTGCTTAGACACTTCAGCAACAGCATCACTAACAAAGTTTGGCGATAAAACATGAAGAGCAGGAAGGATCAAATGTTTTTCTACACATACTGTTAGCCAAGGAACAAAGAAGCCAGAAAAAATGGACCTGAATCAGGTGGACTCCTGCCACCAGCTTCTGTCATTTTAGCTACCCAGATGAACAGGGCTAGCCCTCTATCATTATAGAAGGCATCAGATTCAGTCATATGACATGGAAATACAATAACGTCATAAAGAAACTTGTTGAACTATAGATGGCAACCTTACTGCTATCTGAATGAATACAGGTTATCATCTATAAAGTATTCAAGGTAAAACAAATAACATAAAAACACTGCTATTCATATACTCCAACTACAGAAAGTATGTCACACGCTGTCCAAGAAGCTACTCAATCTACTCCACTCCACTCCACCTTCTGATGAAGCAAACTCCTGTCTCAGAAGGCAGAAGCTAATATCTTCACAAACCTTTTGTGTTTTCAGATATCCAGGGGCAAAATATTGCCTAAAGTTACGTGTGGTTTATGGCTTAATCCCTAGATTCTATATAGAGCGCCTAGAGTTACGAACGGTTCTGCGTGTAAATCTAGGAGCATTCTATAACTATGTGTGTAGATTAATTGTTTTAACGAGTTGTTAGGCATTAACAGCTCTTAACAAGCAGCAATGAGCACTAATTGGCAAAAATTAGAATATTACGTGCGTATTCTATAATATACTGTGCCTAAATTCTAATGTGTGCAGGCAAAAAGGGGCATGATTAGGGGCGTAGAAATGAGAATTTCAAGGGTGTTCCAAAATCTACACACTCTGTTATAAAATATGGGTCAGTGCGCATAAATCTACGCTCAGGGATTTACAGCAGCTTTTCGCTGGCGTAAATGGACATACATAGATTTACGAACATGAACTATGCCTAAGCATAGTGTGGTATGTAGAATATGCCTAGGAGTAATTGCCTAATGTGCATTAATTTTAGGCACCATATATGGAATCAGGTCCTAAGTGCTATTCTATAAAGGATGCATACCCTCTATAAAACAGCACTCCGCGCATAAAATTACTGGCCCTGATTTTTAGACGCCACTTAATGAATTTATCTCTTAGTCTGTAAACTGCTTTGCAGGGGTGACACTAAAGGCAGTATAGTAAGTTCTCAATAAACAATAAACAAACCCTCTTAAAAACAAACACAGTAAGCTAGAGCTGTAAGAAGGTTATAAAGCTCAGGGCACTATGTCTCTTTTGAAGTCCGTGGTGTTTACACACAGCAGTGAACAATATTACCCACACAGACACCAAAGAAACAGACTGAGCAATTTTATTAAACAAATCAAATCAGAATAGAATTTACTTCTTGCTTGTCAGGTTTAATGTGTCGGCATGTAATTCAATGTTCCTAGACTAGAATGTTGCACAGCGAATTCAGCGAGGGTGGAGGAAGAATGCACCCACACCCACCCACTGTATTATAATGAAAGGGCTTTGTGTCCATCAGTGAAGTAAGAAGATATTACTGCATCCATTTGTCATGGTCATCAACCAGAAGATAAGGGACGGTTTAAATAAAACTCGTAGGAACAGCCAGAGCTTTTAATATCTGTCCTTGTGCAGCTTGATATGGGCTGTCGCAGAATTACTGTAATTTGATTCCTGGCAGGCAGTTGATGTTTATTCACTTATCCCAACCCAAAATAAGAATTTGCAGATAAAAGTACACCGATGAGCAGGGAACAACTGAGCAGGGCTCAGCAAGACTGGGGAATTTGTCTAATCCAAGTAATGGGAGAATATTCTCATCAGTGAATATAAAATCATCCTCTGTGGCAGGGCCTTTTGTCCTCTAGTGATGCGCATGCACTACACGGCCTTTCACTGCCCATTTGGCGTTCCAATTATTTGTGCCAGAATCACAACATACATACATGATCAGGCTTACTTCGAAGCTGTGGTGTTGCTTTATGTGTTAGGTTTTTGCCTTACCCAAATGTAACAGAAGCAATAACAGAGGTGATTCTGGAACCCAGAGACTCTTATGCCAAATTTAACTATTTTCTATGCAGATTAAGACAACCTTTTCTCCTAGTCACACAATTATCCAAAGATGACGGACAGTGAGCTTTCCAGACCATACCAAGCCTTTCTTCATGCCTGGGATACATGAAGAATAAAAACATCATGCCCAGCTCTCGATAATTCTTATGTTGGGTTCAATAAGCAGTATCACAGTCTGCAAAGAATCCAGGTTTCTCCAAGACCAACAAAGCTGTATAATCATCATACACTAGTCCAATACAGCAGACTTTCTTAGAAAGTGCTAGCTATATTTAATGTAGTTATTTGTATTTCTTATATAACTGCCTGCAAGACTGAAAGCTATTGAAATGGTGTACATTCAAGGTGCAGTAGGCATTTCTGTCCTCAGAGAGCTCATACTTTGAATTTCTACCAGAGGCAATGGAGGGTTATGTGACTTGCCCTAGGCCACAATGAGCTGCAGTAGGATTTTTGTGACTCTGGGCAAGTCACTTAACTCTCCATTGCCTCAGGTACAAAATAAGTAACTGTATATACTATGTAAACCACTTTGAACCTAGTTGCAAAAAACAAGTCGCATTCCGTTTCCCTTTTAACCAGGCTCCCCTGGTTCTCAGCCTGCTGCTCTAGCCCATTAGGCAACTTCTGACTTCATGGCTATATTTTTGAAAGATAATCTTAGGAAAATATCTAAAGAAAATTCTCACAGCTTCAATTTCCAAGCTCACCTGGATAAGTTGCCCTAAACGTGTTACACCTTATAAACTGTAGAGGGATGTTCTCTTGGATCAATGCAAGATCTGTGGCAAGAACTAGCAGGAAACTGGAGAGACTGAGATCATAGGCCTCATACTCTAGCTTAGGAGTGAGACTCATTACTGTCATGGTATGTGTGAAACTAGCCCATTTGGAGATCATGTCCCTCCCCCACTCCCCAAGCAAATTCCTTCAGGAAACTACCTGTCTATATCCATAATTATACAGCCAGTATATCCAAAAGAGTGCAAACATGTGGTTAACCAACCTATATCTTGCAACTGTCCATCTTTTCAGCAAGTTAGATCAAATCATTGAGATTTAAAATATACATTTACTTGTATGGGGGGAAGCAATAAGATGGGATGGGGTGAGAGAAAGGGAGGCAATTGATGAGCAAACATCAGATATTATTTGGATAACTGTGGTCAGCAGGAAGGTTGTGACAGGGAGGCCAATGCAAAAAGCTAGCACAGATGGAAGCGCACAGGTCATGTGACATCTGTGCTCTGGCTCCACTTTCAACTATTTAGAGTCTATTTCTTTGTTTGATCAGAAGTTGTGCCACTGCATTAAAACCACGTTCTACCAAATATGATGCTGGAAATGCGTTCTTATAATGAATACATAAGTAGATAAATAGTGTTATAGGCAGGTCTATTTGCCAAGCTACCACATTGCTAAAATAGTAAAAAAAAAAAAAAAAAAGAAATACTTTCTTACTTCTTAGTTATTCAAGCTTCTATATTGTGATTATCCCTCTAGCACCCCCCTAGAACAATGCAGCAACCCCTGCCACCACCTTGTCTTTCAACACCCCCCCCCCCCCCCAGAGGGCAGTACACCCACTGCTCTAATGCATGATTTTCTACATTGGCCCCTGGGTCAGTGACCTGGGGAGGTGGGGATGGGAGAAGAGGATGTGCAACACAGTCCGAGCCAGCTGCTGCCCTCGCCTTGCTTATAAAAGAAAATTCCTACTTGTGGCATCTCCTCACTATTTTCAGCAGTAAAACAATAATGAATTCAACAGTGCTGCATATTTCTACTGATTACCAAAGGGAGTTGCAGTTAAATGTGAGTAACTAAATTCATGTAACTGATTTTCATTCAATTTTTATTTTCACATGCAGAATATAAAAGGGGAAATACTTAGTTCTAACAGTTTTGATATGCACAGCTATAATTTCATCGCACTTTAAAATCACTGTTCTACCAGACTCAGAAAAAGAACGAATGAAGAAGAGGACCTCGGCTGGCGGGGGTTGGGGTCCCCCGCTAGCAAAGGTAGGTGACAGCGACGGAGGGTTGGCGGCGAGAGGGGGGTCAAGGTGGTGGCGGCGCCGGGGGGGGGGGGGGCTAAAATGTGCTCCCTCACCTCGGGCTCTGGACCCCCCTCCGCCAAAGTCTGGCTACGCCCTTGGCTGAAACTAGGGAAGCCAAGATTTCCAACATTCTTCTCATTCTGAAGCACCACCCTCCATTGCCTCAGGTACAAAGCTGAAGTAAAAATAAGCCTTAGCACATCCTTACATGGGTCTGGCTGTAAAAATCTTGATTTTCTATTATGCTATTTATAGCTATGCACTAATGTTGCCATTAGCAAGTGGCCATTTATTTTACATTACCGACACCTATTTTGTAGGCAGTAAGGGCTCCTGCGTTATTTATGCGCTAGCCAGTTACCATGCGGTAAAATAGATGCACTAACTGGTCAGCACAGAACACCCACTCTCTGCCTGACACACCGCTTCAAAAAAATGTATTTAAGGGGAAATTCTCTGGCATCCTAAAATCAGCAATGTAAAACCATGCAGTTAGCGTGATCCTACAAAGTATGCCTAAAGTAAGGCGTACTTTATAGAATATGCTCACGTGCCATTCTTGCACCTAAACTTTAAGCGCACCCACTTAGGTCATCTAAAACCAGGCCTAAATACCTGCGCCTAAGTTAGACGCAGATCAGGTGTATTCTATAATCCATTTTTTGCTGCATTAGGCACACATTAGCATGTACCACAGCGCAGGAAAGGGGATCCTCAGATTGCAATCCCTTTTGGGTGAGGAAATACCAGCTATAACTGGGGTAACTCAAAATTGAGTAGATGATTACATCTAAAATCCAAATTCAAAAGAAAAACATATAAAACTACCACTTCCACAATGCAATGTGACAGTTTAAGGAAACCACCAGGACAGCCTCACCCTGTCACATTTGACCTGAGCCCGGCGGTACTTCCTTTTTAGCAAGTGGTAAGCCCGCGTTGGGTTTACTGCTGCTTTGTAAAAGGGGCCCTTAGAGAATACTAAAAATTACGTGCTTTGCAACACTTCAGCACACCCATTTACACCTGCTTTGATCTGGCGTAAATGGTTGTGCCTAACTTTAGGTACACAAATTCAGGTTTACACATTAGTGTTTTGTAACAGCAATCTTGGAGCACAAACACTGTTATATCAGGACATAATTAATTCTATATTGGGCCATAGGCAAACATATTTCTAAGGCCCCTCTACTATAGAACCCCATTTATTTTTCTCATAGTCCCCTCCTCCTCCACAGACACATTCACTTTTCCTGCTCACCCCTTCCTCCCCCCACACCATCCATTGTGTTCCCCCCACATTTCATCTCTTCAGAAAAAAGAAAGTGCAGAGCCTAGCCATGGATGTGTTAACAATAACAGTTTGCGAGCTAGCATGGGGCCTAGGCAAGCACCTGCTTTGAATAGAATGGCTTTTAAGGGTTATTGCTGAAGAGCTGTCAAGTTCCAGAAGTGGATTCCAGAGGGAGATTTTGGGTGACTCAGATTTCTGACAACCCGATCCTGATGCATTATTTATTAGGATTTATTTACCGCCTTTTTGAAGGAACTCACTCAAGGTGGTTTATTGAACCTGTAGCACCAATTTCAATGGAGAGAATCAGACTACAAATAGCATTGAATTTGGACTGGCCAAAAAGTCTCCTTCCTAGAGCAGTGGGCTGAGGACCCATAGAAGCTGGGCAAGTAATTGTCAACCTCCCATTTCAAGATTTATTATTCATTTACTATACCGCCCCATGGAAGGCCTTCTAGGCAGCTTATAATCTAAAATAGTAAAAGAGACAAGAAAGTAGACAAGTGGGGATTAGACATGACTTTCAGGATAGGGGGGTGGAACTACAATAATAGATAGGATAGAAGAGAGGAAAGAACAAGAGCGGATGCCACAGGTATCTTTGAGATACTACCAGGAAACCTCTGGAAATCAATAGGTGGTGGTAAGTGCTCCCCCCAAAATGGTCATGCATCAAGTGCAAACTTACTGCACGGACCTTTCATTTCTTGGCCTTTTTACCCGCTGCAGCAAAACGGGCCTTGGTGCATGGCAAAAATGGCCACCACCGCTAGCGCAAGGCCCTTTTACCATGGCTTAGTAAAAGGGCCCCTTAATGACTTGCCCTTTTACTAAGAGAGTCACAAGGAGCCGCAGTAGGAATTGAACCCAGTTCCCCAGGTTCTCAAGCAGCTGGTGCAAATGGTGACACCTAAATTTATGCACGACCTCTCGGTTTAAGCATTTATTCTATAAACTATGCCAAAGTTTAGGCAGGGCTTATAGAATACTGTTTAAGCGGGTATTTTTTGGCACCATATATAGAATCTAGCCCTAAGTAGAATCTAGCCCTAAGTATTTACAGAAGGCATATCATCAGTAGCCAAATATTATTATACATAATGATAAGTCATTATCCAATGTATTATTTACAAAACAAATGAAAAGGCTCCCCCAAACCTTTCTTGTGTTTATTGTTGCAATTAGATTTCCCAGCCAGGCATGTTTCATAATGATAAAATTAAGCACTGAATTCCACTAAATGTAGAAAGATGAGAAAGGAATTATTTTTTCATTCCATGGCAATAGTTTTTAACACTATAGACATCATTATATCAAACCTTTTCCTATGTTCTTAAGCAACTATGCTTTCTGACAGACAAGCAGAACAAAATATAATTATTTCATATGATAATAAAATATTAATAGGAATAAGTTTTAATATGATCCTATACAGCTGACCAAAATAAATATGCATTATTGCAATAAAAAAAAATCAAGTGATCCAATGTACTTAGCTGAGAACATGACCAGCAGCGATTAGAATACGAGTGACTGTTTGACAGGTGTCCAGTGAGCCTTATGCAATAAGAAATACAAGATCTGCAAATTTCCTGCTGATTGCAAAAGGTCTGTTAGTCAGAGACCATAAGTTCTCCCATTTTTATACATGATAAAGTTGAGGAATCATTAGAATCTGAGGTATTCTATCATGGTTGGACTACTGAAATGCCTTGTACCTTGGTACAACTTCTTCAGGTTTCAAGGCATTGCAGGTAGCCCAATGTAGAGTTACATTCAAGAGTTTTTCCTGAGCTTTAGATTTAAAAGATAAACCGAGATATTTAAAACCTTTCCCTCACCAACATATAGGAATATTTGGAAAGTTTAAAATTGTTTTATTCCAATGTATAGTATACCTGACAGATGTACAAGAAAATCTCAAAAATTCACAAAATTATATTGTTGGGTTTCAAGGCACCGGGACACCACAGCAGTTCACTACACACCTATCCATGGAGAAAAAAACCTCAGTAAAGTGACCCCCACCTGAAATGCTTCTAAGGTATGGGCACAGTTCACCATCATAGGAAAAAAACTCCACTTACCGCAGCGTAGGAATGTTATCACTCTTGGTCCCAATGTCAATGAAGCCCACTAACATTCACAGGAAAGTCCAAAGGCGGTACACGGGCAGGGCAGTACAATCGAACACTCCGCAATAATGTTCGGAGTGTTCGATTGTACTGCCCTGCCCATACCACCTTTGGACTTTCCTGTGAACGTTAGTGGGCTTCATGACATAGGGACCAAGAGTGATAACGTTCCTACACTGTGGTAAATGGAGTTTTTTTCCTATGATGGTGAGCTGTGCCCATAACTTAGAAACATTGCAGGTGGGGTCGCTTTACTAAGGTTTATTCTCCACGGATAGGTGTGTAGTGAACTGCTGTGGTGTCCCGGAACCTTGAATCCCAACAATATAATTTTGCAAATTTTTGAGATTTTCTTGAACATACATTTTTGAGCTGGAGTGCTATTCAAAATGAGTCAAATAAATTGAAAACTGCTGATATAGATTGTTCCGGAGTAGATATATACAAATGTACATCATCAGCTTATGCAGATAATTTAATACATGAAGAGGAAAATTGCATTCCTCTATCATTAGAAGCACGAATACTTACTAAGAGAGGTTCGAATGTGAAAATAAATAACGGGGAGAGTGGGTAACCTTGTCTTGTCCCTCTGGTGGTACTGAAGGGTGTAGAAAGAATAGAATTAACATGGACATGAGCAATAAGGTTAGAGTAGAGAATTTTGACCAAATCTATAAAGTAATCCCCTATTTAGAACCAATACATAATAGCGAATAAAAATTTCAGCATCCAGGGGAACCACACACACTGGTTCACCCAGATGCCAAGCCCTCTGCAGAAAATGACAGACAAGTGTAGTATTATCCGAGGACAATCTGCCTCTAACAAACTCAGTCTATGAAGGATGGATGAGTTTGGCTATTACTGTCGAAAGACGAATATTTTAGCGTACATCTTACAGTCATAATAGCAAATAGGCCTGTAATTCTTAGCAAGCAGAGGGCCTCAGCCAGATTTGGAAAGTGCAGGGATTACTGCCTCAATAGAAGAACCACTGCTTCATTTATTTTCAACAAAGGAATTATGTAACCTTAATAATTTGGCAGAAAGATATGAGGTAGTATGTTGATAAAATTCAACAGGTAAGCCATCACTGCCAGGGGCCTTCCTAGTTTTTAATGAGGCAATGGCTTTACTAATCTCAGATAATGAGATTGGTTTATTTAAAGATATGTTATAAGTAGATGATAAAACAGGTTTGCTAAGCTATTAAAGAAAATGTCAATCTGATCTCTTGTAGGAGCCTTTCCAGATGTATAGATCAGCATAATACTATGAAGAGACAAAATTTCATCTGATTTTGTCAAATGCACTTCATCATGTAATTATCTTTTTTTTTGCCTTTAAGTAGTCAGCAAGAATTATGCTTGCCTTGTTCTTGCCAGCATAATATATAATTTGTTCTGATAATAAGAAACTCATAGTATCACTCAATAAATGATTCAATTTAAATTACAATTTTTGAATATTTACCAATATATCATGAGAAAGAGGATTACTATGATATTTTAGCTCAAGGGACTTTATAGTAGATTCAAGTTGAGAAATCTGCTCATTTCATTTTTTCTGTTGACAAACTGAAAATTTCAATACTTCCCCTCTTATGTAAGCCTTAAAGGCATTCCATATTGTTGCATAATTCATACCATCTGGTCTCATTTATAGTAAAGTATTCCTCAGTCCATACTTCCAAATTGCTGTAAATGAAAAAAGTGTTAAACCTCCAGGATTTAGATTCCACAGAAGATGTTCATGGATATCGAAATACAAGCATGGTCAGACAGAGTGGAGGAGTGGCCTAGTGGTTAGGGTGGTGGACTCTGGTCCTGGGGAACTGAGGAACTGAGTTTGATTCCCACTTCAGGCACAGGCAGCTCCTTGTGACTCTGGGCAAGTCACTTAACCCTCCATTGCCCCATGTAAGCCGCATTGAGCCTGCCATGAGTGGGAAAGCGCGGGGTACAAATGTAACAAAAATAAAATAAATAAAATAAACCATTGGTTCAATTGCTGCTTTGCTAATATTTGCCACCAGAGATTTGAAGAAAAAGATACAATCCAATCTTGAGGGAAAATTGTGAGGTGCAGAGTGAAATGTAAAATCCACATCTGAAAGATGAAGTATAATATGCCAAGAATCTAGAAGATTCCACTCTTGTAAAAGGTGTTGCAAAGCTACAGTGGTTTTCAATAGTCTAGCTTTTGCAGAGGATTTTCTGTCTAAATAAATGTCCAGAGGGCGATTCATGTCACCGCCCGCAAAAATAAAGTCAGCACCAGCTAGTGCTGCTTGGTTGTGAAATTGTATTAAAAATTGAGGATCATCCAGATTTGGAGCATAAACGTTAATAAAAGCACATTTTTCATATCCACCTGAAGAAGTAGAATTATCCATCTTCCACTGGTCATCAGTAATATGAGAATGAACAGAAGATTGTAAATGCATTGCCAAAAGGATAGCCACTCCAATCTTTGACCCAATTTTGTTAAAGCTTTTTTGATTCACTAGACGATAAGTGAGTTTCCTGCAGAAAAACTATTGACGGTTTGAATTTAAAACAAAAACAGTATATATATATTTTTTTATTTTATGGGGTGACTGATCCCTTTTACATTAAATGAAAAGATTATGTGGAGAAGGCATACATTAGTAGAATGTTGTACGAGAGAAAAGGAAAACATCAATCCCTCCTTGTATCAGAAATAAAACATTGATATTCAACAAGTGCAAATGTTGGCTTGTAACATGTTATTAATATTATTAGCATTTGTATAGCGCTACCAGACGCACGCAGCGCTGAACAACATGTTATAAAATGGTAACACAGACCAATAAGAAAAACAAATCACCAATATTTTAAAATGAGAATGGTAAACCACATGCAATAAGCAAAGTACTTAGGAGGAAAATGGCTCAATGAGCCCAGACTGGATTACTTCAAGTATAAACTGAAAGTAAGACATTGATTGGCTAATTCTGAAGCTCAGCGTCCTGTAATTGTCAGCCGCCATTTTGTCGTTTCAAACCTTTACTAGGCAATGGCTGAAGTGTGCCGATTCAGTAAATGACAGTGATTATTATTTAGGTAATTTTTATTTTTGGGCATGTTATATGTGTGTCTGATGCAATATTTCTTTACAATCTTCTAGCCCCTGATGCAACAGTGATACTGGACAGCTGTTGGGTGTTTTTGAAGAGAGCTCATGAGGTATAGCAAAAGTTAAAGGTTTTTTTGGACTAATGTAATGTTTTTTGAAGCACTGAGAAAATTTTCACAAAGAGGATAGGACTAGAGCCAGGTGACAGAATTTTGGAGAACTTAACTTGCTGTAATCCAGTCTAGTCTCGTTGAGGCTTTTTCCTATAAAGTGTTTTGTTTTATTGAAAACCAATAAAAGAAATATTTAAATTTAAAAAATAAATAAAGTGTTTTGTTTATTGCATTTGATTTATCGTTGTCGTTTAAAACATAGGTGGAGATTTGTTTTTCTTAGTGGCATGTATTTTTAACTCCGCTTCCTTCCTTCTTGTTGTATAGCATATGGTAAAACATGGTAACATAACAAGTGAGTGACAAACAACTCTCATCAAAATACCCTCACAATGAGGAAATTGGGTGTCGAGGAGAAGGGATGAGTATAAAATATATCCATCCAGGCACTTTGATACAAGTCACAACAATCATAATACAAGATGATTAGGAAGCATAGCAATATAAGCATTGCAAAACTATAGAAAAATCAGGTAGTCGCCATCTGAAGTGCTTCCTGAGCTTCCAAATACTGTTCAAGGAGTTTCAGATCAGAATACGATTTAGTAGAATTCAAATGAATCACTTTCATAATTGCTGGTGCAAAGAGATCATGTTTAGTACCGATGGCTTTAAGGCTTTGGCGCAAATTTAAAAAATTGCTTCCATTTCTCTACAGTGGGTTTGGCAAAATCTGAACTCGCCTGTACAGACGGCAGTGCTAAGCACACAACTGCTTCTTCTCTTGCCGGAGCCCTCCCTCTCTACCATCCTGCCTCTCCTTACGAAACTTTTCCTGAAGGCAGGACGCTAGAAAGGGAGATCTCTGGCAAGAGGGAAGCAGCGCGTGCTTACCACTGTCCTCTGTAAAGGCAATTTTGAATGGTTGCCAGGAGGATAGAGGGAAAATGAGATGCCAGTGAATGTGGGTAGCAGAAGGACTTAGGAGAGAAAAAGAAGTCTGAGAATGGGGGTGGGGGGATGCAGGTTGGGGTGGGGGAGAGATCCAGACCAAAGCATCATATGGGGTTTATATGTGAGATGGTGCCCATGCAGGGAGGGGAGGGGAAGAGAGATGGAGGAGATGGAGAGGAAGGGAAGGGAGAAGAAAGGAGATGGTGCGCAGGAAGAGCAGGAGAAGGGAGATGAGCGGAGATGATGGCCAGCGAGAGAAGGGGAAGGTAAGGGAGCTGGGAAGAGATGGAAACAAGATAGATTTGAGAAGTAGCAAGAAAGCTGAATGTGGAAGACAGTTATAGGGCAAGAACTGAAGGAGAAAAAAAAGAAATAGTGAATATAAAGGAGGCCCTAGAAACAAAGTTCAAAGCACAGAACTGTGTTGAGAAAACAGGGAAGAAACAGAGACAGGGAAAGAGATGATGAGAAAGATAAAATCACCAAACAAAGGTAAAATAAATGATTTAATTTGTATTTTAGGTAATCAATAGAAATAAAATAAAACCTAGAAAATAAGATGATATACCTTTTTTTATCTGACTAAATTAATTGATTAGCTTTTGAAGGTACCCCTTCTTCATCAGATCAGAAATAAACAAATGTTGATAAATACCAGTATATATGTATAAGTGAAACATCAAAGTTTCACTTATATAGACTGTTATTTATCAACATTTGCTTATTCCTGATCTGATGAAGAAGGGCTACCTTCAAAAGCTAATCAAAAAATGTGTTGTTAGTCCAATAAAAAAAGGTATCATCTTATTTTCTTTTCTAGGTTTATTTTATTTCTACTGATTACCTTTAAATTACCTGTCAATTTTGAGAATTTAAATCTGCTGTCTATATATTGCATGGTAAAGGAAGCAATGTGAGGGAGTGCTTTATGCGATTAATCGATATACAGCCCTACTTCACACACCGCTTGGAACGTATGCATCAGTCTTGGTTTGACTACCTAGACTCTCACTATCGGAGTTTTCTTCCTCCAGAATTATGAACTGAGTTGAACTGGGCCACATCTGAAAGGACATTGAAGACCCACTCATTTTACTGGCTCTTCTGCGTGGTGAACCTCTTAACTCCCCTCCTCTCTCTTTTTACTTTCATTGAGTTTATTGTACTTCTTTTCTTAAGAACAACTTTTGTTATAAACTGCTCTGTTATTCAGTTTGATTTGAAATGCACTGTTATCAAGAAATAAACTAAGGCAAGAACCACTGAGCTAGGAGATTCCATTTTAAAATCAGCATGCAGGTAAAATTAGATCTCTGCAAGTTTTATTATTGTCCTCCTAATAATGGAGTCAGAGAAGAGGAGCTGCACGACCTAGTTTCAATTGTACCAGAGCCAGCTGAAGGAGAGTAATAACCAAAAAAAAAAGGAAAAAGAATTCAGAAACCATCAGCCTGCCAGCATGAGGCAGTAACCCACTACAGGTTGCTTGCTGTATTTTTTTTACTTAAGACATTCACATGTTTTTTTTTTTTAACTAAGCTGCAGTAAAAACGGGCCTGTGTAAGCGTCCGCGAGTGTTTTGACACATGCTGAGGCCCCCTTTTACCACAGAGGGTAAATGGCTCTTTTTTTTTTTTTAAAGAAATGGCCATGTAAGTAAGTGAACCACTTACCGCATGGCCATTTTAGGATAAGAAGCATTTACTGCCACTCACAGTAGCCCAGTGGTAGTTCCTGACTGGTAAGTGGCAAGAAGGGGCGTAGCCAGACTTCGGCGGGAGGGGGGTCCAGAACCTGAGGTAAGGGGGCACATTTTAGCCCCCCCCCCCCCGCCATTGCCAGCCGATCCCCCTGCCACCAACTTTGACCCCCCCCCCCCCGCTGCCAGCCCTCCGCCGCCATCGCCTACCTTTGCTGGCGGGGGACCCCAACCCCCGCCAGCCGAGGTCCTCTTCTTCCTTCGCTCTGTTTCTGAGTCTGACGTCCTGCACATTCAACGTCAGATTCAGAACCAGAACGAAGGAAGAAGAGGACCTCGGCTGGCGGGGGTTGGGGTCCCCCGCCAGGAAAGGTAGGTGACAGGGGGTTGGCGACGGGAGGGAGGGTCGAGAGGGTCATCGGCAGGGGGGGCCAGGGCCAAATCTACGGGGGCCCCATGTAGCTACGCCACTGGTGGCAAGCCCATTGCTACAAGCCAGCCCTTTAGTAACAGGGTCCCTTAACCCTTTAGTTCCCATCAATCTGTTCCCATATGGCTTATTACGGGAGCATTGGACACTAAAGGGTTTTAATGTGGCGTACAGCAAGAATAAGTCAGATATAATCAATACACAATTAGAGCAGCAAAAATATTCAAACAGTGCATGGTATGGCATAGTACGCTACTTACAATGTTAACACAATACACAATAAAACATTTTAATATAAGCAAACTAATTTAAAGGAAGTTGCATGTAGAGTTGCTAGGGTAGGAGTGGGTAAGCAGCCGCACGACTGCTCCGTGCACCCCACTAATAGGAGGAAATGAGGTGGCGATGATGTGCTTCAGGGGGAGGGAGTGATGCGCTTCAGGAAGGGTGTGCCTTGTGGGGGGGGGGGGGGGGTCACAGTGGTGACTCGCCCGGGTGGCAAGCAAGCTAGGTACTCCACTGGAGGCACCTACATTTAGGCATCTATAATGTGCCAACTGGTAGTCTATTCTACATAATACCAGCATAACATGTCAACACATGCCTAGAATTAAGGTGCAATCACTTCCATTAACAGTAGAGCTCCTACAAGTGGTCACATCTAGATCACAAAAGAACACTCATAGTATTCTATAATCAAAGCATGTAACTTTCCATCCCATCCATGTTCTGCCCCACCCTCCAACTGCATCTCATTGCACTTAGGCACCATGATACAGAATGATAGCCAGAATATCAGCATTTATGCACATATGTGTGCTCAAACACCCCCTAATACTATAAAAATTGCCAAAACTTGCATGCCCAAATTTGGGTGCATGCCAAATTTGCATGTGCAATTTAATTGAATAACGAACCAAACGTAACTAATGTCTGCGCAAAATGTGTGCTAAGCGTTCCTGCTTATTCAACACTGGAGCACATCATACCTCATTCTCTGAGCATGACTAGTGTTGAATAAGCAGGAACGTTAAGCACACATTTTGCACGGACATTAGTTACATTTGATGTGCATTCAGCTCATCACTGGTTTCTGCATCCCTAACAATATTATTTAAATGACCCCTGATGCAGGCACTTTGCGCAGAAACACAGCCCGTGTCAGGTCAATGGTACAAATTTGATATATGAGACACATGTTTTGCGATTAAAGGATTAGTCACACTTGTGAAGGCTCCTAGTACTTTTTCTTGTGTTCTGGACTTCCTTTTGTGCTTTGAATCCTCTCCTCAGTGGCATAGCTAGGTGGGGCGCAGGGGGAGCAGTCGCTCCCCCAAATGGATTTCTCAATATATGGCGCCTATGCGCATGTGCTGCAGTTGCTGCCTTCCCGTGCGGAGTCACGGTGCTATAACAAACATGCACCGCCACCGGATCATTGTCGTTGCCTGCCAGACCTAGAGTACCTGCTGCTAAGACGGACAACCCGCTCGCTCTACGACGTTCCTCCGACCTCCTGTCCTTTTCTCTCTGATGCGACTCTCCAACTTAAGCAGCGCCACACTTTGGGGCAGGCAGAGCCAGGCCCGCCCCGCCCCAGGGGTCCTCCAGAGCCAAGGTCGGCACGTTAGGCACCAGTGCAGTCCAGCCCCTTGAGCCCACCCAGCTGTTTGGCGCTCGGACGCGGAGTTTCTCGGCCTTGGTTTCAGCTGTGTGACTGTGAGGTGAGCTCTTCTCTGACGGCTGTGTGGGGTAAGGATTCAGAAGGCCAGGGACCATGCGCGCTGTGTGGGCTGGCTGGGGGGGATGAAAATTGGAAGGGTTCCTCTGCAGCACCAGCTGTCCCAGCTAAAAATAAAACATCATTCTCAAAGGGGGGGGGGGGGGGTTTGAGTTACAGGAGGTGATCAATGGACAGCTTTTTATTTTGCTTCTAGGACTGAGGAAGATACTTTTCAGTGACCATTAAGTCTCTTCAGGAACAGTAACTGATCACATGGAGGATAAACAAACAGGTTTTTTTTTTTACTTGGCACTTAAAGCTTGTGTGCATCTCTCTGCATTTTCCTTCTTATATATCTGTAAAATTAGCTTTCAGCTTCTAAACAAACTACATTCAGAGAAATCTGTGATATTCTCTAAAAAGACTGTGATATCAAAACAGACACCAATGTCAATGTTGTGCAAACAGGAGCATATATAACGTCTCTCGCTGAGCAACACTGAGGATAATTTTATAACAGGTCGCCTAACTTGGGTGACACCAGAGGCTAATCCAGTTTTCAGAGAGAAAGCTGATGCATAATTTCCCTTTGAAAAGTACCCCATGGAAAATACATATGCATATTCACACATGATCTTTGGCACACACAAATTTGCACACACACACATGTAAGTCAAAATTCCGCTGCTGGAACAACTCCACTCGTTATGTTTAACTGTGCTGGGAACTCAATTATTTGAGGATGTCATCCTGTGGGTTGGGGATTGTATGTATTTGACTTTTCAATAAAAATACTGAACTTAGACAAAAGAGAAAATAATCCACCCAGAACAACTCCACTCAGATCACAAACATATGTACATGCAAGGTGTATATGCATAAGTTTAAGTGCTTACACGCCAACAATTTTAGGCACAACCACTTCTGCATATAAAATGGTGCCATCTCTGCTGTCAAAATGCCTGCTTCAACATCCAGCGTCTGCCCTCCTCCTCTCCCCCCTCTTCCATCCAGCGACTACCCTCCTCCTCTCCCCCTCTTCCATCCGGCAACTGCCCTCCTCCTCTTCCATCCAGCATCTGCCCTCCTCCTCTCCCCACTCTTCTGCCTAGCCTCTGCCCTCCTCTCCCAACATTCATTTAAGGCTCTGCTTACTCCCTAAATGGATAGCTCGGGCAAGTGAGGGCTGAATATCCTCTAGGAGTGTTTACAGACCTTGGGTAGGTAAGGAGGTTTCAGTAATCACGCAGCAATGAAAACTAGTGACAAGACTCAGGGTTCACATTGAGCAGGTTCCAGAAGGCCAAGGGATGTTGCTGCAATTGGTTAGACTGAGTTAGGATGGATATAATATAGGGCTGTGTATATACTACTACTACTACTTAACATTTCTAGAGCGCTACTAGGGTTACGCAGCGCTGTACAATTTAACAAAGAGAGACAGTCCCTGCTCAAAGAGCTTACAATCTAATAGACAAGTGAACGGTCGGTCCGATAGGGGCAGTCAAATTGGGGCAGTCTGGAGTCACTGAACGGTAAGGGTTAGGTGCATAATGGGATCACAACCACATTGTGAACCCCAGAGGAAAGCTTGGTCCTCCATACTGCTGTTTCTGGCCCTCTTGCAATATTGTAGCCAATGCCAGCATCATTCCCTGCCTTCCATAGAGCCTACACAGGCACACTTATTGCACAGGCTCGACAGGAAGTGTGGGCCAATAACATTTTTATTTTCAGCCTAACCAGGGTTGCGATCCTAACATAGGTTTTCTGAAGCAATTTTGGATAATGACCCATAATTTGGGAAGCTTCAGGGTAGCTGTGAATGAAGGCTTGTGGTACCATGGCCCAGAGAAGAAAACTTCAGGCCAATTAAAAAAAAAAAAAAGTAAAAAAGGAACACTGTGCTCTGAGTATGCTTGCATTACATTCTATCTAAAACATATTTTAAACAAACACCACAAATCCTCTATAACAGCACAGACCTCTGGGGAGGCAGGAAATCACCCAATAACCTTCATCTCCACTGTTTGTAAAGAACAGTGGTTCAAGATTCTCTGTTTGATACCGAAAGGTCCATGGAGAACAGACCTAGCAGAAAGGGTATTCTTTGACTATATGGTCAAAGCATTGGATGGTCACAGCAAACAGAGCTAAAAAGGTCATGGAAAAAAATAAGGGTTATCACCACATCTAAGGTTTATATGCTGGATAAAGAGAAAAAATATCACGGCATTGCATAAAAATGTCTATTAAATGCCAGATCTGTGCTTTTCCCCCAGCATGACACAACACATTTACCTTACATTTTTATTTTAAGGTTAAATAACTCATAATGCATGGGTGATCTTTACAGCATCTTGTTTTCTTTTTAACCGATGACCTCCAGGGTCTTATTTTTATAAAGTAAAGTACAGACATGACTTTTAGTGGTGTGGAGCTGTTACTAACCGCAGCAGAGCTTTTCAGAAAGTTACAGAAAAGCTTGGCCAGAAATTGACTTACCTGCTCCCACTGCATATGCATTAATTCCTTCCTTAAGAACTAAGGTGCCCTTTTACTAAGCTGCGGGAAAAGGGGTCCTGTGCTAGCGGGCTGTCTTTTTATGCGCACTGAGGCCCTTTTTACCACAGCAGATAAAAAGTTTGAAAAAAGAAATGGCTGTGTGGTAAGACTGTATTTACTGCATGGCCATGTATGTGTGTGGGGGGGGGGGGCACTTACTGCCCACCCATTCAGGTGGAAGTAAGGGCTCCCGCGCTAACCCGGCAGTAACCGGCCAGCGCACTGTGCTGCCCAATTACCGCAGGGTAACCCCCTGCAGAAATATTTTTCAAATATTTCTGCTAGCACCAGAAATGCCGAACGCCGGGGGTGGAACTACCGCCGGTGCCCGCGTTGGGCTGGTGGTAGTTCCGGATTGCCGTGAAGTAAGCCCACGGTGAGCTTACCACTGCTTTGTAAAAGGGCCCCTAGGTTTCTAGGCCTTATGGGTCCAGTTGAACCTTCCTTGCATGGCTTCCCTCAGCACTGCTTACATTTTGGCTCTCATCAAGATGCCGCAGATGCACCACTCCCCCCCCCCCCCCCCCCCCCCACCTGTTCCACTGGCTCTACCTAAACAAATCCTGAGCTTGGTAGATCATTTTCAAGAAGTGTCCACACTGTGGGAAATTTGCTCAAATTTGTATGAAGACATCTCCAGTTCTCTTTTTCCTTCATCAGATATCTTCTTGTTGAATGCCCCTCCTAAGTTTGAAGTTAAGTACACTTTGACATTTTTTTGAATTAAAGTTATTATGTAAAATTGGCAACTTATTCAGTACACTGATGAAACTGACATGCTTTCTGGATTTTTATATGTATATGGAGTCTTTGACCGATGATGACTTTTTAAGGTGTTAAACCCTTTAGTGAATAAACTAGATTTAAGTCTTTTTCTCCATTTTTTAAAGACATCCGATTTATAATGAGCTAATTAGCACTGATAATTGGCTTAAAAGCAATTATTGACACTAATTAGATTTAATTGTAATATATGTATGTAAATTGCAGGAGTTCAAAATGGGGGAGTAGCAATGGAAGGGTCATGGGGCGGAACGGGGGCTTTCTTAAAACTAATGTGTATAGTTATAGAATAAGGAGGGAACGTGCTCAATTTAGGCATAAAGATTTGCCCTACATTTCAGTTGGTGTAAATGGCCGCACCTAAAGTTAGACGTCATTCCCAGGGGTAAGAGCTGTGCTTAAATTGCAGCTAACTTTAAGCGCAGCTTATAGAATTTTGCTTTTTTTGTGTGCCATATATAAAATTTACCCCTAACTGGTTTGCAGACTGGAATTTTGAAAAAAAGCCAATGATTTGTCCATTTAGTTCCTGAAGTTAATCTTTTTGAAAACTGACTGCTGCATGGTTGTTTTTGTTTTATGATGTGGAGTGGAGGAGTAGCCTAGTGGTTAGCCTAGTGCACCGGTCTTGCAATCCAGAGGTGGCTGGTTCAAATCTGCTGCTCCTTGTGATCTTGGGCAAGTCACTTAACCCTCCATTGCCTCAGGTACAAACTTAGATTGTGAGCCCTCCTGGGACAAAGAAATATCCAAAGTACCTGAATGTAATTCACCTTGAGATACTACTGAAAAAGGTGTGAGCAAAATCTAAATAAAATAAATGGAATGTTGCTACTCTGAGATTCTGCACGGAATCTTGTTACTCTTTACAATTCCAGAATCTTGCTATTCTTTGGGGTTCTACATGGAATGGAGTGGAGGAGTGACCTAGTGGTTAGAGCACTGGTCTTGCAATCCAGAGGTTGCCAGTTCAAACCCCACTGCTGCTCCTTGTAATCTTGGGCAAGTCACTTAACCCTCCATTGCCTCAGGTACAAACTTAGATTGTGAGCCCTCCTGGGACAGAGAAATATCCAGTGTACCTGAATGTAACTCACCTTGAGCTACTACTGAAAAAGGTGTGAGCAAAATCTAAATAAATAAATTATATTTAACAAATTGGCTTTTTATTTTGTTATTAGCTATTCCCTTCTGTACCTTATTTTGGTCTCTACAGGAAGAAATCAGTCATTTCAGCATACTCTGTTCTGCTGGGGGAAGTAAGGGCCAGACTGACATTACTCTCCAGCTCTGTTAGAGTCACAAAGTGGATTCCTGCCCCCACCCCTGAAATGGTAGCAGTTTTCCTCCTCTTACCCTGAAACAACAGCTGTCAGGGCACACTTACCTGGATGGTCAACAGATTATTTCCAATTCCGAGCAGGAGTATCAGCCCCTTTTAAAATAAGGCCATCACCCTCAAACTAAGGATGAGTCAAAGGCACTGACCAAATTCGCCAAGGATATTTAGTAAAAGTTCTCCGCCACTCCGTGACCATGGAAACGATTCTTCATGCGTATGCCCCGAATATATTAAGTTGTGCAGAAAGCCCACACACACACATGAGCGATTCTCAACTGTTATTGATAAGTATCACAAATTTATTAACAAAAAGACTGCAAATTACTGAGGTGAAACTTGTAATTTGCAGTCAAATGCATAATGCTCATTTTCCCTTTCCACAGACGCACACAGAAGGCAAATTATCAATTCCTGTAAATCATAATTAGTTCACAGGCAGTTTCTAATTCTCCCAAAGATTAGCTTTGCACAAGAGTGACTGCTTCTGCAGAGACCTTTCGCTGAACTGGAGGACATGGAATAAACAGCAAAACTGAGATGCAAGCATTATGACCACACATTAAAACCTTCGGCAAGTATGCAAGAAGTGGGGCATCAGCCATTTTTGCCTTTGTTAATGGTCTGTTTTGTTCCTTCATATGCTGAGCAAGGTCAAACATAGCTCGTGAAATACACCAAAAATCCACTTAACACCACACCAGCAACAGCTTGAATTCAGACAAGTGGTGTAAAGAGAGAATGGGAATCAGGCCCAATTTACAAAGGTCCCCTTCCCACCCCCACCCTGCATTTTGTGTGTACAACAAAAAAAAAAAAACACAAAAAACCTTTGCTAAACCAAGCTGTAGGTCTGAGATGCACTAGACACTACCAACACAGGAAAACAATAATACAAAGGAGGACAATCAAAATGCTAATGATATTGTTCTTTGCTGTTCAATTCCATAAACTCTTTCTGTCTCCAATCACTAGCCTCTTTCAGTTTTCATCACAGTAAAAGTCATAGGAAATAAAGGAAATAAGTAGTAGTTGAAGGGAGTGAGGGGGAATCTGATAGACATATTCATTCAAATATCTCAGATGGGCTGATATACAGTTTTCTGCAGAAAAGACATACCAACAATGTGCGAGGCTACAATTTGAGATCCCTGGCTCTATACTACTGCACTAGGAAAGGATAGGTTAGATGAGAGCATTGTGGTCTTTGATTGCCATTATTTTCTGCATTTCTGTGGCCTTTACAGAATGACAACTCCTTTGCCACAGTGCCTCAAGCTACCGAAACTGCAAGATGGAAGAAATCCTGCTGCATTTAGTAAGCTGCCATCTACTGTTAATGTCTGGCAGTCACGGCATCCGATACACTTCATGGCTTTCTCTCCTCAGCTACCTAAGTCTGGATCTGAAGCCCCCTTCCTGAAGATTTCCTGATGTCCCCCTTGAGACAAAGCCCTCCATCCCGATTACAAAGTCTGCAAAATCCGAGGCAATAGAGCACAATGGAAATAATTTACAGTGTGCCGCACCAGCATAACAGCTGGGAAGCTATTAACAGCACCACACTCTATACTGGATTTTAAAGTTAGAAATATTCTATATCATTGTTTTAGAACACTGGCCAGATTTCTAGGTGAGGCTGAGCCATTTCAATTCAAGAAAACATAAGTGAACACCATCTAGTTGCTCCACCTTGCAGTGACTTTATAGAGGCACCAGTGGTATACCAAGGGTAGGGCGGTGGAGGGAAGTCTGCCCCAGGAGTAGGCAGCCCCGTGTTCTTGTTCTGGGGCAGGAGACCAGCAGAGCTGACAGCCGCACGACTGCTCCGTGCACCCCACTAATAGGAGGAAATGAGGTGGGGATGGTGTGCTTCAGGGGGAGGGAGTGATGCGCTTCAGGAAGGGTGTGCCTTGGGGGGGGGGGGGGGTCACAGTGGTGATTCGCCCTGGTGGCAAGCAACCTAGGTACTCCACTGGAGGCACCTACATTTAGGCATCTATAATGTGCCAACTGGCAGTCTATTCTACATAATACCAGCATAACATGTCAAACACATGCCTAGAATTAAGGTGCAATCACTTCCACTAACGAGTGATCACATCTAGATCACAAAAGAACACTCATAGTATTCTATAATCAAAACATGTAACTTTTCATCCCATCCATGTTCTGCTCCACCCTCCAACTGCATCTCATTGCACTTAGGCACCATGATACAGAACGATAGCCAGAATATCAGCATTTATATGTGTGCTCAAACACCCCCTAATACTATAAAAATTGCCAAAAATTGCATGCCCAATTTTGGGTGCATGCCAAATTTGCATGTGCAATTTAATTGAATAACGAACCAAACGTAACTAATGTCTGCGCAAAATGTGTGCTAAGCGTTCCTGCTTATTCAACACTGGAGCACATCATACCTCATTCTCTGAGCATGACTAGTGTTGAATAAGAAGGAACGTTAAGCACACATTTTGCACGGACATTAGTTACATTTGATGCGCATTCAGCTCGTCAGCTGGTTTCTGCATCCCTAACAATATTATTTAAATGATCCCTGATGCAGGCACTTTGCGTTGAAACACAGCCCATGTCAGATCAATGGGATAAATTTGATATATAAGACACGTATTGCGATTAAAGGATTAGTCACACTTGTGAAGGCTCCTAGTACTTTTTCTTGTGTTCTGGACTTCCTTTTGTGCTTTGAACCCTCTCCTTGTTGGCTAAGGGAATCTGTCGGTCAGGTAAGTGACCTCATCTGGAAAAATAATCTAAGTATAAGCCTCTTGAAAAAGGAACGTCTTGAGCTCCGCTTTAAAGCGGGGTAGTGAGATGATTTGTCGGCAGTGAGATGGGTAAGGAGTTCCATAGCCTTGAGCCTTAACATAAAAACATAGTGAGCCTTATTCTACAAAGGTTATGCTCCTAAAATACAAGTGTAATCTATGTTCCTGCATACATTTAGGAGCATAAATTATTTTAAGAAATTTAGGAGTGTAAATTTTGGGAGCGTAAATTTAGGAGCATAACCTTTATAGAATAAGGCCCAGTATGTCTACTATGTTCAAGTAAAAGTTCTCTATGTGATGGAACGGACAGAAGGTTGAATAGCGCTTTTTTCTGACACCATATATAGAATCTAGCCTACAGGGCAATTCTAGAACAGGGTGCCTACAGTAATGCCCATCTTCTGTTCCTTAAGTGGCACCTAACTGGCAATGTGTGGAAGTGCACTAGGCACTACTATTTAAAGTAGCCCCTAATCCTGGTTTTCTATATATCGCACCTAGCGTTCTGCACCAAAATCCAAGCATATAACAATGCGAGTAATTTAATTGGCTTAACAAGCCAATCAGCGTTTTTAACAGCACTTCAGAAGCAATAATGAGCACTAATTTGTAATAATTAGAATTTACGTGCACAACTCACCAAGTGTATTCTGTAATGCAGAGCGCCTATATTCTAATGCACAGAGCCAAAAAGTGGCGTGGTTACGGGAGGAGGAAATGGGTGTTTTGTGGGCATTCCAAAATTAACATGGGCATTCCAAAATTAACATGCACTGTTATAGAATATTCCCCCTCTGCGCCTAAACCTATGTGCTGGTATTTACGCCATGTTTCCCTTGTTGTAAATGGATGTACGTAGTTCTAGGTGTCGAGATGTCAACGAAGCATAATCTATATACTATGTCTAAATGTAGGCGCCGCTTATAAAATAAGCTTAGGTGGAAATTTATTCTGCACTTTTTCAGGTGCCATATATAGAACCTAGCCCTAAGTGCTTTACAGGCTTATTTTCGAAAGAGAAGGGCACCCATCTTCTCTCAGGGTCGCCCAAATCGAAAAACGATTTTGGGCATCCTCAACTGCTTTCTGTTGCGAGGACGACCAAAGTTCACAGGGGCTTGTGAGCACCGTAGCAAAGGCGGAACTGGGGCGTGATTAAGAGATGGGCGTCCTCGGACGATAATGGAAAAAAGAAAGGTGTCCCTGACGAGCACTTGGCTGACTTTACTTGGTCCATTTTTTTCTTGCGACCAAGCCTCAAAAAGGTGCCCGAATTGACCAGATGACCACCGGAGGGAATCGGGGATGACCTCCCCTTATTCCCCCAGTGGTCACCAACCCCCCCCCCCCCCCCCCCCCCCCACCCTAAAAAAAAACAATTTTTTTTTTTGCCAGCCTCTATCCCAGCCTCAAATGTCATACCCAGCTCCATGACAGCAGTATGCAGGTCCCTGGAGCAGTTTCAGTGGGTGCAGTGCACTTCAGCCAGGCAGACCCAGGCCCATCCCCTCCTACCTGTTACACTTGTGGTGGTAAATGTGAGCCCTCCAAAACCCACCCGAAACCCACTGTACCCACATGTAGGTGCCCCCTTCACCCCTTAGGGCTATGGTAGCGGTGTACAGTTGTGGGGAGAGGGTTTTGGGGGGCTTAGCACCCAAGGTAAGGGAGCTATGCATCTGAGAGCAATTTGTGAAGTCCACTGCAGTGCCCCCTAGGGTGCCCGGTTGGTGTCCTGGCATGTCAAGGGGACCAGTGCACTATGAATTCTGGCTCCTCCCATGACCAAAGGGCTTGTATTTGGCCATTTTTGAGATGGGCATCCTCGATTTCCATTATGGCCGAAAACGGGGGTCGACCATCTCTAAGGTCGACCTAAATGTTGAGATTTGGGCATCCTCGACCGTATTATTGAAACAAAAGATGGCCACCCATCTTGTTTCAATAATACGGGTTTCCCCGCCGCTTCGTGGGGCAGTCCTGCCAGGACGCCCTCATGAAAACTTGGCCGCCCCGTTCGATTATGCCCCTCTTAGTGCACCAATGCAATGGGGTGTGCACGTGAGTGGGCCATGGGGGTAATGTAAGCGACATGCAACTTTTAGAATACTGAGTTGCGCACACTGCATGGCACATTTAGCCATTGATCTGATGTAAGTGAGCATGCCTAAGTTTTGGCATGGCAAAGCAGCTCTATGCTAGGATTTTGTTAGGGCTTAGGCATGTCTAAGTGTGATTCCAGAATTTGTCCCAAGAACACCTCACTGTGGTGCCTAAATCAATGTCCCAAGACAGGGAATTGCCCCCATATGTGGCAGTATTTGGTCACTCATGCTCAGTCCTGGCACCTTTATTCTTTATTACACTTGCTGTACCGCCTAAACTGACACACAGAGCTAAGCAGTTTACAACAAAAACCAAGTAATGCCTTCTAACAAAAAAAAGAACTACAATATTAGATAGGACCAGAGGGGGAAAAAGATGACAACACTCAAATACCAAACAAGCAAGCAAACAAAGGAAAAACCAATAGGGAAATGAAGAAAAACAAGAAAAAGGGATAAAGAGGAAAGGAATGAGGGCACCTGGACTAGACCATCACTTTCCAAACACCTGCATGAAAATAACCTAGTTTTTATTGGGGGTTTGAATCTAGGAAGAGAAAGCTGTCCACAAATAAAAATAGATTGTTCCAAGAAGCTGGGGCCAAAAAATAAAAAGCACTATGACGCGTCCATTCATATTTGGCAGCTTTTGAGCCAGGGAGTACTATATGATGGTCACTGATGGAGCAAAATAATCGCATGGGGGAATAAGGGATGGAGAGATAAGGCAGGGATCTTGACACCAGTTTTATAAAATTACACCACTTATGTCTCTGACCAAAATTAAAATCTTCATTAATCCGCCTTTCAGCTGGAGGGTCCCCACACTAGGCCACACCCCCATCTACTCCACTGGCATTATACAAGCAGTGAGAAATCTATTTTTTGTACACATAATTTAGAACATAATTTTGGCTCCAACCCTCCTGCAAGAGAGCTGAAAGCTTTAATAGGCAACAGCACTATTTATGATACTGAACAATAAATTGAATGCCATAAAAAATATAATACATTTGGTAATTAGCCTTTTCTTTGCTTCTAATTCAATGAATTCAAAATCACCCTTCAACACTGTAAGCAAAACAAGAAAATCACATTACTTTCTTTCCAGTATCTTGTCCCCATGCTCCCATTCCAAATGATCAGGATATTCATGTTTGTTGAAACTGCTATCATGGATTAACTTAAGGTCATTATTTCACACTCCGAGCTCTTTCATAATAAGCTAAAAAAATATATATATCAAGTTGCTTGGCTAACAAGAAAAATTAAATCCCATTAGCAATGCCTCTGGTGCACAATAAAGTCCCTTTTGTTTAGAAAGGTTAATATCCCCCCCAAATAAAAGGTGCAGAGGAAACCCGTTAAAATAATTACATCATGACATTTCAGAAAAGGTTGGCAGTCTGACATGGTCTGCAGCAAAGAAACAAACAAAAGAGAAAGCAAGGATTTTTTTTTCTTTAATAATTATCCCAGACTTCATAACCTGGGAAATAGTTGCAATTTTGTGTTGCTATTTCCCCTAGCTGTTGTTCCTGGTAGCTATACATCCTGCAATCTGTCTCCACCTACTGGTGGAAAATCGAATTTCCTGCCATTTGTTTGCATGCAGACTCCCCAACTTGGCTGACACCTTCTCCAATCAGAGTTTGCCAAAGAGCCCCCAGGAGAAGCTAAAACCACTTCAAAACTCAAACTCTAATCCAAATTTTCCTACCATTTCAGCAAAGCTAATATTCACACATTGCTGTGTCTGTCTTTCCTTATACACTTGCTCCTCTCCTCACTGCCACACCAGTATTCTCCCAGTTGTCTGCAAAACCTAAGACTCATCTACAAATTATTAATGTATCATAAGTTGGAAATTATGAAAAAAAAATGAGCTCTCTGTTCATTAGTTCTACCCCCCCCCCCCCCCCACAACCCCTCCTCTACAATAAATAACATAATTACAAGGTTTCAAACCCATTTCTTAATGCAATTTCATTTTGGTATCATTTAAGTACATATAAGTACATAAGTATTGCCATACTGGGTCAGACCGAAGGTCCATCAAGCCCAGCATCCTGTTTCCAACAGTGGCCAATCCAGGTCACAAGTACCTGGTAAGATCCCAAAACAGTACATTTTATGTTGCTTATTCTTATGCTTATACAACCTCAGAGCTGTAACACACATCTCGTCGAAGGCTTCATCAGCAGGTCTATAAATAATCCAAACCAACCCATTTCCCACATTTAAAGATTAAGTCACGCGGTTCTGCTTATAAATCGATAACACCTTTATTTTAGGCCTCCTCACTATGAAGAGAACTCCCATACACCACGTACAGTGTGACAGCAAAATTCTCAGCCGTGCTGAATGCAATTTCCATATATAATGCCAGGGACCTTAGAGCAGTGAAAAATGTCAACTTGTCCTTCTCCTCTTCCAAAAGATGGATGGAGAATATTTTTTTTTTCATTACCCCTGTCAGTAAAGTCATGTTTATACAGATCTGAAACCATCAGTGATCTTCAACTCCAAGGGCAACCACCTAGGCCTCTGCTCAAGACAGATCTGCTTCTGGCCTTTGGGAAATCAACAGTGTTTATCAACTTGGTTAAAACATTTCATGCCAAAAGAATCTGCCCACAAAGCTGCATACCAATGAGCAGAGAACAGGATGACATACGATTGGAGAGTATCCCTCTGATAGACTGAACAAACAACCTTTCCCTTTTAATATATCAGGCCCTCTTCTCTCTCCACCCTTGTCCCACCAATACACCACTTCCAGAGATATATCCAATCAATTACCAGGAGACTTACCAGTAGCTCTATCATTCACTATCACTCTACTCCTCCTATTACATCTTGTCTTATATCTTCATCTTTCCATATAAATGTAAGAACTTAGGGGGCAGAGACCTCCTTATCTATTGTATCCGTAAGACTAGGACTATTTCTTACTGTATTATTATAAGAATTTTATTCTATTATCCTAAAAAGTGTTGCATATGGCAAATGTATATCATTTAAAAATAAAACTAATCAGTGGTAATACCTATACAGTAATTTTTATGTCTTATATTCATGAATTGATTAATGATCATATTTTAAACAGATTTTTTTTTTAAAATCTATGCTGCCTTTTTGTTTCTGACACCCTTACATAGAAACACAGAAAAATGAAGGCAGATAAAGACCATATGGCCTACCCAGTCTGCTCATCCATGGAATCTACTTTCCTTATCAATTCCTTAGAGATCCTATGTACTTGTCCCAAGTTTCCTTGAATTCAGGTATAGGCCTTGTCTCCACCATCTCCACGGGGAGGTATTTCCTCAGGTTACTCCTGAGTGTCTGCCTCTTTCACTTTCATCCTATGCCCCTTTATTCTAGAGCTTCCTTTCAACGGAGAAAGACTTGGCTCATGTGTGCATTTATGCCATGGAGGTATTTAAACATCTCTATCATATCTCCTCTCTTGCCTTTCTTCACATTGAGATCTTTAAGTCTGCCCCATATGCTCTTGTCTCATGATTTCTTATTGAACTTGTATATTGTTTAGATCTTATTTGTAGTATATCAAATAAAGATAATCTATGACCTGAATGCACCCAGGGCCTCAACCTATTTATCTACATAAGTACATAAGTACATAAGTAGTGCCATACTGGGAAAGACCAAAGGTCCATCTAGCCCAGCATCCTGTCACCGACAGTGGCCAATCCAGGTCAAGGGCACCTGGCACGCTCCCCAAACGTAAAAACATTCCAGACAAGTTATACCTAAAAATGCGGAATTTTTCCAAGTCCATTTAATAGCGGTCTATGGACTTGTCCTTTAGGAATCTATCTAACCCCTTTTTAAACTCCGTCAAGCTAACCGCCCGTACCACGTTCTCCGGCAACGAATTCCAGAGTCTAATTACACGTTGGGTGAAGAAAAATTTTCTCCGATTCGTTTTAAATTTACCACACTGTAGCTTCAACTCATGCCCTCTAGTCCTAGTATTTTTGGATAGCGTGAACAGTCGCTTCACATCCACCCGATCCATTCCACTCATTATTTTATACACTTCTATCATATCTCCCCTCAGCCGTCTCTTCTCCAAGCTGAAAAGCCCTAGCCTTCTCAGCCTCTCTTCATAGGAAAGTCGTCCCATCCCCACTATCATTTTCGTCGCCCTTCGCTGTACCTTTTCCAATTCTACTATATCTTTTTTGAGATACGGAGACCAGTACTGAACACAATACTCCAGGTGCGGTCGCACCATGGAGCGATACAACGGCATTATAACATCCACACACCTGGACTCCATACCCTTCCTAATAACACCCAACATTCTATTCGCTTTCCTAGCCGCAGCAGCACACTGAGCAGAAGGTTTCAGCGTATCATCGACGACGACACCCAGATCCCTTTCTTGATCCGTAACTCCTAACGCGGAACCTTGCAAGACGTAGCTATAATTCGGGTGATGACGTTACATTATACATCCCATACAAACATGATCTGGTGGAAATCACCAACGAAATCAAGCTAAGCTTAAACATCATGAACTCATGAGCAAATGCATTCCAACTAAAACTCAATACAGAAAAAACACACTGTCTCATCATCTCATCCCAATACAATACATACAAACCCACAAACATTAACACCCCAGGATACACCCTCCCTGTCTCAGACAGCCTGAAAATTCTCAGGGTAACAATCGACCATAACTTATCACTAGAGACCCAAGCGAAATCCACCATAAAGAAAATGTTTTTCTCAATGTGGAAACTCAAACGCGTAAAACCATTCTTCCCGAAGGAAATATTTCATAACCTGGTACAGTCCATGATACTAAGCCACACAGATTACTGTAATGGAATCTATACAGGATGCAAGGATCAAATCATAAAGAAACTTCAGACTGCCCAAAATACAGCAGCCAGGCTTATATTTGGAAAAACACGTTCTGACAGTGTCGAACCGCTCAGAGAAAAACTTAACTGGCTACAAATCAAACAACGTATCACTTTCAAAATCTGCACGACTGTTCATAAAATTATTTATGGCGAGGCACCAGGATATATGACAGACCTCATCGACCTGCCAACCAGAAACACTACAAAATCTGCACGATCATACCTAAACCTCCACTACCCAAGCAGCAAAGGACTCAAATACAAATCCACCTGTGCAGCCAGCTTTTCCTACCTAACCACACAACTATGGAACGCACTGCCAAAAGCAGTAGAAACTACGCTCGACCACCTAAATTTTTGGAAAGCACTAAGGACAGACCTGTTCAGAAGAGCATACCCCACCGACCCAACATAAAAATACCTGGTCACCTGTGACACAATGTAACCAAAGACCGTAACGGACATTACATGACTCTTCTTCCCCCTTTCCCTCTCTAAGTTCCCTCCAACTGTACCTACCATACATGTACCTCATTCTACCACAATATCACTTTGTATTCATTCATACCATGTATTTGTTCAGACCGTAATTGACTAATGCCGTTAACAGTTATATGTAAGCCACATTGAGCCTGAAAAAGGTGGGAAAATGTGGGATACAAATGTAACAAACAATAATAATAATTTCATGCTGTTTTTCCCATTCATAAAAAACTCATCGTCTAAGTAGTCTGCGACTTAAACTGCAAATTCAGAACTGCAGCTGCAATGCATGCCACCATCACTAGGTTCATGTTACCATAGCCAAAATGGCACCACACCCACCAGCTGAGAGAGAAGGTTGGCAGTGCATTACTGGCACTGTGGAATAACATCAGCAGCTTGGATTACCACTTCCAGTCCCATTCAAGTTTTTGAGACCCTCCACAGCATCTGCTGGCAACATTCCAAAAACAATTCTCCATATTCATAAAATTCAGCTATGTCACCTGTCCTCTGGCAAGAAATTCCACAGCTTGGTTGTTCATTGAGCAAAATAATACTTTCTCCAGTGTGACCTTGAATGGTCATGGTTCAGCATCTTTGTACAATTATTTTTCTGGTCTAATTAGAGGTGAGTCAGTTTGCTAAGGTTCCAGTTTTCTCCAGGGTAGCAATAAAATTCTATCTTTTTACATAACATTCAATGTGGCATGTAAAATTACATCACTTGCATCTTTGGCATGTTCCTAGAAGTATTTACTTGTTGACTTTAGTTTCAGGAAATGTCAATTATTTGTTTTATGAAGGCATGACCAATGTCATGAATCCTTCTGGATACACTATGCAAGATTTTTTTGCCATCTGACTTTAGTCAGAAATCCTGTTCTTGGAGTTCTTCAGCATGTTCTACCCTTTAGTTTGACAGGGGTTTACCTTCCTAAATGATGGAGGGCTACAGATGTTAGGCCATTGTTTAAAAAAAAAACTCAATTCTGGGCTTGATCCTAACAGAAACACCTGTTGTGAGCTTTTCAACAAGTGCAGGGGAGACAGAAGTATGATAATCCTATTTTGTCGCATTCTTTAGCATTGTGGTCTATAAAGTATACACTTTTAATAGGGATTAAAGAACTTTCATGCTTATCTCTGCTTTCAGTTTTATCAAATTTTTGCCCCTAATTGGGAATCAAGAGTTCTAAGTGGGTAATAGAAGAGGCGACTCTGGAATTTGAGTCAGCTTTACTCTGATGGGGTATTTTGAACTTTTTGGGATTTTCTGGCTAAATATGATATTCCACGTATAGAACTTTTATCTATTTGCAATTACATCACCTTCTTCAGAAAAAAAAAGAAACCCTTTTCATCAATGGCTAACAGGGGCCTTAAGCCCTTTTGAAGAATTAATCCGCAGCGGCTCCCGGCAACATAAAATGATATCTAATTATACGATTTACTGAAGATCCAGGAGTTCTATAAGCCTAAATAGAACTTATCAGCAAATGTAGTGGAAAGAGGGGTGAAATCCTTATTAGGTTGTATGTGGAACTATCTCAAATTGCTCGTTTTTCTCCTAGGTACGAGAATCACTGTTCACAGGACTACAGGCAGGAGTACACATACATATTTGTTGGGAGTGGGTTCCTGTCTGCCATCTATGGAATGAGTATACAAAGATTTTTTCTTCAATGATTGATTTATTTATATCGGCTGATCTTGCCTTTTTTTTCCTTTTACAGTTACCACCTGCTTTGATACCACTGGACGTTTCAAGGGTACTTTTGCCCTGTATAGTGGTTATTCACCGTGAGGTGGCAAAGCATTGGCGTACCAAGAAGCTCCCTACGCTTTCACAATTGAGGGGAGCCCTCTTGCTTATTACTTGAGCAAGTTGATGTTTCGAAGCATGGCCAGTTTGAGAAATCTGAGAAATTGTGAGCACCTTTATCTTGATTTCAGCTTAAGAATACATAGCTGACACTCAATGTAACACCCTCATTCTGGTACCTTCTTGAGGAGCTACTGCTTCACACCGGCCTGCCCTCTTTATATTGTGCAATTGTAAACCTACCTACCTTTCATAGCAAATTTGTTTGCATTTGTACCTTTGAGGATTTTTCTTGTATCTTAGTTTTGTTAGGATTGGGAGGAGGTGGTACATATGTGTGTTGAATTAGCATGGGTTTTCAATTTACTTTTGTATTCTGGTTATGTTTTCACAAACGATAAAAATAAAGTTAAATAACTCTCTCTCTGTTAATTATCGGCCAGTGTTCAATATACCTTTTCTGGATACAACTGTAGAAAAGGTGGTATTGCTGAAACTTAGATCCTTCATTACGAAAATCAACGTGCTTCATCCACGCCAATCTGGATTTAGGGAATGTCACAGAACTGAAACTTGTCTACTGTCACTGATCGATAAATTTAGACAATTTTTGGATTCAGATCCAATGATGCAATAGCAGCAAATTCACCTATCAGCCACGTTTGATTTGGTTAACCATCTTCTGTTAACTAAACTTGCTCCTATAGGTATTGGATGAGTAGCCCTTTGATAGTTTTCCTCTTATTTATCAGATAGAAATTTTTCAAGCCTTTGTGATTTCTACCTTATCTGTTTCTCAACCACTGCAAACAGGGTGCCACGGGGCTTAGTACTGTCATCTGTCCTGTTTAATTTGTTCCTTAGTCCCTTGGCCACCCTTTTTCAAGCAAGGAGTAGGGCGTGCAAGGGTCTTATCTTATCTGAAAAGTACATGTGTGTGCCTGAACAGTGAGAATGTATGCATATGTGTAGGTCTGTGTGTACGTATGTTTCTGTGACTCTGGTGGGGACAGTCTCATATAAACAGTGTCCCTTTGAAAATTTGGAATGGAGTAGAGAAGTCCACTGCTATACAGGTTCCTGGGTGTTTGCTAAATAAAGGGAAGTTTTCAGCTTAGGGATTTTACTCAGCTAACTATTCAGTTACCTGGGCAAATTTCTTTGAAAATTATCCTAATACTGCCTCCACTCTGCCCTATATCCTATCGGAAGCACCAAAGAAGCTAAATATTGCCTTTTGCTTCTTCCATTTGCGACGCTTTACTTGCAGACAAACCTTCTTATAAATCTATACCTCGGACACATCGCCCATAAATCTCACTCTTTTGGGGTAGTCCACCCTTGGCATCTCTAGTTTGTATTAGAGACAATGGAGAGATAAAATACCTTGTTCAATTTCCCAGGTTCTCAGCTCGCTGCTTCAGAGCTAAGTTACCCAACTCTTGCAGGGAGACTTTTTAGCTAGTTCTGTTTTTGAACTTACATCCCAATTTAGTGTGTGATTTGTAGTCCTTAATGCTGCCTACTGAAATCACTGCTACAGGTCCCATAATGCACCAGGATAGAGTTGTCAGAAATCCAGGACTAGCCTGAAATCTCCCTCCTGGAATGAAGTAACAGCACCTGTTCAGATATAAAATTTAAGCCACTCCATTTAATGCTTGCCTAATCCCCCTCTGTTAGTGCCACCATGCATATAACTCAGTGCTGTACTTTTCCTTGCTACTTACGGATAGGGTTACCATAGGTTTTACCTGGACATGTCCTCTTTTTGAGGACATGGACGTCAACCGGGCGAGGCCGCTTCAACTCTTGGCGGCCATTTTGAATCGGCACCGGGACCGTCAGCTTTGCAAGGGGAACAGAATGCAGGGCAGTGCTCCGAGCAGGAAAGAGGGGGCTCTTTCCTGCACCGAAGAGGTCACTAGACCACCAGGGCAGTAGAGTAAGGTAAGGGGAGGGGAGGGGAGGAAAGGACACCTTTAGGGGGGTGTGACGGGGGCTCTGAAAGGGATGGGGTGATAAGTGACGGGGCAGGTGTGGCAGGACATGTGTCCTCTTTTTGGGGGGGACCAAATATGGTAACCCTGCTTATGGAGAGGAAAAATGTGGGGGGGACAGCCATGACTAACAATATGGAGAGAGAAAAACAGGAAAAATTAATGTGTCTCAAGGAGGGAAAGAAACCAAATAAATGGGAATCCTTGGTAGGGAGCCCCAGAAATGTATGTTTGCCTAGGACCCAATATAGCATTCATCTGATTCTGTTCGTGACATCGCAAATATCTCCTGTGGAAATGAGTGGAGTAGCACACATGGAGCCTGGTTGTGAACTACAAGAAGCCCAAGTGCCAGGATAAAAAATGGTTGCAGGCATTTCCTTTAAATGGGAAAAGAAATCTACAAGAGCAAACTTGGGCAGAACTAGGCCAAACAGCCATGACATAATCCGTACAGAGCCTGCTGCAGTGGAAGCATCCAACTTGCCAATGCTGTCCCACTTTCTACAATTTCAGCTACAGACCAGCAGCAGGGTCTGAGGAGTCAAAGACACAAAAGCACACTTCCCTCCAAGCACAATCATTTGAAAGTATTTTGTGAAGCAGTAGGTAGTACCTTTTAAGCATTTAATGCTTCCAAGATCCATCTTGGAAACTACACAGATTACAGAAATAAATGTTGTACAAATGCAGCAAGATCACATTACCTCCAGCAGTGCTTTCCCATAAGTTTCCAATCAGCCATGATTCATGAAGAGAACATTGCTAATTCACAGTAATTAGGTATACAGTAGTATGCTTCACTTCTCGGTGCACAGATCTTTCTTTAAAACAACTGCCTTTATAATAACTTTGATTACTACAAACTAAAGTCTTACCCCCTCCTGTTCAAAAAAGCCCCTAATTCTCACACAGAATTTGTTGTAAAAAACTTCTCAAGCATAAAACTTCTCTGCTTTAAACACACTGGTTAGAATAAGAGGACAGTCTTAAGTCTGGATGAATGCATAAGGCTAGCAGGAGACCCAGGTTCAAATTACAGTTGCCAACTTGCTTCCATGAATTGGGACTGGGAGCACTGACACATCCATTATGCCATAAAGGGTTCTTGGATGTTACCCAGCCCTACAAAATGTTCAGAGAAGTTCCAGTATGTAGAAGCATCCAGCTGAATGAAGTATTCGGTCAGTGATGCATACAGTAATGGCCTAGTGGTTACAGCACCACTCTTGACATCCAGAGGTGGCCGGTTCAAATCCCACTGCTGCTCCTTGTGATTTTGGGCAAGTCACTCAACCCTCCATTGCCTCAGGTACAAACTGTGAGCCCTCCAGGGAAAGAGAAATGCTCAGTGTACCTGAATGTAACTCACCTTGAGCTACTACTGAAAAAGGTGTGAGCAAAATCTAAATAAATATAGTAGGAATGGGGCTGTCATTTGCAACAAAATGCTGTTCACTGATGACAATGTGCACTCTTCTTAAAGGGCATACACTGTTTCCCGAGAGTGCATGCATGCGCACATATGCATGATGGTTCACGAATGCTTGCAATATTTTTTATTTATTTTTGTTACATTTGTGCCCCACGCTTTCCCACTCATGGCAGGCTCAATGCGGCTTACATATACAGGTACTTATTTGTACCTGTGGCAATGGAGGGTTAAGTGACTTGCCCAGAGTCACAAGGAGCTGCCTGTGCCTGAAGTGGGAATCAAACTCAGTTCCCCAGGACCAGAGTCCACCACCCTAACCACTAGGCCACTCCTCCATTCTAATATCAATATCAGGAAAAGAGCGCACATTCTTTAAGAAAAGTGCATACTATTGACATTTGGTCTTGAAAAAAAAAAAAACCAGAACGAGACATGAAAATGGCAACTGGCTCATCCCTTGCATATAGCCCATTCTCATCAGGTGAACCCTTGAGTAACTAGAAAGAGACGTTTCCCAATGGATAGAAGGAAGGTTGAGGCTCTTCATGGCTCCTGGAGGAAGACAAGGCAGAATGCCATTCTTCATGTAGGAATATGGAAGTAGGAATGATTCCAAGAAGGATCCAGCTACACTTTACACTCAAAAGGGGTCCTACTCCAAGATCTAAGGGAAAAAACATTCACTCAAGAGACTGTCTTAACAACCAGATATTGCGATACTAACCATAAGCAGATTTCAGTGTTCTTAGCAAGTCTAATGGATGTCCAAGTTTGCTTGCAAGATTTACTCAAGTGGCATGAGAGTTTGTGCGTTGTGATTTGAACACTGAAACTGTGTAATTATTTTTTGTACTACCTAAGGGGGCCTTTTACTAAAGCTTAGCTCGAGTTATCTGCAGCAGTGCCCATTTTATTTCTTTGGGCCCTGCTGAAGATAACTTGAGCTAAGCTTTAGTAAAAGACCCCCTGTACTTCTAATTTCTGCCTTTAGTAAAGTATGGTTTTGTTTGGATCACTACTCATTGTGTGGAGCCTTGTAATGAGAAACAGTATTTATTTACGACATTTATATCCCACATTATCCTGAACAAGCTGAAGTTCAATGCAGCTTATACTAAAGAAAAACATCAAAAATATGATATAGTCAGATAATTATAACATTTAACATATTAGGAATGTCACGAAGCTAGGCTAGAGCATTGATTATGTTGAAATATATGAGAGATGAGAGAGACGGCAAAATTAGTTTATTGTATTTTTTGACAAGATATATAATTAATAGAAACACCTTTAGTAATTTATGGAATCTCAGATAACTTTCTAAGTACCTTAATTGCTTGGGTAGAGAATTCCAAAGTTTGGTACCCTCATATGTGAAGCCTGTGACAAGGACTGATTTGTAAGGAAGACCTTTGCAGTTTGTATAATGGAGCGTGAGTTACTCTCTAGATATTTTAAGTGTATTAGGTGAAGATAAATCAATTAGTAGTTGCATGTAGAAAGGTGATAAAACTATATATGATTTGGTAAACAGTCAAGTATATTTTAAAGGTGATCCTTGCATTTATGGGAAGCCAGTGAAGTTTTAACGAGAGAGGGAAAGCCTTCTCAAAGTGAGGAGCACTGCATACAATGCGGGCAGTAGTATTCTGTGCTGTTTGTAATTTTTTACCTAGTGAGATTTTAATACCTACATATATGGAATTAAAATAATCAAGTTTGGATAGTATCAAAGATTGGGTGATAGTACAAAGTGTGGAACTTGAGAAGAAAGGATGCAACCTTTTTAAACTTCCATAGTGTATGGAAGATACTCGAGACCACCTTTGAGACCTGAGCTTCGAATGATAAATGTTGGTCGATGGTGACGCCCACGATTTTCATTGATTGATTTAAGGCATATGATATATTGTCAGTAATGAAGTTTTTCAATGAAATGGATTGATATGAGTTGGTAAGTATGAGGATTTTAGTCTTTTCCCAATTTAATTTGAGTTTGAAACTGGATGCTCAAGGTTCCCTCATATCTAAGCTGGTTTTAATCTTGTGTATAATTTCTAGTAATTCCCTTTTGAAGGGGATATAAATGGTGATATCAGCAGCATAGATGAAGGAATTAAATCCATGAGCCTCCAAGTAAGTTTCCACGTTTATTTAAAACTTTCTACCAAGCCTAAGGGGAAAAACCAGCAGTGGTGCCACCATGATATTAAATAATATGGGAGAGCTCTGGGGAATGATATCCTTGGGTCCCATGGTTTACGCTCCTTTCCACAGGAAGAATTGTGGCATTACTTAATTGCACTTGTCCATCATTTCTACAAAATCTGCTCAAGGCGATTCTCAATAGACATCTAAATAAATAAATTCAAACAATAAAAATGTAGCTATACCACTTCCATTATTAGCCCAAACTACAGAAAACAAACAAACAAACAAACAAACAAAATTAGAGACCCCATAAAAGCTAAAATATCATCAGACCCCCCAAACTGACCATAATTCAGACAAGCCAAAATGCTAAACACTAAAAGACCACCAAAAAGCAGGGCCCCATAACTTCAGACTCCTTCATGAGCCAAACATCTGGTACTACAACCAGGCCTTGACTAATTCATGAAAATGCAGGTAATCAATTTTTCTTGTCTAACAGGGTCTAACAATTTGCTCCAAAGAAAAGGGGTACAACTACAAATGTCCTTTTTCTATAAGTGGAAAGACACCTAAATGCGGAAGGTATGCGGAGAAAGTCCCTTACCCAAACAAAGAGAAAAGGGCTCTTACTCCTGTTTCCTTCATCCCATCTAAACAGTTTCTCTCCCAGGTCAACGGCATTTTTAAAACTGCTCCCACCTCGTAGCCAGAGCCAATTAGTGGCAAGACAGCCAATAAAAGAAAAACCCGCAGAATATACCTTAACCCCGCAACAGAGCTACAGCTTTTTTGTAACATGGATTATTTTACATAAAAAGGTACCACTGTGATTTCTTCCTTTCACCTGGTAACGCCCATCTTTCTAATCTTTGCAAAGTATAATTCTGCAGAGACTTGGAAGTGCCGATTTTACACATATGAATAACAATTTTTTTTTAATCTGAAAAATAAACAGATAAGTGACTGAGGGAGATAACTGCACAGATGTAAGCTGATGAAAAGAAAATATACATGAGCAGCAAGGGTGCTATAGCAGACTGACTGACTGCTAACAAAATAGTGAAACAAGAATTCCTTAGAGGGATAGAATGCAAGCTCTCTAATTTTTTCTTCAACCTCAGTTTGATATGAGAAAGGACAAATATAAATTTTCATATAAATATAAATAAAGTGGGAGAAAGGAATATAACACACTCCTGCATCCATCCAAATAAATCATTCTGGCATTTTTCGGTGTCTGTGTTCTAGAGGGCTGCCTTCTTCACCTCACTGCTAAAACGGAAGAAAATAAAAATATGGAACACATCTGGTGCATATGTCAAACGTCATCTGATGTTTTTCTACAGATGCTCTCGTCTGGGAAGGAGGGGGGTTATTTTGTTTCTACTGACTGCACTGGGCAAAAAAAAAGATTCCAGCTTACTGATGAGTAATACAAGGCTGAAAGGCATGGGCTGCTTACATGAAATTATTGCAGATGGTAGGCTATAAATCCCTCTTTATCTTGTTAAAAAATTGGGGTGAAATTTTCAGCAGTGGTGACAATTGTTACAATTAAAACTCCAACAGCAGCATTTAAATTATTCAGGAGAGTTCTATAAATGGTGCTTAAAATTGCGCTCACAAATTTGCGCATGTGCCCAATTTAATTGTGTAACGAGCCTATTTGCGCCAATAATTGGGCGCCAACATTCAATTATTGGCAATGCTTGGCAACAATTTAGATTTACATGCACATCTTGCTAAACGCCAACTATTAAAGATGTGCATGCAGACTCTATAGTGTGTAACCAAAAAGGGGCATGGCCAAGAGAGGGCATGGGCGGGCCAGGGGTGTTCACTAAAGATACAAGCACTATTATAGAACGGGGGATCTGCACCTAATTTAGGCACAGGGATGGTGTAAATCATTGTCCCTAAAAGTTGGGTGCTGATCCCAGCACTATTTACTATTCTATAAACGGCACCCAACTTGGAGCACTGTTTACATAAAAGCACTGAGCGCACATTTTTTGGTACCCAAATTTGTGCATCATTTACTGAACTTAGTCATTATGTACAGTCAACCTCACTATGGGGGCAATTGAATAACCAGGTGCCTAGGCGCAGCGCAGGGAACACATTCTATACCAGCATCTCTGGGCACAGACTCCATTATGCAATACTAACGTAAGTGGTAAGAACACTGAGGCACGTCCACTTACGCCAAGTTTATGGCAGGGGTAAATGGGCATGTCTAAGAGCTGCACTTACATGCATAACTTACAGTATTTTGTAAGTTGTGCATGTAACTGAGAGACACGCCCATGTCCCACCCACATGCACAGCCTCAAACATGTATGATCTAAGGCAGTCGTGCATATTTAACAGAATACCACTCTCACACGTTTGCATGTAAACATACATTATCCCCCAAATTCTATATATGGCGCTCAAAACTGTGGGGCCCTTTTACTAAGCCGCAGTAGGGCAAACACGTGGGTAGCAAGCACCAAATTGACACTGCTACCGGGGTAGTGCAGGCCCAGTGGTAATTCCAAAGTTGGCACATGCTGTTTCCCACAGGAGAAAATAATTTTCTATTTTCAATCGGGGGGGGGGGGGGGGCGTTCCCAGTGGTAATTGGCAGCACAGCCACATTGCCGCGCGCTGTCTGATTACTGCACAAGTAGCGCTTGAGTCCTTACCACCAAGTAAATAGGTGGTGGTAAGGGCTCAGGCAGTAAATAGCCATGCACTACTTTTAATATTAGCATATGGACGTTTACTGCCCCTCTAAAAAAAAAAAGGCCTGTTTACCTGTCGCAGTACAAAATGTCACACCCAGCATGCATCAATTTCACACGTCCAAAACTAGCCCAGGCCACTTAACACAGCTTAGTAAAAGTGCCCCTGTGTGTGCAAATTTGGGCGCACACCCTATTTGCACATGCAATTCAATTGAACAAGCCAATCAGTGCCAATAACTGGGCACGATAAATTATTGGCGCTAATTGGCAACAATTTGAATTTACACATGCATCTGCCTAGATAAAGATGCACACGTAAAGGTTTAAGTGTGGATCTGAAAATGGGGCATGGGTATGAGAAGGGCATGGGTGGGTCAAGGGCATTCCTAGAATTTGTGCGCACTGTTATAGAAAACGACAACACTGTGCCTAATTTAGGCACCAGGTTTAACACCAGTTTTCAGTTGGTGTAAACTCTCGCGCTCAAAACTGGGAGCTGATCCCGGCGCACAGCGCTACTCTATAAATGGCGCCCAATTTGGAGCAAGCATCATTTATACAGCTGACTTTTTTTCAGCGTCTAAATTTGGGCGCCATTTACTGATTTTAGCCCTATACATGCACAAGTGCTAGTACTCTCACACACACACACACACACACAAATGTTGTCTAACTTGAGGCATCCTGTAATAGAATGAGCAGGTTTACATATACCCCTGGAATCTATATACGGCGCCTAGATTCCACACAGAGATACACGCATAACTAAGGGGCCCTTTTACTAAGCCACGTAAGCGCCTACACGTGCCCAACGCAGTTCAATTTTGAGTTATCGCCCAGCTACCGCATGGCCCTTGTGGTAATTCATTTTTGACGTGCATCCGCTACGAATGCCAGAAAATATTTTTATTTTCTGGCACGCGGGGCAGTAATCGGGTGGTAATCGACATTTTATGGGCATAGACCATTACCGCATGAGACCTTACCGCTAGGTCAATGGCTGGCAGTAAGGTCTCAGACCTAAAATAGACACGCGGAAAGTTTCGTTTTGCCGCACGTCCATTTTCATCAAAAATTTTAAAAAACGCATTTTTTACAGGTGCACTGAAAAATGATTCTGTACGCACCCTATAAAAACAGCGAAGATGACACTAAATAACAATAAATTGAAAAAATAGAAAGGAAGATGAAAACAGGAAAAAACATAAAAAATGTGACAAAGAAAAAAATCCAAAAATATACACTTAAAAATAAAAAAATGAAACACAAAATGTGTGTATAAACAAAATTAAAAATCAGAAAAAGACGACACAAGAATGATGCAAAAAATAAAAAATTAATTAAAATAATATAATTTATTAAGGTGATATGACTCGACACAGCTGTGTTTCGGCCAAACCGGCCTGCATCAGGAGTCTGTTACACCATGTGTATGTTCTCTGGCAATATAAATTCTTGTAAGGAATTCAATAAAATGTCATTCAATAACACTCTACCTTTAAAAAGGCTGTGTGCGTAGTTTAATAACAATCGTAATGAAGAATTCTGTTGTGAAAAGTGTAGCTATATCTTATGGAGCAGAGTTTCAAAGCTACTGGCGTTCACCGGTGAACGCCAGTAGCTTTGAAACTCTGCTCCATAAGATATAGCTACACTTTTCACAACAGAATTCTTCATTACGATTGTTATTAAACTACGCACACAGCCTTTTTAAAGGTAGAGTGTTATTGAATGACATTTTATTGAATTCCTTACAAGAATTTATATTGCCAGAGAACATACACATGGTGTAACAGACTCCTGATGCAGGCCGGTTTGGCCGAAACACAGCTGTGTCGAGTCATATCACCTTAATAAATTATATTATTTTAATTAATTTTTTATTTTTTGCATCATTCTTGTGTCGTCTTTTTCTGATTTTTAATTTTGTTTATACACACATTTTGTGTTTCATTTTTTTATTTTTAAGTGTATATTTTTGGATTTTTTTCTTTGTCACATTTTTTATGTTTTTTCCTGTTTTCATCTTCCTTTCTATTTTTTCAATTTATTGTTATTTAGTGTCATCTTCGCTGTTTTTGTTTATTGTTGTTTTTGCGAAGACAGGTTTCTTCTGTATTTGGTACTCTGTACGCACCCTAAACACGCATCTACACTACTGCAGGCCATTCTTCAGCGCGCCTTTGTAAAAGGGCCCCTTAATTGGCGTAACAAGGTAATCAGCATTTTTAACAGCACTTAACAAGCAATAATGAGCAATAATTCACAATAATTACAAATTATGCATGGAAATTGTTAAGCGTATTCTATAAAGAACTGCGCCCAACTTGCAAAGCTCACAGTTCAAAACAAACGCACGCAGCTTAAAAGGGTCGTAGTTGTAGGCGTTCCAAAATTTCCATGTGTGATTACAGAATATAGGTAACTGCACCTAAATCTACGCGCACGGATTTATACCAGTTTTTATTGGCATAAATGGACACGCGTAGATTTAGGTGCTACTGTATCAACTAAGCATATTCTATGCACCGTGCCTTAATTGTATAAAATACATTTAATTCCACGTGGATTTTTTTAGGCGCCATATATAGAATCTGGCCCATGGGAATAATTCTATAAAACAGGTGCTGATTACGCACATAGCGGTCCTTTTAATAAGCTGCAATAAGCATGTGCTTACCACAGTTTAAAAGGACTTACCATGGGACGTAGTAAGGCATCCTTACTACGTCCCATGGTAAGTAGCCTAGTGGTTAGTGCAGTGGACTTTGATCCTGGGGAACTGAGTTTGATTCCCACTGGGCAAGTCCATTGCCCCTGGTACAAAAAATGTACCTGAATATATGTAAACTGCTTTGACTGTAGTTGCAAAAACCTCAGAAAGGCGGTATATCAAGTCCCATTTCCCTTTCCCATCCTGCAGTAAAATCCCAATGTGCTCATGCAAACCACAGGCTAAAAAATATTTCTGAATTTTTCTGGGCAAGGGCATGTATCTGGGGGTGAAGAGTGAGCGTGACAGCACAAATCAGTTAGTGTAACCACATTACCCCATGCTAGCTGATTAGCATGGAATTAGCATGCTAGCCATGACTGCCTACAAAATGGCTAAATTTTGCTAATGGCCATGCACTCATGTCAACAAGTCTAGTAATTGAAATATAGAAACCACCAACCCAAAAACACTTAAATTATTTCTCAGAAAAGTGGTATTCTTTTTATACATATCTTCAACATAATTATAATGAAACATTTTTTTAGAAAAATATAAAACAGCCTTTATCAATCCACCAATACACTTGTATTTTCAAAAACATTTCTTAAAAGCAGTTGAAAATCTCTCCAATAAGGAAAAATCCTCACAAACGTTTCCAACAGAAGTGAGGCAATGAGAAGTCTCAGGTAAACATTTAAAAACTGAATAGTCACTCCAAAGATTACTTCAAACTGCCGTATCCACTCTACTCTAACTTTGCTCCAACTGGGTTGACCCTCCACAGGCTTCTTCAGGGAGCATCACAGAGGCTGCAAAAAGCACTGCTCATCCCACACCATGAGACAGTATGGCGAACATCCAAAAAGACACAGACCCATAGATTGAAGGTGGGCATACATATGGGTAGTGGCTAGGCAGAGTGCACATACACATAAATTATACAATGTAATTGGCTGCACCTAAAATCACTGTTCTCTCTAAGCTGAACGGGAGTCCTCCATCTACAGTCCTGCCAGTGGGTGGTGCTGTTTCACTATCACATTTTCAATAGTGAGAGAGAGGCAAACTCTGTAGGACTCCTGCCTCTCCCTAGCAATTGAAAACATAATATTGAAGCACCACCCCCTACTGGCATTAATGCATTTGGAGGACTCCTGCTCAGCTTAGAGGAAACAGTGCCTAAAACATAGGTGAGTATTTGCCCTGCTATGCTAGTATTCTATACAGGAACATAGGTGCATATTTTTCTTTACTGAATAGGCTCCAAAAAATATAGGTGCCCTGTTGTAGAAACAATCCCCTTTCTGAGTAGCAGATGAAAATACACAAATAGTGAAAATATATGTTCACTAGCTGAGCTGCCTGTGAACACAATATTCTGTTTAAATAATGACTTGAATATTGTTTTAAATTTATTTAAAATCATTTATAGTTCAGCTGTGGTTCTTCTAAGTGGATAACAATAATTAACCTGGAATCCTGGGTAATCAGACAATAAAATGGGACATGCACCATATGCAACTTTTTTTCTCTCATTTTTTTAAAATTCAATTCTATGAATTAAACCTTAGCAAATAAAATCTAGGCCTATGCTGTCCTGTGTGAACAGCTAATGCACATGATAATCAATTAGCTGAATGCTGAAACAGAATCCTATTGAAGTGGTACAGACATACGTCTGCTCACAGTATCCGGGAAAACTACCCGCACACAGCCCTGCCAAAACCGGCATATTTGTGTTAGCACTGACAGTTTGACTCCAGCCCAGTCCAGTTCTTAGAAAAGAAATGACACCAAGGAAGAGGAGAAGTGCAACACCTTGTTGATTGGAGGGTCAAACAAACCAGGGGCCCTTTTACTAAGCCGCGAAGGCACCTACACACACCCAACATGCGCCAATTTGGAGTTATCAACCGGCTACCGCATGGCTCTTGCGGTAATTTCTATTTTCTAGCGCGCGTCTGAAAAATAATTTCTATTTTCTGGGGCGCGTCAAGTGGCATTTGACGTGCATAGGTCATTATCGCCCGGTTAACGCGTAAGACTTTATCGCTAAGTCAATGGCTGGCGGTAAGGTCTCAGACCCAAAATGGACGCGTGCCAATTTTTATTTTGCCGCACGTCCATTTTGGCAAAAATTTTAAAAAGGCCTTTTTTTACAGGAACTCTGAAAAATGGATCTGTGTGCGCCCAAAACCCGTGCCTACACTACCACAGGCCATTTTTCAGCACACCTTAGTAAAAGGAACCCCCCAATCTCTGGCCTCTTCTCCAGGTTCTCTAGTTGCTGATACTATATTGGGCAAATATTAGTTAGATATGGCCCCAGTGGCTCACCTATTCCGTTGTCTATGACATGAAACTTGTGATGTCCTCCAGGAACTCTAAGTCAGTGGAAAGAACTGCACTGAAGACACCTTCCAGGATTAAACAACATGGCAGATAAAGACTGCACATATAGCAGGGGTTTTCAACCCAGTGCTCAGGACACACCTAGCCAGTCAGCTTTTCAGGATACCCACAATGAGTATGCACGAGACAGATTTGCACGGAATGGAGGTAGGGCATGTAAATTTATCTCATGCATATTCATTGTGGATATTCTGAAAACCTGACCGGCTAGGTGTGACTCGAGGACTAGGCTGAGAACACCTGGTCTACAGCACAACCAGGTGATTGGTTTTATAAGAGGTTCTGCATTTTTACAGTCCTGGAGGAGGGGACCCTAGCACAGTTCCTCCACAGTAAGAATATTAATTATGGTCACATATAAAAAGATGATGTTCCCAAAAGTGTAAAGTGCCAGCTGAGTCAGCATTTGTGACCATGAAAATCTCTCTACATCAGCTAAGATCATTTCAGCTAAAGCCATCTCCATTATCCTAGTGTACGACACTGCTGAGATATCACTTCTGGACATAACATAACTTACATTTTGTGCTTCTTCCTTAGAACTGTCTTCCAATACCCCTAGACTCACATCAAGACCATAATGATTGTAAAAATATCTTATCTTACCTAGAGAGAGAAAGAAAAAAAAACAGAAGAAAATCCATCATTACAACTTATTCAGATGCTGAAAGCAAGGACAGTGAAAACCACAAAACAAACCAAATGTCGTCTTTGATGGAATCTTTAATCCTAAATTAATTTCCTTAAGATATATACATATTCTTGCCACCTTCAGTTCTTCCAAGGCTGGGGGGGAGGGGGGATTACAATAGGCACTTTTATGCACACAAAGGTTTAGTCTCTCTGATATTTTTTCAGGCAAAAACAGCCATGAAATATACACAGCTTTTCACACAAACAAGAATCCCAATACGTTTTAATAATAATCGTATTGTTTACGAGGTGCATATTTTCCTCAAGGGGATAAATATTCAGCCGGCAGCAATCAGCATTTTTTGGACGCTGTTGGCATTATACCTGGATATCAATCTAGAAAAGTAAGGAGATAATACAAGAAAAAGCATCAAAAGTGTCTGTCAGAATATAATACTAAAACAGTAAACACCGCTTACGGAGGAAAGGCCTCGAGAACCCCCCACGTTACTTAAAGCTTCGGGGGCTGGACTACATCATCATCGGCCATAAAACCTCCTTAAACATATTCAGTCCTTATTTTTTATTTTTTTTTAATTTACTAAGTATATACTGAACCGCTTAGTATATCTAATCCACACCCAAAAGTACTTAGCTTTTTTCAGGTGTTCTAGCGTGCGGGTTCTTATCACACTCTGGCCAGTTGCATCAGAGGAGAGGCTTCACGTCTCTGCAGAGCTACAAACAAGTCAAGGTTGGAGTACCATGGTGGATGGGGCGGGGAAAGAGAAAGTGAGAGATCCTGGGCTGCTATGGTAAGGGAAGGAAACTTAAGACAGAGAGAAAGATGGCTCCGTGCTCCCATCAGCAATCTGGCAACGCATGAGACTGCAGCCCTTAGGCATGAAAGCTGGAGAAGGGGCCCTGATTAAGCGAGTCATACACTTGTTGCTTGTGAGACTTGGCATGTCTGATTCTTGGGTAGGAGATGGAGGCAATGCCAGTAATGGAATTCAAGAGAACATGAGATAAGTACAGAGGATCCCTAGTTATAATTATTTGTCGTGATAAAAAAAAAAAAAGAGCACACCCGTCACACCCCCACCATACCCCTGCACTGCAGTATCATCTTGACCCCCCAAGAAAGCCAGATTCCCTCCTTCTCCCCCATGTATGTGCCCTCCTCAATATTTTTTCCAGCCTCCCTCCACCCACCTTTTTTATAGCTCACTCCATCCATATGCCGTCCCCTACCTTATCATGCCTGGTGGCCTAGTGGCCTCTTCGGGGCAGGAAAGAGCCCCCTCTTGCCTGCCTGGCACTGCCGCAAACCTCTCGCTTCTGGCACCACTTCAAAATGGCTGCCGAGTGTTCAAGCGGTAACCTCGCAAGACTTCTGCGGAAGTCTCATAAGGCCGCCGCTTGAACTCTCAGCAGCCATTTTGAAGCAGCACCGGGATCAAGAGGTCTGTGGCAGCATCATGCAGGAAACAGGGGGCTCCTTCCTGCCCTAAAGAGGCCATTAGACCATCAAGGCACAACGATAAAGTACAGGAGAGGAAAAGAAGGACAGGACACCATGAGGTCCGCTCACTCTTGCCCGCCCGCAGAGTTCAAACAGAAAAGGGAGGCTCTCAGCAGGCTTGGACTTAAGCACAGGCAATGCAGACAATAACGTATGGCACCCATTTTGACAGCCAGTGTTATGTCTCAGGAGAGTAGGCAGCCCCAGCCCCACAGTAGCCATGCCAACAAGAATTCACCACCGAGCCCTAGTGCCTTCATAGGCCCTGCAACACACTGCTCTTCCTTTAGGTTGCCATAATGACAAAAAGCCTGTGCTGGAGGAGGGGCCAGGACACTGCAGCACCTACCACCAGCAGGGCTGGATTATCTAGCTCTAGTTCACGCTACTGCTATAAAGGCTAGTCGCTCAGTAGAAAAGCAGTGGAATTAAGGAGAAATACCAGAAGGCTATGCATTTGTGTCTGGGGAAAGGAAGAGCCCTTGCAATGACTCCTTGGATGGACCTCCTCCAACCTGCTACTTGTGGGTCCCCACTAGTTAAACCTGGCCCTGGTCATCAACCTATAGGCCACATGAAGAGAAGATGACTATATGTCTGGAGAAGAGAAGAGGTGTAGAATAGAACTGAAGCACAGCAAGTAAGAGATAGGGCAAGCGGAAGAATGAAGGTTAAGGGAGAGAGATCAAAAGGGGCTGAGAAAGGGGATGGGAGTGAGATACTAGTGGAGGCAAGAGGGGAGACACAACTAGTCCTTACTTACAGTAATATTAGAAACAGCAGGGTGAAGCTAAAGAGACTAAGGCCTGGGAATCTTGCAGCAGAGGTGTAAATTATAAACATTTCCTAGTTTCTGACCCCATTACCAGACTACATCAGCTGCTTAGGTATTCCCAGTTAATTTAGGATCAGCCTGCAATTAAATAAGTCGACAATGGTTAATAGACTCATCTGTGGCATGTTTTACTTGAAATGTCCAAGCCCTTAATATATATATGTACATAATGGGGCTTGCCAGGACTCCATTTCACTTGCTTGGGTCAATGCATCACTCAGAACTGAGGCAAGAAGCCAGAAATTGAAGCAGTCGCCCAACCAGATGAACATAAGCTGTGTAAGCTCTGTATCCCATTATATTTCATTCATAAAAATACAAACGCTAGCTTTGTACCCAATAACCACATCCCAGCACGCCTCATGGCCTGCAGTGGAGGAGACAAGGAAGCTTTAGAGTTCCTCAGGATGAGGACAGGATACTTGTATGCAAGGAAAGAAAAGGGTTTTGTTTACATCACTATTTGCGTCTTATGAATGGTGCTATACCAGAGAGCTGAGGTCTTGTGTTATGCCTGCAGGGAAAGAATATGAATCTGTAGCACAGAGCTGGCAATAAGGACTACTCCTGGAATACCACCCCAATCTTTGCTCTGCCATCAACACATGTGTCCTTGTTGTATAAGTCATGAGAAGATGATAGCAGTATCTCCTTCCATCTCTCTAAACTAGTAGACAATGTCCATTCTTGAGGTGGCTGTACATTGCTAAAGGGCTGTGATTATATACTTTAGTATCCTGCTATTGTGTATGTTGACAGAGCTGAATTAAGTGAATTTTGTTTTGACTTGGAGGCTTCCTCCTTCATTTAGAACCAGGAGAGGAAGCTGGAGCAATGAAGCCTGCTCAGGCACTTTTTTCCCTTAATTTCTCTTTTTTCCCTTCCAATTTACTTTAGTTCATGTATCATGCACTAGAGTGCCTTCCACCATATTGCAATTATGGGTCTTAATCTGGCCACTAGGCATTGCACAATTACGATGACACTGCCCTGCCAGAGGTTGTGAACAGAATCTTTATAGCTTCTCCAGTTCCTGGCTGACTCAAGGCATGAAAAGACACGATATGGGACTTAAACCCAGGTCCCCCTACATGTCAGTAAACAGCACAACCACTGAGCAACAGGGCTGGTCCAATGATACTTATCCACAAAATGGTTCAAAGCACCAGCACTGTGAGAAAAAGGACTCATCTTAAAACCTTTTTAGATCACCAATAAACTCCAGAGGTCCTAACATGAAATGGCCAGAAGACAAATGGAAAGGGAAATGGGACTTGATATACTGCCTTTCTGAGGTTTTTGCAACTACATTCAAAGCGGTTTACATATATTCAGGTACTTATTTTGTACCAGGGGCAATGGAGGGTTAAATGACTTGCCCAGAGTCACAAGGAGCTGCACTGGGAATCAAACTCAGTTCCCCAGGATCAAAGTCCACTGCACTAACCACTAGGCTACTCCTCTGATCGCAATTCTATAACTCAACACCTGGTAGAAGCCTGTTCCACACTAACGTACCTAATTAAATATGCACTTAAAAGTTAGGCGCAATCACTTACACACATAGAGCTGATGTGTTAGCACCTAAATGCCACGGATACGCATGTAACATAGTATTGCACCTGTATGTACACCCTCTAGCTAATGGAATGGAGGAGTGGCCTAGTGGTTAGAGCATCAGTCTTGTCATCCAGAGGTGCCTGGTTCAAATCCCACGGCTGCTCCTTGTGATCTTGGGCAAGTCACTTAACCCTCCATTGTCTCAGGTACAGACTTAGTTTGTGAGCCCTCCAGGGACAGGAAAATAACTAGTGTACTTGAATGTAACTCACCTTGAGCTACTACTGAAAAAGGTGTGAGCAAAATCCAAAAAATAAAATAAAATACAGGCTAGATTAAGTGCATATTTAAACGATTGCACTTAGGCAGAATTCCAGCATTTGCACGTGCGTGTGCATAAACGTCATTATTCAAACATTTGTGTTAAACGTTAGTGCCTATGCTATAAAACACCCCTGTAAATACAAACATTTCTGACACAGCACATTATCTACAAGGTGGTGTAGACATGGGTAAAACATAGGCGGGACTCACATTTGTGTGTGTAATTTACAAAGCACTAAGAAAACTCTTACTCACTGAGGTGGTGGTAAGGGCTCCCGCAGTAACTGAGCAGCATGCAGCGATGCCTGATTATCACTGGGTTACTGCCACGCTAACCATTTCCGTGGTTTTTCCCCCCCCCTGGAAATGGCGTGCGCTCGGCCCGGAACTACCACCGGTGGCCACGATGGGCTGGCGGTAGTCCCGAAATAGCAAGCGGTAAGCCCGCGTTGGGCTTACTGCTGCTCTGTAAAAGGGCCCCTAACTTACAAACGCATTATGTGGCACTTAGACGCTAACACACTAGCTCTATGGTTGAAGCGTTCACGCCTAAACGACAGGCGTATATTTCACCTGTTATGCTTAGAGGCTCATTTTCGAAACAGAATAATGTTTAAAAAAACGGCACAAAGTAGCAGGTGGATGGGGAGGGGGGGGGGGGTCGTAAAAGGTCCAAATCACTATTTTCGAAACTCATTTTTAAGATATTTTTCTATGCAGTTCGTCTAAATCTCAAAGGAGCGTGTTTTGAGTGGAACAAAAGCGGGTTGACTAAGTGCCAAAAAGGTGCTCAAACTGACCAAATGACCACTGATGGGATAAAAGCATGATCCCCTTAATACCCTAGTGGTCACTTACCCCTCCTACCCCCCTATGAGGTGAAAGTGACAGTACATACTAGGCTCTATGACAGCTGCAGATATAATGGCCATTCCTCTTAGAGCAGCAAGGAGATCCCTGGAGTAGCCTTCTGGTCAATGCAGTGGGCTGTAGAGAAGAGTACCCAAGCCCATATTCCACTCTAACTGGTATACTTATGGTACAAAGTGTGAGCACCCCCAAAAAAAACACAAAATACCTACTGAACCCACATACAGGTGACACCTGCAGGCATAAGGGCTATTGTAGTGGTGTACAGTTGGGTAGAGTACTTTTTTGCTATTCCTGGAGGGCTCACCCTACAATATAAGAAGGTTATGATGTGATGTATACCTGGGAGCTTTTATGTGAAGTTCACTGCAGCGCCCCCTAGTCTTCCTCACTGCTCTAATGGGATGTCTGTGAGGTCAGTCTAATAAGACTGCTGGCCACCAGACTCCCAATGGCTTGTTTTTGTGCATTTTCCCTTGGATATTATTTGTTTGAAAATGGTCCTTAAAGATACAGAGCGAACCAAAACGTCTAAAATAGGGTGATTTTCAAACCCCCAAAAATATACATTTTTCTGGTTTGAAAATGACCATGTTTGGAACTGGATTTTTGGAAATTTTTTGCAAAACATCCAAAATAAAAAATGCCCCTCTTAGCATCCTTTAAATTAAAGTAGGCTCCTGTTTTCCTTTATAGAATGAGCACATATATATATATAGACACGTTGTTATTGAATTACCCCCTTAAAGACCAAAGGAAGGTGGATATGTATTACAGTGGCCTAGTGGTTAGGGTGGTGGACTTTGGTCCTGGGGAACTGAGGAACTGAGTTCAATTCCCGGCACAAGCAGCTCCTTGTGACTCTGGGCAAGTCACTTAACCCTCCATTGCCTGCCGCATTGAGCCTGCCATGAGTGGGAAAAAGTGTGGGGTACAAATGTAACAAAAAAAAAAAATTCTAGGAGGATACAAGCAATAACATACACAATAACAACAAAACAAACAAACAGCAAACAATACAACAATAAAATATCATAAAATACAAAACAAACAAACAACATCACACAACCCAACACAGAAACCAAATCACCAACAGTAAACAGCGGATATTTGTTATCATTCCAGTGATATGTGAAATCATTTATAGAAAGAGTGTGTGCTCTTGTGTCCCACTGTATAATCAGAAGGAACGTTAACAAGAGAACGAGAATAGAACTTATGCTCTAGAAACCCATCAAGGTACAGGAAGAACTCTGCAGGAATGGAAAAGAATCAGTTTCAGAGAATCACATCTGCCTAAGGAACAGCAAGCAACCTATTGGTCATTATCAGGAGCAAAAAAAACACAAATGTGCCAAGCTCAGCATCAGAAAAGGGCAAGTTAACAACCAAACGGACCTGGAATGATACGAGTGCAAATGGAATTTAGAAGGCATCCGCAGCTAACTGTCAGATGCAGGCACTGTCATCAACATTTTGTTCACAAAGATCATCCACCCGATATTTTAAAACCATTTAACTGGCTGGGAACAGCTCCCGCCATTTAAACGGTACTTAATTGGCTATCTGGCAATATTCAGCGGGAGACAGCTGGTTATCTCCCGCTGAATATTGCCGGTTAGCACTTAGCAATCGGTTATATCGCACAATATAACTGGCTATCCTCTGATATTCAGCGCATCGCTGGCTAAGTTTGGAGGCCAAATTAGGCCGCCAAAATAGCTGGAATATCTTTGACCAGTTTAAATTTAACTGGCCAGCACTGAAAATCGGCTTGGCTGGTTAAATTTAAACTGGCCAAAAAAACACCCAGATATTCAATATCCGGGCTCAGCACTGATCGCTGTACTGTTTCCCCATTTATACAAAACAAAGCTCATAAAGGACACAGAAAGGGGGAGAAAGGTTTAACACCGTGGGAGGCAGCCAGCTAACTCCTGCAGTCTAAATATCAGGCCCCAGGTGTCACTGCTGTTCTTAATGCTGACCCAGATCTAGAGGCTCTTAACTGGCTCCAGGTTTTTCAGGACAGGTTGATCCAGTCCTGGTTTTACCCAAACTGAATGCAGATTTGTAGATCCAATTTTCTTTTTTTTTGGGGGGGGGGGGGGGTGGAGGGGGGATAGGTACTTATTTTGTATCTGGGGCAATGGAGGGTTAAGTAACTTGCCCTGAGTCACAAGGAGCTGCAGTGGGAACTGAGCCCGGTTTCCCTGGTTGTCAGGCCACTGCACGAGCCGTCAGGCTACTCTTCCACTCCTAGGAAAAGCAGTGCAATTCCTAATACGCAGTGGGGTGAAATTAGGACTATATTGACTTGACCAGAGAAAATGGAGCCAACTGGCAGCCCTACTTGGATCTTTGGATTAGGGGCATAACAGCAGTTTCCCAGCTCTAGATTCTCAAAGAGCATTTCCCATCTGTGCACATGAAAGTGCCATGGTTTCAACACTGTCCTTTCTATAGCTGGTATATTACTATCAATACTGGATGTCCGGTCTTAATTGGACTTGATTGCCTTCAGGAAGCACAGGAAAAACAGATACTGGCCAGCAAAGCTATCAAAACTGGAGTTAATGATAAGCATTTAAGTCTCAGCTACACTTTCCATATAGATGATCTCTACCAGAGCAGATGGTCTGTGCATCTATCAGCATAAAATGAGGAAACAAGAAATGAAAGGTTGTCCAAGTTCAATCTCTGAGGGCTGCAAACAGGCAAGGTTTTTAGGATATCCTTAATGAATATGCATAAGAAAGATTTGTATGCCCTTTGCATGCATTGTATGCAGATCTTTCTCATGAAATATTCATTAAGGATATCCTGAAAACCTGATCTGCTTGCAACTCTCAAGGCCAGAAGGTGGACAAGCTGGCTTTAATTTATCTTTATTTCCAAAATGTATAATTAAAGTGTGAATAAAATAGTATATAAAAATATTATACAAAACATAAGAAACAGTGTATCAAATTAAATAGATAAAACCACTGCATAGTAAAACAGAGGATAAAACACAAAGATCAAAGACATACATCACAAAAAGACAAGTGACTAACATAAAGGCTGCATTCTGCGAGACTCTCCCCACCCCATCTAAGATAAAGATATCTCCGCCAGTGCTCCTGATGACATTTTCTCTGTTTCTTTGAGATTGTAGAGGTTAGCAGATGGTACAGATGGGCAGGCTGGATAGACCATATTGTCTATGTTAACCTACACAGTGGACTTCCAGCCCCATTCTAATCATTCTAATCACCTAGCATTGCACCAGCCATCTTGCAGTTTCAATCATACCCTAAACCGAAACAGGGCAACGTTGAAACCCCGGCTGGAAGTTCCCCAAGCAGGTTAGCAGGGCCGTTGATTTCCATTAAGGAAAAAAAAATATTTTTATATGTTTTCTTGGTAATGGTTAATTGAGCTTAATTTACCGCTTTTTGTAGAAAACAGCCAAGCGGTGTTCAAATTAAGTTCAATTAATAAAAAGAAAGGAAAGGAACTGTAATTTCATCAGGATAGAAGACATAGGACAAACAACAAATAAGAACAAAAAAAAAAGTAACAGATAGTAAGAAACAGGATGAGAATTAGGACTGTGGGTAAAAGGCACAAGAAAAGAGGCAGGTTTTTAGAGCATTGTTGAATTTAGGAAAGGAAAGCTCAAGAAACAGGTGTTTTGGAAGAGAGTTCCAAAGGGATGGTGCCAGATAGAACATGGCCAAGAAAGAAATACTGCGAGAGTTTAGTAAAACCTGTCCATCCACTGGATCCTGGCACTATCTGAAGTAGGACAGAGTTTGGCCAGGACCCCATTCCAGTTCTACCACTCACTGTGTGACCTAGGACAAGTCATGAACCTCCCTGTTTTCCCTCCTTCCCTCTGCAAACATTAACATTTCTTTAAATAGACTGAAAGCTCTCAAAATAAAATATCTATGAACCAAATTCTCCTCCAACTGTAATGCACTACACATATTAATGGTGCTTTACAAATAATAATCCTGTCACATGATTACACAGGACTATGTTCAGGTATCCTGTTTTAGAAATCCATTATAACTATTAGCAACTGCTGTTTCCAGTCCGTCACATCTGAGAGTTTCCTGCCTATCACTTCTATCACTGTCATTCTATGAGCAGATTCACTCAGATGCTTCAGGGTGACATGGCCACCTCTTGTAGATGGCAGTGAACGCTCGACAGGTGTCACTCAAACAGACTGCATTAATAGTAAACAGCTTAAATCTGTAGTGGCGGGGGGAGGGGGGCTGAAATGGAGAAAGCTTGTAGTGGTACTACCAGGAGATGACTGACACTTTGATACAGTGAAGGTGCTGCAATTTCTATGTTAGTATGCCTGGTGCCAGTGATTCATACACAGATATACATGATTCATGCATATAGATGCATATAGAAATATACATATAAGAGGAACATGTGCAATGACTGCAGCCACCTGAAGAATTCATAAGAACATAAGCGTTGCCATACTGGGACAGACTGAAGGTCCAGAAAGCCAAGCACTACTACTACTACTTAACATTTCTAAAGCGCTACTAGGGTTACGCAGCGCTGTACAATTTCACAAAGAAGGACAGTCCCTGCTCAAAGGAGCTTACAATCTAAAGGACAAAAATGTGCAAATCAATCAATTTGGGGCACTCTAGATTTCTTGAATAGGGGTATAGTGGTTAGGTGCCAAAAGTGACATTGAAGAGGTGGGCTTTGAGTAAGGATTTGAAGATGGGCAGGGAGGGGGCTTGGTGTATGGGCTCAGGAAGTTTATTCCAAGCATAGGGTGACGCGAGGCAGAAAGGGTGGAGCCTGGAGTTGGCGGTGGTGGAGAAGGGTACTGAGAGGAGGGATTTGTCCTGTGAGCGGAGGTTTCGGGTAGCGGCATAAGGGGAGATGAGAGTAGAGAGGTAATGAGGGGCTGCAGATTGGGTGCATTTGTAGGTTAGTAAGAGAAGCTTGAACTGTATGCGGTACCTGATCGGAAGCCAGTGAAGTGACTTGAGGAGAGGAGTGATATGAGCATATCGGTCTAGGCGGAAGATAAGTATCCTGTTTCCAACTGTAACCAATCCAGGTCACAAGTACCTGGCAAGATCCCAGAACAACAAAACAGATGTTATGTTGCTTATCCTTGAAATAATCTACTAGTAATAATGGCACTGTTCCACTGTATTTCGGTAACACTACCTCACACACATCAGTTGAACATGCCAGAATGTTGACAAGTGATCTCTGCTGATTTGTGCGGCAACAACCCCTTGAGAAAGCTGATTTGTGCAAAACAGGCACCTGTTGGGGGAAAGTCCCGCACAGCACATTTAAAGCTAAGTTGAGCTATTTATACATTTAAAGCGTTACTTGTCAAAACGATAAACTGTTCATAAACCAAGCTTCCTTGAGAATGCAGTATTAGTATAACTATACTAAGGGTAACTCTTTTATAAAAAAGTGAAAACTAAGATAAAAAGTAAAAATATTAATAAAAGTCAATTACGGAGGATGGTAGGGTATGTCGATGATTACAACTGTCGCAAAATAAGGGTATCACAGTGGCAACCCTATCGACTTGTGAGACTTCCCTACTTTAAAATATACCTTTTACTAACTGCATGACTCTTTAAGTTCAACTGATAAGTGTGTGAGGTAGTACCCTTGAAATAAAGCAGTGGATTTTCCCAAGTCCATCTTAATAATGGCTTACGGACATTTAGGAAATTATCCAAACCTTTTTTTAAACCCTGCTAAGCTAGTTGCTTTTATCACATTCTCTGTCAACGAATTCCAGAGTTTAATTACATGTTGAGTGAAAAAAAATATTTTCTCTGCTTCGTTTTACATTTACTACTTAAAATAGCTTCATTGTTTGCCTCCCAGTCCTAGTATTTTTGGAAAGAGTAAACCAGCGATTCATGTCTAAAAGTGTTACCACAGTGTCTCCATGAAATGTGACATGTTCCCGTAACATATTATCTACAAACAACATAAGCTTTTATTAACACATCTGCCATGAAATAGCAAGGATTTTGCAGAGGGAAAAATATTCCTTCAATATACTTCAATAGCCATGAATGATAAGCAGATCTGCAGAAAGGATAAGTTATCCTGTCCTCAGCCTCAGGTCGAGGTCAAACCTCCCCCCCCCCCCCCCCCCCCCCCCCACCCCACCCAATTCCAAAGCTCTCGGAAATGAAATATGATCAAATACTGTTCCAAAACTTCTGCAACCTCTTCACAGAAAACTTGCTTAAACAAAGTCTGGTTGACAAACAAAATGATTTGATCAGCCAGAAACAGCCACTGACCAGTTAAAATCGCTTGTTCTGGGCTATCCACTAATTTTCAGTGCCACTTAAGTGTGATCATACTTGTTTTGGATAAATTACACTGACTTCCGATTGAGTTTTATATTCAGTTCGTGCTTCAATTAAAGACTTGTTAATGGGTTGTCCTAAATATTTAATCAATTTAAAAAACATGAAAGATTGTGATGGTCACTACAGCTGTTAACTAATTGTCCTGTTGAAGGTAAAAGGAGTAGGAAAAATATCAGGAAAAACTTCTTCAAGGAAAGGGTAGTGAATTTGTGGGACAGTCCCCTGGTGAAGGAGGTGGAGATGATGGAGATGAAGACTCTATCTGAATTTAAGCAAGCTTCGGACAAGTACAGAGGATCTCTAAAGGAGTGACAGGGAGAGTAGATGGCATGGAGAGGCCATATGGTCTTTATTTGCCTACATTTTTCTTTGTTTCTATGTAATGCTTAGTTGGATGTTTCCAGTGTAAACCAGAAAGGACTTGGCATTCTGTGACTGTTGGGCAGACTGGAGGGACCATTCAGGTCTCTATCTGCCGTCACTTACTATGTTACTATCGCCGCTGAAAATTAGCACCTAAGTGTCAGCCAGCTATTTTGGTGCATTCTGGGGGCAGAGTCAGCATTTAAGTGGCCAGGGTTACCCGTAAATGGGACAGCATAAAAGTCAGTCCTAACTTTATGCGGCAACCCATGGCCAGAAGTTCTGAATATCCGAGTGTCTACACTGCAGTTTGCCGCAGGCGCATTGCTTATGCAAATGTCTTCCTAAAGCCTGATCACATGTTCATTGAAGCAACTGTTTATTGCAGCAATTTTCTATCACTACACTCAAACAACGACTTTGACATATCAACATTTCTCGACCCCTGAGGCAGGCAGGCAACTCAAAGCCAGAACATTATGCCGTGTTGGGTGTTGTATGCAATTAAAGTATTTCAGTGATTTATGATCGCTGGGAAATACTAGAATACTAATTAGATTGTAAGCTCTGTCAAGCAGAGACTGTCTCTTCATGTTCAAATGTACAGCGCTGCGTACGTCTAGTAGCGCTTTAGAAATAAGTAGTAGTAGTAGTAGTAAGTAGTAATCTGTGTCCCGGGTCTTTCTCAAGACATCTCCACCTTCCCACTGCTGTTTGTCTGCCTATCAACTTAACCAGCCATGTGCATAAACTGGATATTCAATGCCGAAGACCAGACGTCGCCCGGCATTGAATATCCAAGAATAACATCGGGGATTGCCACTGCCTGAATACTGATCCCAGTATTTCCCCCTTACATCTAATCTTAGCAGAACTATAAAAGGGTAGTTTTATTAACAAGGTGCCTAGGGAAAAAGTGAAAAAATACACATAATATAATCTTATTTCACAAAGGCAATACATGCATGTATGTACCTGCATAAAAGGCAGATTCCTAGATTCATCTCCACTATACACAAATGCTCTCACACAAAGTTACAGGAGCTCTGAGGCAGGAGTGAATTTCTGTACATACGTGCCAGAAATCATTGGTGCACATGTGAATTTTATACAGCAGATACATAAATCACACAAAAGTTTATGCTACTCATTACTAGTGCATATTTCCATGTATGTGTAGCCTCAGTCAGTTCTGTAAGCGCCTATTTATTCACATAGAAAGCTGATCTATGTGTCTATGTCCCCTACAACATTACCTTATAAAGGGTGACATTTGAAGAATTTCTCTGTTACTCGCCCAACGAAATGTAAATCACATGACTAAGGGATGTCCTACAGACATCAGCATATTTGGCAGCCAATATTACAACTACACAATTCAAGAGAAATGACACATCTGAATACGTTAATCCTACTAACTGCCAAAAATTAATTGTCCTTTTCATACTAGACGACTTCTTCTTAAAGGACCAATTGGCCTTCCCATAAAATCCTTGACAATGTCTGGCAGATGTGTTGCTGAAGCGCTCAACCCCTGCAGGCCTTCAATGCTAGAGCATCAACACTTCTACATTTCTGGCAATCCACAGCATCCCATGATTTATTGCTAGGGCTTAGCAGTCATACCTGCAGTCAGCTCCACTGAAGCTAATGAAATTAGAGTAAGCTGTTGTGACAAGTCCAGGTAAATCAGCAGGCAAGTCAGAAATCTCAACAGGTCTAGCACAAGATAACTCAACCTTTCTGTGCATTCCCTGCTATAACAAAAGTGCTGTAGGAACACTCAATGAAGCTGAGGGAAATCACGCTTTCCAAAGGGGATACAGCGTTAGCTGAAGGAAAACATAGAATTCTTCGACACCAGCTATTTTACCAAACAAGCTTGCTTACTCTTTTGGAAGGGAGTTACAGCTTGGTAATATAACGGGATTAACTGTAGAATCTATAACAAATCACTTTGAGGGGCATAATCGAAAGGGACGCCCAAGCTTTGCTGAGGACGTCCTTGCAAAACGTTCCGGTGGAGGGGCATGGAAACCCGTATTATCGAAACAAGATGGACGTCCATCTTTCGTTTCAATAATACGGTCGGGGACACCCAAATCTTGACATTTAGGTTGTCCTTAGAGATGGTCGTCCCTAGACTTGGTCGTTTCTGACTTTCGGCGATAATGGAAACCAAGGACGTCCATCTCAGAAATGATCAAATGCAAGCCCTTTGGTCATGGGAGGAGCCAGCATTCATAGTGTACTGGTCCCCCTGACATGCCAGGACACCAACCGGGCACCCTAGGGGCACTGCTGTGGACTTCAGAAATTGCTCCCAGGTACACAGCTCCCTTACCTTGTGTGCTAAGCCCCCCAAAACCCACTACTGTACACCACTACCATAGCCCTTACGGGTGAAGGGGGGCACCTACATGTGGGTACAGTGGTCTGTAATATGGATGGATATATAAATTACAGACCATTAATCCCTTGGGTTTAAATGAAAATATCGAATGGAATTCCATGATTTGAACATTCATGCACGACGGCATGATGCAACCAACAGTCAGATAGCTATTAAAGCATTGCATTATTTCATTCAATTATAACGTTATTGAGACTGATTAGGATTGAACACATTTTGTTACAAGTACTCACAAGTTATATTGCATTCATACTGATGATAATTAACCCTCATTACTTTGCAGTGACGTCTAAAAGAATTACTTCCGGTTTAAATCACAAGTGGGCACCCTTTTAAAACCAGCTGGGAGAGTGCGTTCAATGAACACTGCATATTGCTCAAAAAGGAAATGAAGACTTCACATTGAGTTCCTGTTCGGCTTTAACCCAAGTCCCTGATGAAAGAGGTGTTGAAACCCGCGGAATCGGGCGCGTTCAGGGGAAGCCAGATTCGGTCAGAGAAAGGGCCGACAAGAGTGAAGTGACAAGCTGAGAAACACAGTGCACAATGCAAGAACATTAAGAGATAAACTAATAAATAACTCAAAATGTGAACTTAAGCACTATATTATTGGCTACAGCACACATAAAAATTTAAGAGTGGCCCGATGAAAGAAAGTGCTATACCACTTGGCAAAGAAATGTATTGCCTTGAATAGTGGTTTTATACTGAGGGCACACTTTTATAAACTGTAAAGGAAAATGAAAAAAGTATAAAGAAAAGAAGCTTTATTTTTTTATAAGGTTGGTAGCCCAATTTATATCACAGCATATTTAGTCTTGGTTCCAGTATCACATGTAGATTTAGGCACAAATGTCCTTATTCTATAACTACACGCATAACTTAAAGGAATGCCCACGATCAACCCATGATCCTCCTATTTCCACGCCCCCTTTTTGACTCATGGGTAGAATTCTGGTGCAGATCTCATGCTTAAATTTAAGCACATACATTTTAATTAATTCTAATTAATGCCAATAATTTCTCCTTAAAAGCCAATCTGCGCTAATTAGCTCGTTCAATTAAATTGCACATCCCCAAATTTGTGCATGCAATTTTTAGCACTTTTTATAGAATTCGGGGAGGGGGGGGGGCTTAACCCTTCTCCTGTGCTCACATAGTTTTGCAGTTCACTGAACATCTGGTTCCTTGAACAAATTCAAAAGGAACACACTTTAGTTTTTGTGAAAACAATCTAGCAGGATTTCATTCTGTTATGCCCCTAGTTCAGAGGTTTTCAACCCAGTCCTTGGGGCTCATGGGAATATCCTGAAACCCCAACCAGCTGGGTGTGCCCCAAAGACTTGATTGAAAACCTCTGCCCTAGTTTAATGTTTGTTTCTGTGTTTGATGGCTTTTTTAAATTATTTTTTTAATGATTATTGAGATTTGCTTTATTATATTACTGATTATTTTATTGTAATCTGTCTTGTTTATTCTATGAAGTGAAAAGTCAGAATATAAATTGTTAAATCAAGTTAAAATCAAATCAGTGATCCCTTTCCTAGATTCTAAAATTATAAAATGCACTTTCTTCACCCTTTAAGTATTATTAATCTGTTTCTCTATAATCTTTATATATCTTCCTGTGTCACATCCATTTGTTTTGTGTTGTATGTGGAAAATCAAGTGAACTTTTTCAGAAAAAGATGAAAGCTATGCCATTTGAAGAAGCCTACAGAGTAGATAAAAGTAGTATTTGATACTCTGTGGATCTCATTAATTTGTTCTATGTATCAGAGCTGAAAGAAAAGGTTAAGAGAGAGCAGGGGGTGGAGGTTGGCAGGCTGATTTGATTATTATTTGGGGTGAAGAGTTAGTTGTATTTTCTGGAATGTTTATAACTAACACTTTGGGGCTTCTGAGAAAAAACATAAATACATATTTTGCTTGCAATTCTTCCCAGTATGTCAATCAGCATTGTGCAAAAGTTGCTAAACGTAATGACATTTAATATCAGAACAGCTACTGATGAACTGAAATTGTTATCAAAGTAACGACCCAAGCCCCTTTACCCATCATTAAGAGGGTCAGGGCACAGCAGAACAGCCCACACAACCAGATGGAGTAGCGTGCACTGTATAATCTGACATACAAACACAGTACTTCTAAGATTCACATGCTACACACAGAAGTTAATCTGATTCAATGCTATGAAAAACAAACGCAGATTATTTAAGGTCAGATGGCCACCTCAACAGAAGAGGAAGACTTCACTCGCACATTCAGCTGAAAAATTGGCTTGTCAATTTTTTTCCCCACTAACAGTACTTTGAAAAATGTATTAATAGTGGTCATGTCAGTCTCAGGGCTCAAAATTTTATTAAGACAAAAGTGAAATGAATCCAGTATGGTTTATGGTTTCACAACACCTCAGACTTTTATTGTTGTAAACCACTCAGCATTCTGTCCAAATCTATTTAGGAGGGGGTGGGGAAGGTAGAAAACACATTTCGGGGAGAAGCCACCAACACGGGCTACTGTTAAGATGGGTTATTTTACTACAACTAGTGCGATTTTAGCATAGGTCCAAGTGAGATAATGTGGGATATAAATGTCAAAAATAAATATATACATAAATAAATAAATTTTCTGTAATGACAGTGAGAGGCTAAGCACACACAAAATACCACAAAACACGAATGCACACTTAGGACTTAATTACATATATGTTGCCTAAAATATCAATGCTGAAGGAAAACACACTTAGGAGTATACTGTAAACTGTGCCTTTAAGCATGGTTTGCAGAATATGCCTAAGTCTGTCTACACAACTAGAATTTAGAAACAGCCATTTACGCCAATGAAAACCTGGTGTAAATGCCCACGCCCAACTTTAGGCGCAGAGCAGATTATTCTATAACACTGCGCGTAAATGTTTGGGATGCCCATGACCCGCCCGTGCTCCTCCCCCTAGCCACGCCCTCTTCTGGGGTCTGAATGGTCGAATTTGCGCAGACTACATTATAGAATGCACTTAGCGTGTAGTACACATAAATTCTAATTGCCAATTAGTGCTAATTGCTTGCTAGCAGCTTCCAATTATCAGCACTGATTGACTCATTATCAAATTAAGCTATGCATACAAATCAGAATATGCCCAGATTTGCACACATAAGGCATCATATATAGAATCCAGGGGTTAGTGTGCACCATAATTAAATTTTATTTTTTTCAAGGGGGCATGTCATGGGCAGAGAATGGATGTGAAAACATTAACCAGTTAGCATCTTTGCAATAGTATGCACTAACTGGCTAACAGTGTGTTAACATGGGTGCACTTTGTGCCTCCTAAATAGGAGGAGATAAGTGTTTCCCCATTAATTTTTTGCAAGTCTCACATTCTAAGGAAAAATCAGTTCTTACCAGATAATTTTCTTTCCTTTATTGCAACAGCTCAATGCAGGACAAGTGAGCTATGCCCGTCTACCAGCAGGGGGAGATAAGAGGACACAGAGTTGCATTGTGCTTTAAGTCCTGATAGGTGCCATTTCCCTGTATACTGATAAAGCAATGAAAAGGGAACGAAGTCAAACAGCACCGCACCAGAAATAGTCTCCTTCTTGACTCCAAAACAAGGAGAGTGCAGCAACTGGAACTATGAAAGCCACATCCAAACAGAGAAACCGGGGAAGGAAAACAAACCAACAACCACCCCGAACAAGCAGACAGATACTAAGGGAGGGTTCCTGGATTGATCTGTTGCACTAAAGGAAAGAAAATTATCTGGTAAGAAATCATTTTTCCTTCCTTAGCGTGGCAACAGATCAATCCAGGACGAGTGGGATGTACAAAAGTAGTAGAGCGGGAACCAGAAACTCTTGCAAGAAGGACAGAAGCCCCAAAGGAAGCATCCCACCAAGCCGTAACATCTAGGTGGTAGTGCCTCACAAACGTATGCACAGAAGACCAGGTAGCAGATCTGCAAACTCAATCAATGGAACTGCCCAAGGCTCCACAAAGGAGGCAGCCATCCCCCAAAAGGAATGAGCCTGGAACACCGTCTGAGGCTGCTTCCCAGAAAAGATGTATGCAGGAGCCGAAATCAATGATTTTTTTCAGCAATCATTGATTTCGGCTCCTGCATGTGGGGTCATCAGCTGTTTTTTGCCTAGCGCTTAAAAGGATATAATCGTTGTCTCCCATACATTTATGACAACTGGGTTATACAGTTTCCAATATTGGCAAAAAGGATCTGTGAGTAGCCCCTGACCACAGCCCTATTGGGCGAAACACGGCCTGTGTCGGGCTTTTTAATGTTTTATTAATAAATTCATGTTGATTTTCCACTGACCTGCTCTGTTGTTTTCCATCTTGGAGTTTGCGGATCATCTGCCTTGCTGTTTTCTTGGACCCCCCCCCCCCCCTATATTTTTTTGTGTTCAAGACTGCTTACTAATTTTGTAGCCGCCCTCTGGCCCAACTCCATCCTGTTTATATCTTTACGTAGGTGCAGTCTCCAGATGGAGCTTCACCAGAAATTTATACAAGGGCACTATCACCTCCTTTTTTCCTGTTGGTCCATCCCTCTCTGTTCCTGGCCAGTTAAATAATGCTGAATATCGGGGGGATTATGTTGTCACCTATTTGCTGATGTTGTCCCACTTTGGTTGCAAGTTAGTAGAGATCAGGATGTTACCATAAGGTCTTTGGAGAAATGCCTACAGAGACTCTCTCAGTGGTTTAAAAATAGTGGTTTTCTAGGCAGCAGAGGGCCCTGACTTTGGGCCATCTATTGATGGAATTTACCTGGTTGAAAGAGAGGTGATATAGAATTTGGGGATCTGGACAGAAAAAGATCTAATTTCATAGAACAGGTCACTTCAGCCATACATACTTTTTTTGCTAACCTAAACTTACTTTGGGTCTCATTTTCGAAAGAGAAGGACGTCCATCTTTCGACATAAATCCAAATTTAAGGATTTGGATGTCCCTGACGGTATTTTTTAAATGAAAGATGGACATCCATCTTGTTTCAAAAATACGGGTTTCCCCACCCCTGGATTTCGCCGTTTTGCGAGGACGTCCAAATCGCAACTTGGGCGTCCCTTTCGAAAATGCCCTTCCACGTAGATTACAATTATTACACCAAAAAAGATTAGCCGTCTTGTAGCAGGTCTTTTTTATTTCAAGAATAGACTATTGTAATGCTTTCTATTGTGATCTTCCAAAATAGCAGCTAAAAAGGCTACAATTAGTACAAAATGCTGTTCATCATCTGCTGAATAAGAAAGCATATGACCATATTGCTCCCATTTTAGTGGGGTTATATTGATTGCCAACTGAATAGCGAGTTAGTTTCAAATTATTATGATGATTAGTTTATAGTGCACTGCACTTGGAAGGTCGTGCATATGTATGAGATGTTTCAATAGCATATGAACCCTTCAAGAGAATTATCATCTTCTCAACCAGGCCTCCTTGTAGTGTCAAATGAAATTAGATTGCAGTCCACCTGCATGCAGTCATTTAGGATGTTGGGCCCTAAGTTGTGAAATAATCTTCCTTTGGCATTTTGACAAATAAAATGTTACGGAAAGTTTAAAAAGAACTCGAGTGTGGTTATATAATAGGATGTTCATGGTAGATAAAATTCCTTTTATACCTGTCTTATTTTATATGATGCAAGGGATATAACATGTCTGTAAATAATTATAAGGGGTGGAAGCTCTTGTGTTTTTATAATGAGTTAAATATCGGCTTAATGCAACTTGCCTCAAGCTAATCTAGTGAGGTATGTCATCAAATGTTGTAAAGTCAAGTCTTGTCTTTTTGGTGAATTCCTCTGTGTATGTTCCTCGCCTTCTTTCTGGATTTCCTTGGTTATCTGGCATGCAACTCGGGGTTCTGGAGTTCAGGATGCCAAGTCCTGGCAGCCAACGGACCTGAAGGGCTCAACCCGAAAGGGAGGCACCACCCAATCTTCCGTAGAACTAGGGTGCCCCCATTCAATGGAGAACTAATCTGTAGACCTCACCCACTCACTGTTCCTAGGTCCTCTTTATAAAGAAAACTAGTAAAAGAGGACCGTTTCAGAGCAAATGAAACGGGGCTAGCAAGGTGTTCGTCGCCAACACCCCTCCCTGGTCAACCCCTTCGTTATTCTTCCATTGCTCCGCCCCCGTCATGAGGTTTGACGCGAGGGCGGGGCCCGGAGCGATTTCCCACCCCCACCCCCCTGCCTCCCTCCCTGCCAACCCCTTTGTTGTTCTGCCATTGCTCCGCCCTCGAGGACGGGGCCTGGAGCGATTTCCCACCCCCTGCCTCCCTCCCTGCCAACCCCTTCATTGTTCTGCCATAGCTCCGCCCTCGAGGGCGGGGCCCGGAGCGATTTTGGTGGCTTCACCACCACGAACCTTCGAACCTTTTTGAAGGAAGTCAGGGCTTGGCTTCACTGACGTCAGTGTCCTCAGAACGTTGAGGGTGAATTTTATTATAGTAGATGTTCAAAGTCCTTCTCCCTTTTCTGTTCACTACTCTTTTGCACACAAAAAACAAACCATCACTGCAACTCCCTGTGACCAACCCAACAGCACACAACTCGCTCTCCGAATTGCACTGCCAGTGTCACACATCAACCTCTCTTTCCCACTGCCATCAACACCAAGGGAAATCTACCCAGGAGACTTAATTCTTCAATCCAATTGTAATGTAATGTCATTTAATGACTGTACAAAAACAAAATATATGCTCCACTCAACACTGTTTCTCTTCCTCATCCCCTTTGAACTTTGATAGTCTGCTTTTGACAATAGCACTTACTCCTGTCATTTGTCATTAGCAAACTTCAGACAAGGTTAATGAAAGTTCTGTCACTTTAATGTCTAGCCCTGCTTTAAATTACAAATGTCACACACCAAGACTAAAGAAAGGGCACTCAGAAACAATACTATAAAATATCTCCCGAGACACACAGGTAATTGCAGAGCTCATTATAAAACTGTTTTAATTATTAATTGACCGTGTCAGAGTTGTCCTTTTGAAGTCAATTTCAATTATTTTTTTTTTCCTTCCCAGCATTATGAAATCAAGCTGACCTACAAGCACTTGTTGCTGGACCTCTGGAAAAACCACCCGACAGGAGCAAAAACCTAGTCGGTGAGAACTGGGTGTGATAACGTGAGAGAGCATTTGAGCACTGAACCTCTGTGAGGCCTTTAAAGAAATAAACTGAAGCAGTTTAACAACAACGAAAAAAAACCCTTTATTCAGGACACTAACAAAACCAGGGGAGTCTGTTTTACCTTCCAGGCAAGCCAGAGCTGAGCAACAAAAGGGTTCCTCATACATATGTAGTGGAGGCGTAGACTGGAGTGCTGCTTTTCCCTGTTCTGGGCTTCCATGTATTTCCCCAGCTCTAGGTTTTTAATGTTCCCTGGCTGAACCAGGTCTCCTGCCTGAGTTTCCCAGCCATAGCTCTGTTAAGGTGGCCCAGTGGGGAATGTGTTTGAGGAGGACTAGAGTTTTCTTATACACTCCTTCAAACTGGACAAAGTCTTGACGGCTACTACTACTATTTAGCATTTCTACAGCGCTACAAGGCATACGCAGCGCTGCACAAACATAGAAGAAAGACAGTCCCTACTCAAAGAGCTTACAATCTAATAGAAAAAATAAAGTAAGCAAATCAAATCAATTAATGTGTACAGGAAGGAGGAGAAGAGGGTAGGTGGAGGCGAGTGGTTACAAGTGGTTACGAGTCAAAAGCAATGTTAAAGAGGTGGGCTTTCAGTCTAGATTTAAAGGTGGCCAAGGATGGGGCAAGACGTAGGGGCTCAGGAAGTTTATTCCAGGCGTAGGGTGCAGCGAGACAGAAGGCGCGAAGTCTGGAGTTGGCAGTAGTGGAGAAGGGAACAGATAAGAAGGACTTATCCATGGAGCGGAGTACACAGGAAGGGGTGTAGGGAAGGACGAGTTTGGAGAGATACTGGGGAGCAGCAGAGTGAGTACATTTATAGGTTAGTAGAAGAAGTTTGAACAGGATGCGAAAACGGATAGGGAGCCAGTGAAGCGACTTGAGGAGAGGGGTAAGTATGAGTAAAGCGACTCTGGCTGCACAATTAAGCATAATGTGTAACCTATATGCTTGAAGTCTGTCCCCCTGTTTTAGCTGTAGCACCTGAAAATGAGGACCAGTTCTGGAGCAAACTAGAAAGTCGGTGAAGCCATGTGATAAAACTCAATTTCAAAGGGGTGAAGGCTCAGCCTTCTACCAGAGTCTGCTCTTGGTGCATTCTTGATAGCTGTGGCACCAATTTCATAGCAAAATGCAAGTTTGAAAAAAACCAGAACAGGTAAAAATAATCTTTCCAGAAACCGGGTCTTAGCATATCTCTGCAGTATGGAATAAAATGAGCATTAGTGCTTAGACATGGTGATTTCTAGCCACACAGACAGTATTAGCACTAATGACAGGAACTGAAAACCTGTCGGTTCCAATAGGTGTACTCGAGCCAGGCTGACTTCATCTTCACTACCTACCCAGAAACGAGGCAGAGCCAGCCAAGAAAATACTGAGTCTGGGCCAGAATCTACCAGCAGCAACAGCTTAGAATATGAGGAGGCTATGAGCTACTAAAAGTACCTGGGAAAGATGTAGTGAAAACTGCATGAACACTTCAAACTAAACTGAAAAAGCCTGGGCAAAAAGAAATTATTTTAACCGTTTTATAACCTGAAGGCCTGAAGCTACAGTACACATATGTTTCACTGGCAAAGTATTCCAAAAAAATGCACCCGCAATCTGATGCATTGCTGAACGGTTAGCTTCAAGTGTACCACACTTGACGGAAGGAATATCCAATAAAAGTTTGTCCGCGGAACGTAAACTACGAGACAGCTGATACAATCTTAAAGATGAAACTAATGCCAGAGGTGCATCATTGCTCAGTGCCTTAAAAATAAAGGTCAACACCTTAAACCTATTCCGCCAAAGCACAGGAAGCCAGTGCAAATCCTTCAAAGCTGTTGTAATGTGATCAGATTTCTACAATCCTGTCAGAAGCCTAGCAGCAGAATTTTGCACAATTTGAAGAGAATGAATCACTGATTTAGAGAGGCCCAAGTACAGTGAATTACAGTAATCCAAACAGATAATACCAAAGCTTGCAAAACTGTCCAGAAATTTACCTCAGATAACAAATTCTTCAAACATCTTAATAATCTTAACCTGAAAAATAACATTCCTTATTTATTTTATTTATTTGGATTTTGCTCACACTTTTTCAATAGCAGCTCAAGATGAGTTCAGGGACACTGGGTATTTCCCTGCCCCAGGAGGGCTCACAATCCAATTTTGTACCTGAGGAAACGGTGGGTTAAGTGACTTGCCCAAGATCACAAGGAGCAGCAGTGGGATTTGAACCAGCCGCTTGCATTCAGTGCTGCCACTTGGATAGGCGGCAACACAGAATATACATGAGAAGGCAAATTTTAGATAGATCGTAGAAATCTGGATTGAGATGTCCAGGTTAGAACATGTCAAATTCTATTAGCATTTTGGAAAAGGGTTTGCCAAGCCTTTTCTAAAACACATGCTGACAAATAGAAGTGTATGTCTGCCATTTTGGAAACCTACACGTTTAAATGTTCTCAGTTAAATACAGAGCTCCCAGTTAGAGCACAGTTGATTATGCGGTCCAAAAAACCCTACTGAAATTGAACTTGGTGAGTGCAGACATGCTTTCCCCCCCTTTTGAAATGGGGACTATGTGTATTTTCTGGCCTAGTCCCACCCAAACTCTGCCCCTTGCCATATCCACGTATTGCAGATTTATATATGTAAATAAAGGCCTTTTCTACATGTATCTGCCAAAATTTACACATGTAAATTATGATTAGGTCTTCTAAAATCACCAACATAATGTGGAAACCACCAGTCACTATTTGCATAGTGGCGAGAGTTTTCTGTTCCTGCCCTCACTCCACCCAGGCACAAACTGCCAGATTCTATATATCGTGTCTAGCGTTCCGTGCTGAAATCAAAGCATACTGCACAATAACATGCGTAACTTAATTGGATTAACAAGCCAATCAGCGTTTTTAACAGCACTTTGTGATAAACACAGTGCTTGCCCTACCTTGAGGAGGCTGCCAGAGGGCACTCTCCGCCTGGAAACGGGGAAAATGCCATGATATGGTCCCTAGAGGGAGCTCCAATTGGACATCAGGGTAATGACCTGAAGGGGCCAACAGAGGGAACTCCAACTATGGCCTGAACATAGGGACCAGGGAGTATCTGTAGCAGAGGTTCCCTGTTAAGAGAAGGGTACCCAGAAGGTTCTGGACTCTTCCAGAACTAGGAGGAGGGGCCCAGAAAGGGTGTGGTGGGCTATTGGCAGCCCTATATAAACAGTACCTCCTGAGAAGCTAGGATGAGAAGAGATGGGAACCTGGAGAGCCTGAAGCCTGCTGGAAGAGATTGCCTGGAGGAGGTGATGGAGGGACCCAGACTGACTGAAGCCTGAGGACAGCAGGGAGAAAGGAAGGTACTTACCAGGCTATGTAATGGATGGACTTATGCATTATTTGAAATGGACTAACAGCTGTGGGGTGGAGGACAGGACGGTAAAATTGTGGTGAATGAAGGAAGTCCTGTCCAGGGGTGGAGGCTGTTCAAACTGAGACCCAGGTCTCCCCAAGGGAATGGGCTCAGTGAGTGTATTTGCAAAGGAGTAATACTTGTAAAGAAGTTGTTCCCACAAGACTGAAGCCAAGTACTAATAAATTGAATTTGCATTTGATGACTGCCTAATTTGCATATTGGTGAAGGCTGGAGAATCCGAGTTATAGTCCCCGGGAAAGTGCAGTGGGTCACTGTCCGTGAACCAGAGGAGTGACCGTGGCACGGTGGACATAACTGGAAAGGATTTCCAGGAGGAGGAAGGCATGGCCGAGCAATCACCCTGAGTGAGAAGGGAGCCCAGGATATTGAGGTTGATGCTTGCAAATTGCTGGGAGAAGAGTCCTGCTCAGGAGCCTGGGGTCAGTGAGGCCGGGTGGAGGCCAGAAAAGCACACATCTTTACAAGCTGCTCAGAAGCAGAGTGCTAGGAAGCCGGGCAGAGAGCGTATAAGCCTGGACAAGAGCCAATAGAGGGCCTCAGCACACATGAGCACCCCTGGTGGGTTTACAACTTAACAAGTAATAATGAGCACTAAATGGCAATAGTTAGAATGTATCCGTATAACTCGCTAAGTGGAGCCAAAAAGGAGCATGGTTATGGGCATTTTGTAGGTGTTCCCAAATTTATTTGCAGTTATAGAATATGGCCCAGGCCCGCTTAAATCTATGTGCACAGATTTACGCCATTTTTTTGTTGGTGTAAATGGATGTGTGTAGTTTTAGGTACTGGGATATTAACTAAGCGTATTCTATATACCATGCCTAAATCTTACAGAAAACACTTGGGTGAAAATGACTTCCACACAGATTTTCCAGTCACCATATATAGAATCTCCCCCAAAGTGGGCAATTCTGAAAAGGTCATGCAAAGTTAAGCACCAAGATGATTTACATTAAAACGTGAATTCTATAAAGACAGTTACATACGTAACTGCCATTACAGAATAATAGCTAAGTCCACAGTTGGGTGCCTAATTTTAGGTGCAAGTACGTTCACCAGTTCAAATAATTAGTGGGAATGAGGGTAGTTTCATAAAGGATTTTCCCATGGATATGGCAGTATATGCATGTTAAATGCCACTTACATAATTACCCTTAATGCTTCACCATAAAAAGCCAGAAATAAATTGTCATGATGAGATATTGACTAAAACAGTGTAAAATAGAAGGAAAAAGCCTAAGAAACTCTTGCAAGCACCATTTGCTTTTATGGTGCAGCATTAAGATTATTTACAATTGATTCTTCACTTCACTGATTTGTGGAATACTTCCAAATTCACCCCAGGTGTGCAACATCCAGAACACATGCACTTTAAAAGTGACCTGGGTGTAAGCGTGTTTGGGAGCAGGTTTACACATGTACTTCTGCTCCTGAGCAGGTACCAATGTCCATGGCTTCACTGAGGCCCAGATGCTCAAAACTCCGGTGCTGTTTCGAATGGCGCCGTAAAAATACCACCAGAACAGCATAGAAAAACAACCTTCAATGGTCAATGCTAATGAGATGCAAATATAGGTGCGCTCATAGCACTGTGCACTAAGGAGTTCGGCGGGAGGATTGTGCTTTGGTGCTGGAGAACTGTGCTTGGCGCATGCACAGAGGAGTTCCACAGTAAGCTCGGCTCCTGTGAGCATTTGCCTGGCAAAACCTGAATGTGAAGCACACATTGAGGTCTGTTTTCTGCGGCCTCACTATAAGCATTTTTAATTTAATTTCTTTTAGCTTCGATGCATATATTTAAACGTAGGAAACAGATGACAGTGTGTGCTTTCACTTTTGGGTCTGCTGTGACTTGCGCGTATTTGTTTCTCAGGACCAGTGGTTAAGGGTTTCCTTCTGCTTTCAAAAGCAATCAAGACTGGCAGAATTTGAAGAAAATATCATGCAAAATCTTCACTTCCAACACCCTAATGCCTGGTGTTATTTTTTGCAGCAGTAAGTCAGTTTTGTTTCGGGCACTCTTTTCTGAGTATTGGGGAGGAGCTTGACTACATTACCATGCTACTTGTGCTGTTCATCTGTGCAGGCTCCAGGCCTCTGAAGATTCTGTGCAGGTAAATGAGGGAGGTAGTCCAGTGCTAATGGCCTCTAGCTGCCGCGTTTGCTTCTGAGCATTGGGGCCTGTGCATGATATATGCTTGTATTTTACAGACAAATTGAGGCATATTTTCAAAGCAGTTAAGACTTACAAAGTTCTGTAGTAACCTATGGAACTTTGTAAGTCTAAGTGCTTTGAAAATGAGCCCCACTATAACCTATGGAATTCTGTAACTCTAAGTGCTTTGAAAATAGCCCCATTGGCATCTTCTTGCCATCTCAACCTAGGCAACCTGTCATAAAACTTACTCTCCAAATGGATAGTACCAGAATAGTTAGAGCAATCTTTAGCCAGCACAGTCAATACAGTCCTTACTTATGGGCAACCATACTCATTTCTCTCATCTATAAATCGAAGGCAGTTTTAAGACTAAAAATTGCCAAAACTGTTATGACCCGTGTATAAGTCGAGGCTCCCCTCTAGCCCTCTCTCCCTTCCCTCTGCCCCAATGTTTAGCATATCCCCCCCTCTTTCTAATTACCCCCCCCCTCCAACCAGGTCTACCTTAAAATCTCTCTTTTTAGCAGTCACCAAGGGCAGCAGCAGTGATGCACATATGCAGTTTGTGACCTGACTCAGAGTCTTTTCTCTGATGCGTCCTGCCCACTGTGATGCAACTCCCTGTTTCTGCACAGGCAGGACACATCAGAGGAAAGGCTCTAGGGCAGACCACAGACAATGTATGTGTATTGCTACTGCTGCCAGAAACCTCCAAATAGACAGAAAGACATATATTAAGGTAGACTGGGGCAGGTAGGGTTATCATATTTACCATGACAAAAAAAAAAAAAAAAAGAGTACACAAAATAAAATTCAGCCCCCACACCACACCAGTGTCACCATGACTCCCCCTCCAAGAAAGCCAGAGAATATTCTGTAAGCAGTGAAAATACTAGTAAAGTAACAGAAATGCATGTTCCTCCGTGCTAAATAGAAAATTATGCCATACTCATGAAATACTTAGACATGCACATTTCATGAGCATGTCCCCCTTTCTTTTCCCTTCCATCTATAAGCAGCATATCCCCCACTCCTCTTCATCGCCTTTCTATGTGTTTCCCTCTTTTCCCTCCCCTCCCATGTATGTCCCCTTCCCAATCTTTTTCTGCCTCCCTCCACCCACTCTCACATGACTCTATCCACATCCCCTCCCCTCCTGTTCTGAACCTTATGATGCCTGGTGGTCTAGTGGCCTCTTCAGAACAGGAAAGAGCCCCCTCTTTCATGCCCAGCACTGCCGCTGACTGCTCGCTACTGGCACCGCTTCAAAATGGCTGCCGAGAGCTCTTCTGCAGAAGTCTCATGAGGTACCACCGTTGGAAATCTTGACAGTCATTTTTGAAGGGGCGCCATCAGCAAGCGGTCTGTGGTAGCCCTGGGCAGGAAAGAGGGGGCTCTTTTCTGCCCTGAAGAGGCCCACTAGACCACCAAGCATGATAAGGTACGGGATGGGAGGGGAGAGGAAGATACCCTGAGGCCTGCCCGCAAACCCGGACAAATGGGCAGGCTGGCAAAACCAGCCTGGACTCCCCGCAGTGTCCTCATAAAGAGAAAATGTCTGTCTGAGTAAACCTGGACATACGGTAACCCTAGTGGCAGGGATGCTGGACTGTGGCCTGGATGGAGGCTAAGAGGGGAGGGGATGCCAGACCATGAGTGGAAAGGGGGTGGGGACTAGGAGGAGAGATGTCTGCCCATGAAAAATGATTCATGAGAAAGGCAAACCAGTTTTATTGAAACCATTTTAAAGTCTAACTTTCTCAACTTATAAGGGGAATATTCGGTATTCACTAGTTACTGATAAATCGGTAACTCCTTTCAACAACTGGTCTTTCTTCAATTTGTTTCACATCTGCTTCTTATTAGCTTCATAAATTTCCCCTAGTCTTAGCATTATGTGAAAAAGGTAAAAACCCAACTGTTTCACTCCGCTCGTGAAAATGCCCTCACTTGATATGGAGAAAATCTCTGCAGTGCATCATTTTAGGTGTGCCTTACTGGTAGGGCCTTTCCTCTGTTTCTTTTCTCACTGCCGGGCCTGCCAATACTGCCCCCTACCCTCCTTCCGGACCAGCTAGATGATTAAAGAAACATCAGCATTGTGCGGGGCTTATAAACACAGACCTACACTGAAGCGCAGTGTGGTTCCCCCCCCCCCCCCCCCCACCAAGGCACACTTCCTGTTGGGGGGGGGGAGGACAAAGCAGGACTTCAGTACAGGTCTGTGCTTACAGGACCTAACCCACCAGTGCTGTGATTTCTTTCATCTCTGGGCCGGCAGGGAGGGGGCAGCATTGGCAAGCTTGAAGCAAAAAGGAAAGGGGAGAGATGAGAAGTTGGCCACTAAGGATACAGGAGGGATGATCAACAAAGGGGTTGGGTTGTGGCAAGCACAGCTGAAAGTTCACCTAGGGCATCCAATACCATTAGGCTGCCCTGCCAGTTAAGATGGAAAGGGGGCAGTTTTTACCACATGTTATTTTCCTGTATCATTCTATCAATTACAACAGTGGGGGAGGGAGGGTAAAGGATTTACTACTACTACTTAGCATTTCTATAGCGCTGCCAGGGTTACGCAGCGCTGTACAAGTTTAGACAAGGGGAAGGACAGTCCCTGCTCAAGAGAGCTTACAATCTAAAGGTAATAAGCTATGTAGTCAGTGTAGGTATCAGGAATGGGGAAGGTGGTTAGGCGCCAAAAGCAAGGGAGATAAGATGGGCCTTGAGTAAGGACTTGAAAATGGGCAGGGAGGGTGCACGGCGTATGGGCTCAGGAAGTCTGTTCCAGGCATAGGGTGAAGTGAGGCAGAAGGGGTGGAGTCTGGAGTTAGCGGTGGTGGAGAAGGGTACAGATTTAAAGACCTCATAGCAATTGAATCTATTAAAAAACAAAAAAAAAAAAACAAAGACAAAAATGCTCTCCACGCAAGGGAAAACAATCCCAAGTCTGGAAGGCATAGAAAGTGAAAAATCAGATAGGAAACATTTCAAATTTGTTAAAGCAAAGATTTTTTAAATGTTCGGTGGCTACGTTCCAACAGGTTTGTGAGTAAGCCTGCCTTGTATCAGAGAACAGAGGCTTCATGTTAAGAGGTTACCAGACAAATCAGCTGTGCTTTGAGGCTGCAGAGAACCTTTAAAGGTTGTTGCCTAAGAACATTCAACAGTAAGCTACAGTTTTGCAGCAATGGGGAACCTAACGAAACATATTACCAAAATGGATAAATGCCAGGTTTTATGTGCTGTCACAACTGGAAGTTGTATCTCTTGAGCACCAGAAAAAATTACCATGAATGGACTTTGATGGAAATATGCACACTGGATTCATCAAAAGGACTGTTAAGTGCTACTTGTAACCCATATATGAATTGGGTTTTGATGGAATATAGATGTGTATTAATCAAACTGGCATTTTGAGCTGTGTGATTTTTCTGTCCTTAATGATGCCATGTTTGTGAGACCACAGCAGGCTGTCAGTAACTGTATCACTTTGCACATATACTGTTTCCAACCAAAAATAATAATAAAAAAAAAAAAAACACGAAAACAAAATATGTCACCGTCTCTGTGAAAAGGTGACTAACAGGATTATTTTTGAAAGAGATCGCCGGCAATCTTCCGACACAAATCGGGAGATCGCCGGCGATCTCTCAAAAGCGGCCGAATCGGTATAATCGAAACCCCCTTTTTTGACACCATCGCCGCTTTCTCATCGCCAAGCCGGTGAAAGTTCAAGGGGGCGTGTCAGCGGCATAGCGAAGGCGGGACATGGGCGGGCATGGGCATGGCTAACAGATGGTCGGCTTCAGCGCATAATGGAAAAAACAAAAACGGCGTTAATGAGTATTTCGCCGGTTTTACTTGGTCCTTTTATTTTCACGACCAAGCTTCAAAAAGGTGCCCCAACTCACCAGATGACCACCAGAGGGAATGGGGGATGACCTCCCCGTACTCCCCCAGTGGTCACCAACCCCCTCCCACACTAAAAAAATAAAAATCTTTTTTGCTAGCCTGTATGCCAGCCTCAAATGTCATACCTAGCTTCCTGACAGCAGTATGCAGGCCCCTGGAACAGTTTTTGTTGGTTGCAGTGGACTTCAGGCAGGCGGACCCAGGCCCACCCCCCCTACTTGTTACACTTGTGGTGGTAATTGTTGAGCCCTCCAACCCCCCCCCCCAAAAAAAAAACCTACTCTACCCACATGTAGGTGCCCCCCTTCACCCATAAGGGCCATGGTAATGGTGTAGAGTTGTGGGGAGTGGGTTTTGGGGGGATTTGGGGGGGCTCAACACTCAAGGTAAGGGAGCTATGCAACTGGGAGCTATTTGTATATATATTTTTTATTTTTAGAAGTGCCCCCTAGGGTGCCTGGTTGGTGTCCTGGTATGTCAGGGGGACCAGTGAACTACTACTACTTATTTCTATAGCGCTACTAGACGTATGCAGCGCTACAAATGCTGGTTCCTCCCACGACCAAATGCCTTGGATTTAGCCAGGGTTGAGAAGGCCGCTTTTAGTTTCCATTATCGCTGAAAAACAAAAGCGGCCGTCTCAAACCCGGCGAACTCTGGCATTTGGCTGGGCCAAACCGTATTATCGAAAGAAAAGATGGCCGGCCATCTTTTTCGATAATACTGTTCCGGCCAGCTGTTTGTGGCACTGCCACAATAGATCGCTGGCAATCTATTTCGCCGGCGCTGTTTGATTATTCCCCTCTAAGTAGCAGATCCAAAATAATGTTGAGACTGGATGATTTTTCAAGTCATGGATCCATAAGCAGTCTGAAAAATGTGCATGTTAAACCTCTGTAACTTTTTTTTTTCACATAAAAGAATAGGGTTTGGACTGCTGCATTACAAACTGTTTGCTCTAACAGAATTAATTAAAACATTATTTTTTTTGTTTGTTTCTGGAGACTTTAATCACCTCTCAACCCAGACACCTAACCAGTCAGGTTTGCATGAGATTGATCTGCACAGAATGGAGGTAGTGTACACAAATTGATCTCATGATTATTCATTGCGGGTATCCTGAAAACCTGACTAGCTAGGGGTGTCCCAGGGACCTGGGTTGAGAATCCTAATCTAAAGTATATCATCACTTCAGCTTAGCCAATCCAGAGGCATCAATGGTAGCCCGTCAACTTATTTACTTCTTCCAGCTCCGAGACATCTACAATGAAAACCTTGTGTGTAATTGCATGACGCTTAGCATTAATATATAACATTCTAATACATGCTGCTAGATACCTGCACACAAACATTTCAAAATAATCACTTTGTAAGCGTCTCTAGTCAAATGTCAGCGGTGGCAACTGGAAAGGCAGCAGTGGTCCCAACCTAGAATTAACATCTTTCTGCTCCTCGGTAAGGTAATTGACAGAGCGGTCTCTTCTGATACAAACACATAAAGTATGCCACAATGTATAAGATTCTAATTAAATTGAGGAATGGCTGTGAAGGCCGTGTTTCCATTAGCTTGGTCATATTTGATTTAGCTGCAGTAATGAATGCAGAATCAGGTTAGAACTGTAAGAAAGTTATCTGGCCATGTGAGCGTAGTTAAATGAGGACAATAAAAGATGAAAAAATATAGGTGTCATGCCAGAGAGAGAGAAAGAAGAAAAACAAATTAATCTTCTATTAAAATACCCACAGTCTGGCTAATAAATGTATCAAACTCATCTAAGCCATGGCCGAGTTCAAGGTGGGATTCGTTAGGACAGATCAGGAGTGATCTGTCCTACATTCCAACGTGTGAAGCCAAAAAGGGGTGTGATTATAAGTGGGGAAAATGTACATTTTGAGGGCGTTCCAAACTTTACACGCACTGTTATAGAATATGCCCTTCTGCTCCTAAATCTCTGTGCCAGAGGTTTCCCTTGGTATAAATGGATGCACATAGTTCTAGGCGCTGGGCTATCAACTAAGCGTGTTCTATGTACCATACCTAAATCTAGGCACCGCTTATAGAATACGCTTAGGCGGAAATTTATTCCTTGCAGATTTTTCAGGCACCATATATAGAATCCAGCCTTACACAATTAATTTGCAGTTCCACTGACTCTACACCCCTGAACATGCCTACATGCTGGTCATCTTTAAAGTTCACACCTTTTTGTCACCATGCTTACTTCTATGCACAACGTTCACGCTAATCTGGGGATAGATATTCAGCCTTCAGCGCTCCGCATTTTCCTGACCATCATCAGCATTATACCCAAAAATTCAATGCTGGGCCATGTCCAGGCTCTGGCATTGAATTTCTGCATTTACAAAGCTGGTGAAACCATAGCCGGTTAAGGGCCCTTTTAGAACGCTCGCTAAAAAGGAACTACTGCCTGGCTACCACAGCGCCGGGCTACGCAGCGATAGTTCCCACCCCCAGCGCACTGTCGTATCCAGCACTACAAAAATACATTTATTTTTGTAGCACCGGTGTATACCCAGCAGTAATCGGGCAGTGCTACACGCTGCCCGGTTACTGCCAGGATAGCACAGGTGCTCTTACCACCACCCATTGGGTACCCTCCCAAAATGGCCACTCAGCAGCCACACAGCCATTTCTTTAAAAAAAAAGAAAGACCTACCTTTTTACCTGCTGCAATAGAAGAGGCCCTCTGCATGCGTCAAAAACAGATAACTTGGCCGGGTAAGTGCTGAATATTGGCACTAAACTGGCCAAGTGCTGACTCCACCCTCAGAATGCCCCTAAAGTAGCCAGTTTTGAGTTGGGCATTAACTGGACATTTTCAGTGGCACTATCTGGAGTGGAGGAGCGGCCTAATAGTGCAGCAGGCTTTGATCCTGACAACCTGGGTTCAATTCCCACTGCAGCTCCTTGTGACCTTGGGTAAGTCACTTAACCCTCCATTGCCCCAGGTACAAAAACTTAGATTGTGAGCCCCCTAGGGGCAGAGAAAGTACCTGCATATAATGTGTACGGCGCTACGTACATCTGGTAATGCAACAGAAATGATCAGTAGTAGTAGTAAGTACCGCTAAATATGACTGGTTAGACCCGAACAAGCAATTTAACTGGCCAGGAGCCATTTCTGGCTGGTTAAATCGTTTTGCTAGCCTCTTTACATGTATAAAATGGCCTTTACATGCAAAAACCCTAGTTTATTCGTTTTTAGCTGACACTTTTTCAGTAGTACATTCAAGCACATTAAGCATTTCCCTGTCCCTGGAAGGTATAGATTATATAGAGATATGTAATTATATAGATAGGTATATACACATTTCCCATGTTATTGCAAATGACAGCCCATCCCCTAATGCATACATAGAACGCGACATGGCTAACAATATAATATACATATGTGATGAATCTAGAAAGACTCGGTTATTATTACAACAAGCAGTAGTCAAAGAAAAACTTACAGAACTAACAAGTGCTTTTCTCGGTTGCATCTTATCCAAGGGAAAGCATATGTGCCAGGCAACCTGTTTTAAGTATTTTGTGCAACCCTAAAACTACTACTACTAATCATTGCTATAGCGCTACTAGATGTACGCAGCGCTGTACACTTGAACATGAAGAGACAGTCCCTGCTCGACAATCTAATTAACCCCAAGTACAACATTCATCCCTCATTCGCACTACACATAGACAGAACACAAAGCTTCAAATCAGCAAACAAAACAGAAATTGCAAGCCATCCAAAACCTGCCCTGAACATGCCTCCCCCAGGTGACATAAAACTGTGTGTGCCCGGGAATCCTGCATGCTTTCCTACAGTAGTAATTTTATAAAACACATTTTACAAAAAAATGGACTTGAATGTAACTCACCTTGAGCTACTACTGAAAAAGATGTGAGCAAAATCCAAACAAACAAATAAATAAATGAATATACATGTGAAAATGCCTTCTAAAATTACTTCCTATAGAAGTCTCTTCTATCCAATCCCCAGTGGTCCCTGGTGAAGTTTCCCTTTCAAACTGATACTGGTACAGAGAAAATCAACCTGTCAACCTGCCCTCAGCCCTTTTTCTTCATGGGCGGGGGAGGGGGGGTGGAGAAGCAGTTTTGAGAGGAGATTTTCCTTCCACCCATTGCCCCTTGGAAATCCCTTTCCAAACTGTCTTTTTGCAATGTTAAAAAATGCCAACAAAATTTGAAAGGCAAAATGTTTTCTTGCCTTGTAGACAAGATGAATATTCTCTCTGACAGACTGTGTAGTCTAAAAAAAAAAATTACCACGCTAGAATACCTATGGTTTAAAATTATCTTCTTAGGCAAGTGTGAAAAAAAAATCTGATTAACAGCAGAAACAAGACAACACACATGATTATGTGAGCATTACTTTAGACATACATTTTAGTTGAAATACATGTGCTGCAATCCCTAATGCTGAGTCACTGTTTAGGTGAAAGAGATCATTATATGGGGTTGGGGGAGGGGAGCAATTCCCACTCCACTAAGGTCCAGTACTGGATCAGCAAGGGGCAAAAGCAGGAAGGTGCACTGTCAGAGTCCTTTGTTTGGAGCAGGGGCACAGTCAGAGACAGAATTTTGGGCGGGCTTGAGCTCAAAGTGCATGAGCACATGAACTCCAACCCATACCTGGCATCTCTCCCTTCAGGTGATCAGGGGTCTCTTAACTCCACTTCCCCAACCCCCCCTCCCCCCCATGGTACATAAGTACATAATAAGCATCGCCATGCTGGGACAGACCAAGGGTCCATGGAGCCCAGCACCCTATCACGGACAGCGGTCAAAAGAACAAGCAATTTGTCCCACCCATCCTAGAAATACTGTATTATTCCCTCGTCTTTTCAATAACATTCTATGGCTTTTTCCTCCAGGAAGTCGTCCAACCCTTTTTTGAAGTCCGCTAAGTCAACCGTCATAACCACCCTTTCCGGCAGCGAATTCCAGAGTTTAACTATGCGTTGAGTGAAGAAACATTTCCACCGATTCGTTTTAAATTTACCACACTGCAGCTTCATTGCATGCCCTCTTGTCCTAGTATTTTTGGAAAGCGTAAACAGACACTCCACATCGACCCGTTCCATTCCACTCATTACCTTATAGACCTCTATCATATCTCCCCTCAGTCGCCTTTTCTCCAAGCTGAAGAGCCCCAGCCTCTTCAGCCTAATAAATCTTTTTAAATCCTTTATTTTTTCACTGACAGCGAGCAGCAACACATCCCTGCTCCTCACACTGGCCCCAAGCCTTCTCTCTGACTCAACTTCCAGGTTTCGCATAAAAACCCAGATATTCAATGCCGGTGCCATGACGTGGCTCAGCACTGAATATCTGGGGATCACACCGGTGGTGGCTAAAATAACGCTCAGTGCCACTGGCAGAATATCTATCCTTATATGATTGTGGGGCCCTTTACTAAGCCACCTAAGCGTCTATGCGCACCAAAATGGAGTTACCAAACTGCTATTGCGTGGCTCCTGCAGTAATTCCATTTTTGCCGTGCGTCCAATATGCGCAGCCAAAAAATAATTTTTATTTTTGGACGAGCGTATTGGATGCACACCAAGGTTATTACCGCCCAGTTACCGCATGAGACTTTACTGCTAGGTCAATGGCTTGATTTTGCCGCACGTCCATTTTCGGCAAAAAGTTTTTAAAAGGCCTTTTTTTTCAGCTGTTACTTCTGTTGCATTTGATTATGATGTTGTATTTGACTTACTTTATCGCCTGTTTTTTGCTCTCTCTTTTTATTTAATAAAAACGTCTTAAAAATGGGAAAAAAGGCCTTTTTTTTCAGGCACCTGCGCCTACACTACCGCAAGCCATTTTTCAGCGCACCTTAGTAAAAGGATGCCTGTATTTGTGATGTGCTTTGTATTGGATGTTTGTCAGTAAATAAACATATACAAAAAAAATTAGAAAAACTAGAGTATTATCAAAGAAATGACTTGCAAAAGCATCTGGGGGTTCAGAACAATTTGATGAGTTTTCCTTACTGGGGAACAATAAAAGCATTCAAAGTGGAAACGGCAACATGCAGGAACCTTTAATAAAATCTGAGTTTATGACACAGCCACGGTGAATATTAAGTTCACATAGAAACTGCATCAATGTTATATTGCATAAGATATGGTATCTTTCATAATATTCGTTTTCGGTACCAATTAACTTTAAGAGGAAGCAATAAAGTCCTCCCAGCAGCTTCTTCATCCACCAATGGCAAATGAGTTAATAAAAATGGCAGTTACAAGACGCTGAGGTGTAGTAAAAACAGAGCTTTCCTAATTCTGGGCTTTTACTAAACTGCGGTACTGATTACCATGCGGCAAATGCGACGAAGCCCATAGGAATTGAAGGGGTTTCATTGCATTTGCCGCACCAGGAATCACTAATGCGGCCTAGTAAAAGGAGCTCTCTATACCCAGAATCTCAGGAACAACCACAGTGGTCCTGCGGCTGTTAGCAAGATTTGTCATTGGAGAGAAGAGAAACCTTGCAGGATGGATCTGTCTGTATCAATCCCTGTGATGACAGCCTGGATTTATCTGAATTTGTTCATCCGAGGTGCGAACAGACTCTTCAGTCATTGATGAACTGAATAATGGGTCAATATTACAGCTGGGCAAAAGAAAGCCACATATAGCCAGAAGCAGTCAGAAGCTGAGCTGCACATCTCAGGTCTGGATCGGGATGCGGGGCTGGTGGTTGGGAGGCGGTGATAGTGCTGGGCAGACTTATACGGTCTGTGCCAGAGCCAGTGGTGGGAGGCAGGGATAGTGCTGGGCAGACTTATACGGTCTGTGCCAGAGCCGGTGGTGGGAGGCGGGGCAGACTTATACGGTCTGTGGCCTGAAGAGCACAGGTACAAATCAAAGTAGGGTATACACAAAAAGTAGCACATATGAGTTAACTTGTTGGGCAGACTGGATGGACCGTGCAGGTCTTTTTCTGCCGTCATCTACTATGTTACTATGTTATGTCTGTCCAGACTCTCCCCAATTGCAGGACTCTCACCAACACAATACTTACCAACCTTCCCGGAAATCAGAAGTCTTTGCATTTGCTAACAGGGATTAGGCTTTGTTCCTTTCTGTGGTACACTCAAAGTAGTTTACATATTATAGGCAGGTACTTTCTCTGCCCCTAGAGGGCTCACAATCTAAGTTTTTGTACCTGGGACAGTGGAGGGTTAAGTGACTTGGATGGGGTTTCATACCCATCTTCCTGTCCCTACTACCAGGCTGAAAGAGAAGGCTAAGAATGCACACAGACCTCAACCAAGTTCAGAGTGGCGAGGAGTGCTTATGCCTATCCAAATACTAAATTTACATAAATGGGGATCTCAATAACTTTGCTTAACAGCAATCCTTAGATGCCCCAAGGATATGCAATGGCAAAAAGTCTATCCTACGAGCACCCTGGCATCCAGATTCCATTATAGAATACTAGCATAATCCAGTATTGGCACAACTAACATTTACACACCAGCAGTTACACCAGCCACAGACATGACATAACTGTGGGCATATAAATACAGTTGGGACAAGTTTCCAGGTTTTATTAATATTTGCAAAATCCTATCATATGGACGAGCCATGTAGGTGGCTTACAATCTACAATAAAGAGACAGAAAAAGGAATGTCACATGAGACAGATAGTAATAGGAAGGGGCAGAAGTCCATTAATTATTGGAAGGGGGTAGGGAACATATGGAAGGTAAGCTCAACTGTCTTGCACTAGGAGCCAAAGAAGAAGGAAACAGGAAGTCCCTCTACAACAATCTAAGGAAAACACCAGAGAAGTAGAGGATGACACACGACCTTCAGGCAGAGAGCATGCATAGAACACCTTTATTGTAGCACCAATAATGGAGGCCCAACACGTGTCCATGTTTCAGCGGATGTACCACCTGCTTCAGGGGTCACATTAAAAAAAAACCAACTTTACAGAATGGTTGTGTTATTATACTTGGTGCAACACGCTAGAACCGCAAAACAGAAATGCTGTTGCTGTTCTTGTTCTCCTCAGACACATCCTCCTACTGATCACACAGCATGTTGCATCAAGTATAATACACAACCATTCCATATGTAGCATGATATGAGTTTAATTGTCAGAGTTCTTGATTTTGCTGTGAAAAAATATTATATATATACAATATTGCAAAGACTTCTTGGAGCAGTATCATAAAATCTGGTCTGACCTTCACACTCCCCCTGAAGACCAGTGACAGCTTGTAACAATAGAACTGGCTGGGTGGATACTATCACCACATCTCCAAAGAACAAAGTCTGCATATTGGCAGCAATCACAGAGACTGGAGTTAACAAAAGACAGCAAAACTCCCAGACCATAACCCACCTAATCTGACAAAAGAAATTTCATCTACTCCCAAGCAATGACTCTTTTAATCCTGTCAAGTATGGGTGTGTAATACAGCAGATAGCCAGCCAGGAACTCTTACGATGTCATTTAAACATGTGACCAGTCACCATGCTCCAACTCAAAACTAGATAGGTTTAGTTTTCAGCTACCCCTGAGTTTTCATTGGATCAATACACCCCACCTGATCTCAGCCTACTAGTCCAACAAGAAATTATAAAACCTGGAACACAGTCCACCCCCTCTCTCTCTTCTCTTCTCCCTGCTTGGACCTTGCCAGCTGGATGATCTGCACCTCTCTGAAATCTCTCTGGGACAAGTCAGGTTACATTCTCAACAAATCTGCCAAAAAGACTTATTTTCTAGCAAGGACCTCCTTCACCACTCCAACCAGCAGCAGAAGGAATTCATCTGAACTTCAACAAAAGACCATCCAACTACACTCCAGTCAGCAGCAGAAAGAGTTCATCTGAGCCTCAATCAAAGTGAGCTACTATTAATCCAGCCTAATTAATAATTCAGACTTTCTAACAATATTTATCTTGTAGCACATTTCCCTTGTGTAAAATCCCTAAAAACTGCCTTCTAATAATATTGCATTACCTATATTATTAATATAACATTATTGGTAAAAATCTGGTCCTTTAAAACTACGTCCTAGGATTTTACAGCTGGGTGGTTTGTTTTGGTTAAATTTTCCATGTAAATGTATATTGAAAGTTAACTCAGTTAGATATATTTTTTACGATCCAACCCATTTAAGCTCTTTCCTAGATTCTAAGGTTGCTATTACCCCCAAGCAACAACTTACAACATTATCTACATCTACTCCGTAATTATCATTGATCTGGCACTTTATGCTTCTCTTTAATTTCTTACTTTAATTAGTAGAAAATATATTTCATGGAATTTTACCTTGTTCTTCCTTAACTTTGTGGACTTGAAATGGAGAAAAGAAATAATATATACATATGTATAATTGCTTTATTTTGTTTATTGTGAAATTGAATTGCTTATTTTTTACCATTTTTGCATATCAAGAATTTTCTTGACAAATTGTTAATACTTATATAAAAATTAAAAAAAATAATAAAAATCTGATCCTTATATTCTGAGCACAAGTCCTTAAAACTTATATAGTGCAGGTTAATGTAATTTCCCCCAAATCAAATATAACCCTTTATCCCCTCCTTACATATAAAGTGTTCATACGTGACCCCTGATGCAGGCAGTATTGTCCGCCGAAACACAGACCCATGTCTTATCTCCATTATTGGTGCTACAATAAAGATGCTTTATCCATACTCCCTTGCCTGAAGGTTGTGCCTCATCCTCTACTTCTCTTGTGTTGTACTAGAAGCCACCATGGGACCCATCAACATACAAAGGGGAGTTAACTGAAAGCATCAGTAAAAAGAAAGGTTTAAAGATCTGCCTTAAATTGGGTAATAGATGTTTGTAGATGGCTCTGTAAGTTACATGCATAACAGTGAGCCCTGCCCATGCTCCATTCATATATACAGCATACTCCCCTTGCATTTACATGCTACGCCACTTATGCAAGCTTTTATAACATGAAACCCTTGGTGAGCAGAGTGCCAATGGACTGTAGTAAACTAAATCAATTTCCTTGATGCAACTGAAAGCGAAACAGCGCTTTGTCACAAGGACAGAGTTTATGCATAAGATAAGTAAAATATTTTCAAAACTGTATAACTTGATGCAATGAAGGATACTGGAATGGTAACATATTTGCAAGTGGAGTAAAAATAAAAGCCGATGAGGAATGCTGGTGTTGACTGATATCTTGGTGAATATCTCCTGAATATATCCACCTTCTGATGGTTCACATAAAAGTTTTACAGTTTATTTTTTGAGAACTATATTATGTGGGCTGTTTACAGAATAGCTGGCCAATGTACATTTTCATACATTACATACAAGGGAGGTGTAAATGTGGGAACCTAGATTACAGAATAGCCCGTCATATGGGCAAACTGTTGCTGTCTTCTCTCTTGGATGCTGAAGCAAACTGGACAGGAGTACTTCTGACATATAATGTTGATTAGTTGTTTTTATATATCCACTGTATTCTGAATAGGTTCCTGTGTCATTTATTTATTTATGCACATATGAATCTTATCTGTTTATATTTCATATTGGATATTTATTTATTTTTATACTATGTTTTTATATGCGCTTGGATGTTTATTTTTTTTCTGTCATCTTGAATGTTCATACCATGCATATCCTTTATGTTACTTTAGACACCTGATGCAAGCTTAATAGCCGAAACATGGTCCATGTCGAGTCACAAGAAGATTGATTAATAAAGATTCAAAGTAACAGCCTTTCGTTGTCGTCTCCACTGACTTTGCTTGCTTAGGATTCTTTGTCATGCTTCCTTTTTCTGCTTGTGATTTGTACTTTTGAATATCCCATAAATAAGTGTATGCTTGTATTAAATACATAATTAAATTGAGTAAATCTTGTAGAAATATATAGACAAAAATTAAACAGATCTCAAGAGACCAGACTCTGCATGTACTGCGACACCAGAAAAAATAAAAACAGCAATATATTTCCCTATGTACTGTGCAAATACTGAATAAAGACAGCACATGTAAATTCAAAACAACCAACATATCCCAATCACTAAATTGAAAATAAAAGCCACTTCCTTAGTGACTGGTTACAAATGCTCTAAACTATAACTATTCCATGCTCAACCCTTCTTCCTGCTCAAATGACAGCTTTTACAACCAAATGACACACTAAGACATAACCACAGAACAGATTTTAACAGCAAACCCACATTCAAAAAAAAACTTGCAATCTTCCACCAGAAATAATGCCCTGTACTTTATATTGGAATGTATGTATTTAGAGAATACACATGGATTTTCTCCATTATTTGTCCTATTTTCTTTTTATTACTAGGCATCCAGATCTGCAGTTGATAAAAATCCTACGCTTCACACACAAATTCTACAGTCAAGGCTTCCAAGCAGGGGGCAAGTATTAACATTTTAAAAATCCAAACCATAATACCGTGCCAGTGGCAGGCTATCCATGGACGTGTAACAAGACTTAACGTACTAAGGGGGTCTTTTACTAAAGATTAGATTGAGTTATCTGCATCAGGCCCCATAGGAATAAAATGGGCCCTGCTGCAGATAACTCGAGCTAATCTTTAGTAAAAGACCCCCTAAATGACAGCAGATGAAGGTCTGTATGGTGCATCCAGTCTACCCAACAAGGCAGCCAGAGTTGTACCTGTAGATCTAAGCTCTGTTTAAGGTGCGAAATTTAATTTTGCTTTCATTCCATCTTCTTTCTACATAGGGGATCCTCTATGTTTATCCCATTTGGTTACTGTTCTTGTCCTACCACCTCCTCAGGCCGATATTCCAAGAAGGAAGCAGGAGCACAGGCATGAAGGTTAAGAGAACCAGGGAAACCAGTATTTAAGTCCATTTCCAACAGATGCACCTTGTGAGCTTAAACAAGTCCCATAAGAGCATCCATAGGCATAGACTTAAGGCCAATGCACACAATGCAATTTAATGTGGGATATTTAAACCAACCCCCTTTCTTACTGTGTATGCCATTTACTTTCCTATCAGAACATTGTAGTTCCTTTTTCATACCTATCATATTTGTCACAAATTTTTAGAATTGCAAACCACCTTGGTCTACCTGTTAGTTCAGGCGGTATATCAAATTACTGTAAATAAACATCATTGCAGCTTATTTACTAATAATTTGCATTAGCATTCCTGTTGAACATACATTTGATATGATTTATTATAGATTGTATTAATTATTTTCTTTACGGGGGGGGGGGGGGGAGATTGATCTTTTGAATGACTGTTTTAGGCTTTTCTGTTAAATTTGATGGAGATCTTTTAAATTGTATCATATTTGTTTAAAGTAAACAGACCTGATGAAGTTGAGCTGTATATCAAGGTTTAAAAACATAATCAAAACAAATATTTGCATTAACACGGGTTAAAATGCAAATTAACAGATCAGTAAATCTAGCCTTTAGACCAGGGGTTCTTAGGACACAACCTTGTCAGTCTTTTCAGGATGCATATGCATGAGATAGATTTGCATACAATGGAGATAGAGCATGCATATTTGTTGTGAGTATCCTGAAAACCTCACTGGCTAGGTATGCTCCAAGGACTGGATTGAGAATCTCTGCCTTAGACTAATTTCTTTAAGGCAGGACCATACCAGTGTATTTGAAATGCACCTTGCCATGAGTTTAAAAGTGAGAAATCTAAAATAATCCAGGGTTTGTGGAAGATCAGTGGGCATCTACACAATCGTGTCCTTTTTGAGGCTGTCCCGACAATGAGGAATCAAGTGCAAGTTGATATTAGGGCTACTGAATTTCTGCCTAAATTTAAAAGTGACTGAAGACTTATTTCTTTCCACAAGCGCTTGGAGTTGCGGACTGTTCTTAGAGCCAGGAAGGTGTGTGAAGTCAGGTTGAGAATAGTTGTTTTTATTTTAAGTTTGTGTCATACATTTGTGGAGGAAGGGAGGGAGTGAGGGGACTGTAAGAGTGGGTAAACTGGATGCACCATACAGATCTTCATCTGCTGTCATTTAGGGGGTCTTTTACTAAAGATTAGCTCAAGTTATCTGCAGCAGGGAAGAGGGGGCTGGAAAAAAGATTGGTGATGATGGGGATGTACATGGAGGGGAGGAAAAGGGGGAAGGAAATACAGCACACGGATAGAAGGGCAAAAAGGGAAAGATCAATATGTCAGAGACAGGTGTAGTGAGAGAATGGAACAAAAGAGGAAGAGAAGAAAAATAAGAAATGGACAGCAGCTAATGGAAAGACAGTTAATAAAAGTCAGAATGGAAAGCAGAAAATAAACTTGGACCAACTTAATGGAAAAATAAAATGTTCCGAGGTAGGGGGAAAAAAGTGTTTTACTTTGACTTTACTAACTGGCATATCTTAGCTTTGGGATATGTGCACTGCAGATGTCTTGGTACTGTATCCAGTACAGAAGGAAATGCATTTTTTTTCTACAACACGGGCATTCGGCATTCACTCAGTCACCCCCTTCTATCCAAACACCACACCAGAAGCCAATTTCTTTAACAAATGTGGATTTATTTAGGCCGCAGCCAGGTCCCAAAATTTTATTTACCGTAAACCTTCACATAAACCATCATTGGTAAACATCATTGATAAACATCATTGATAAACATCATTGATAAACATCTCCCTCCGAGTACACAGCCTTTCTTGCTTATATTACTACAGGCTGTGCCGTCCAAGCACCCTGTTATATTACTACAGGCTGTGCCGTCCAAGCACCCTGTTCCTCTTCAGTGCTGTCTGCTATAGCACGCTGTGCAATCAAATGCATCCCGTACAAGGATGCATTTACCACTTTCACCAAAGCTATTGGCCCCCTGGCCGTCCAAGCCAGGAGACTAGCCGTGTCCATCTTGTTCTGTAATCCTGCCCGCATGCAGGCATAACATTTCGCTCAGTATTGTAACTTTCAACAGGTCATTAACATATACATAGTAACTCACTTTGGCATATTATCCGCTGAGGTGCTGTGTACTCGTCGCTAATGTTACCTAAGTTCCATAGCTTATGCCTTGCTGCGACAACGACCCTTCCCCCGTACCTCATGGGCGGGAGGGCGGGTCAACACTGCTCCCTCTGCTTGCTGAAATCCAAATGGCGCTGTGTCTCCCTTCACAGCCCTTCTTCACCCCTCCTCCCTACCCGCCCCTTTACCCATCACCCTTCAATCTCTTATCCTTCCTATCCCCTCCCACTCCTCCCTCCCTCTCCCCCCCCCCCCCACCCCAGGTTCTTCCTGAGCCTTCAGCCCGGTTGTAATCGGCTCCCCTTAAAGGGTGAGCCTTTCCATCAACACGGGCATTCGGCATTCACTCAGTCACCCCCTTCTATCCAAACACCACACCAGAAGCCAATTTCTTTAACAAATGTGGATTTATTTAGGCCGCAGCCAGGTCCCAAAATTTTATTTACCGTAAACCTTCACATAAACCATCATTGGTAAACATCATTGATAAACATCATTGATAAACATCTCCCTCCGAGTACACAGCCCTTCTTGCTTATATTACTACAGGCTGTGCCGTCCAAGCACCCTGTTATATTACTACAGGCTGTGCCGTCCAAGCACCCTGTTCCTCTTCAGTGCTGTCTGCTATAGCACGCTGTGCAATCAAATGCATCCCGTACAAGGATGCATTTACCACTTTCACCAAAGCTATTGGCCCCCTGGCCGTCCAAGCCAGGAGACTAGCCGTGTCCATCTTGTTCTGTAATCCTGCCCGCATGCAGGCATAACATTTCGCTCAGTATTGTAACTTTCAACAGGTCATTAACATATACATAGTAACTCACTTTGGCATATTATCCGCTGAGGTGCTGTGTACTCGTCGCTAATGTTACCTAAGTTCCATAGCTTATGCCACAGCCCACGGCAACGACTCCTCGTTCGCCGCGGGCTCCCCCCAAACCGTGGCTGCGACCTACCACCAGCGTAATGGCTTCAATAAAATTATGTAAATCAAAGTTGAATATATCCAGGCCCACATCAGACAGGTGGACCCCATCCGATCTATATAAACCCGCACAAGATTCTTTAAGGAACTCATGCACAATCACTTGCCCTTTAACTGACCCCATAAATTTACCCATCCACCTATTAATTTTTTTGCGTGTGCCATCGATCGCTGTATGCGACCTCTCGCCCCTCCAAACTCGTCGTGGAATAATATCCGACCAGACGAGTCTGGTCCGGGGCAGCAAACATGCCAGTTTTAATAAATCATTCTGTATTGTTTTCACTAATAGCACACTGTTCATCCCCGCTAAATCATTGCCCCCTAAATGCAGGATGAGAAACTGTGGCGCACTGGAAGTCATCAACTCCCACTCTATGGTTGGCAACAATTGAGCCCACAGCATCCCTCTCTTACCCAACCATCGTACAGCCACCTTCCCCCTCGGAAAGCCCAAATTCACCCCATCAGGCCGTACAGCTGCCCTCTTATGTGCCCAATGCACATAAGAGTGACCACAGATCCATATCTGGTACTGTTCCACCACGTCACCTGCAAAGTCACATGCAATTAACATATTATCAAATATAGCAAGTCACATGCAATTAACATATCATCAGCCATGGCAACAACAGGAAAGCCAACCTCAGTAAAGAACCACCCACCCTAACAGGGCTAACCTTAACAGGGGTACTAACGTGGAGGCCGAATGTATCTTTTGTACGCATTCGACCCCCACCGGCCTAACCGTTTAATTTGTTCACCTGGAACCCCATGCAGAGCAGCCGAAGTCGCCGCCCCAATCCTGAATGAGTGCGAACTAAATGTCGCAGATTCCAAGCCCGCCCGAGTAACACACAACTGCAATACTTTGATGAATTGAAATCGAGTCAATGGGGACGTATTAGCATGAAGCAGCAGCCAGACACCCCCCATTGGTCTAATCTGCAGGTACTGCTGCAGATTATATAAAGGACATGTAGTTTCCGGTGAGTGTGGTCTAATCCACATGTGTGTACCTCTAGCCAACTGGTCAGTTTTTGAGCTCCGTATGAGTAAATCAATCCCCGTCTGTGTAATAGTCACATCCTGCATTAACAAACCCCTGTCAGGCCCCGCAGACTTAGACTGGGCCACCAACTCACTCACCCTAAGGGCCCCATGAAAAGCCAATGCGAAGGCACAGCGGAATAGCCGTACCTCAAATGGCGAATCACACACCTCATCCATAACTGCAAACAAGGCACCCAGATCACCATGTAAAATAGGCTGACGCTTATCCACTGAAGAACCCACTACCCTGTGCCACCCTTTCATCATCCTTGACACTATAAAAGCCTTGGTGGGATTTTCCCAGCCAAACAATTTGGAGAAAAAATTAATACTAGCAATTGTAATGGCCACCTGTGCCCTACTGCGACCCTCCCTTCGAGCCGCTGATATAAAGCCCACTAATGCATCCGTGGTGAACAACCCTCCATTACCAGACTCCATCATGTGCTGCATATAAAACAGAAAAGCTGAGATATACTTCTTCCTTGTTGCCGGCGACAATGCCTGAAGAGCTAACTCCCACACTTCACGGGGCCATAAGTCCAAACGATGTCTGGCACTGTTGTCGGCCTGTTGTCTGCCATGGGAGCCTTGGATCTGAAATCTGCAAACTTAAAGCGAGAAAGAGCATCCGCTATAATATTCTGCTTCCCAGGAATATGCTTCGCCTTTAAGGATATATTCCAACGCAGACACTGCAACACTATCGCTCTTATCAAATTAATAACTGGCACTGTATTGGCAGATAATCTGTTCAAACTCTCTACTACTGCCATATTATCTGAATTAAAGACAATAGCTTTATTTGCCAAACCCGACCCCCAAATATGTAAAGCCACCAATATGGGGAATAACTCCAAAAAGGTTATATCCCGTACAATCCCTGCCTGAATCCATGCCTCCGGCCACTTTTCAGCACACCACGCTCCTTGAAAATATATACCAAAACCTTCACCCCCTGCCGCATCTGTAAACAGTTCCAATGCATCTGCGGGCTGTGGAAGGTCGTGCCAAAAAGTTCTACCATTAAACTGCTCTAAGAATACACCCCAGACCTCTAGATCCTGCCTAATACTTTGTGTCACTCGAATATGATAGTGAGCTTTCAGTACCCCCCTTGTCGCTAAAGCCAGCTTTCTGGCGAAAATGCGACCCATTGGCATTACCCTGGTAGCAAAACATAACAAACCTAAAAGCTCCTGAAATTGTTTAAGAGTAGCTTTTTTAACTTGTTGCATCGCCCGCACTGCCTCCAGCAAGCGTCTAATTTTTTCCGCTGGCAAACGAGAACACTGGGCCGGCACATCCAACTCTATACCTAAGAACGTTATCACATTCACAGGCCCAACGGTCTTATCCTCAGCCAACGGTATCCCAAAATGAGCCGCCACTCGCTTGAAAGTGCTCAACAAAACCGCGCAGTCCCCCGCATCCTTACCCACTAACAAGAAATCATCCAAATAATGGACTACCGCCCCTACTGAAGTGACCTGCTCAACCACCCAATGTACAAAGGAACTAAATTGCTCAAAAAAGGCACAGGAAATAGAGCAGCCCATCGGGACACATTTATCAAAGTAAAAGTGCTCATTGAAACGGAACCCCAGCAGAGGAAAAGAATCTGGATGTACCGGTAACAAGCGAAAAGCCGACTCCACGTCAGCCTTAGCTAAAGAAGCCTGACTCCCATGACCCCTGATTACTTCTATCGCCTTATCCACAGAAGCATAGTGCACCGAACAAGTTATAGGATCGATAAAATCATTAATCGACTGCCCCACGGGATAAGAAAGATTATGTATTAATCGAAACTTCCCGGGCTCCTTTTTTGGAACAATCCCAATTGGCGAAACTATCATGGCTTCAAAAGGTGGCTCACGAAACGGCCCTGCTATTCTACCCTTAAGCAACTCCTTCTGAATTTTCTCTGCTGCAATCTGATGATGAGCATGTAATGAGACAGCATTTTTGGGGTAATGTAGAATGCAATAAAGGGCCCTGATAAGGAATAACATAACCCAAAGTAAAACCGGCTGTGATGGCCTCCGCACTTACCCTATCATAGTAACGTGCCAGCCATACCTGCATACGCTCTAACTTAATTGGCGAAGGCGCCAGCTGACCCCAACTACTGACCAGTGTATCCCGACGGCATAGTCGAGTACCCTGGCTGCTGCTTCCTGTCCCTTTGCTGCCGACATTGCCCTGCTGAATGTCCCCCCCCCACACACTGCACAGACATGCCTGAATTTACAGGGGTGCCATGCGCAATGTCCATTGTTGAATTGTCTACAAATTCGCTTTCCTGCCGGCGCCCCAAATTGCCTTTGAGATGCCGGCCCAGACTGAAAGGGCTGGCTGCCCCGCCACCCCGTACCTTCCATGTAATTAAACCCCCTATCCTGTGTGAAAGGTCTCTGGGGTTGCAGTAGTTGCCAAGTTTAAATTCTTGGGGTTTCCCAGTTCAATATTTTTATTCATATTTCTATTCTTAATTTGTGATTCTTTGTTCTGTATTTGGTGAAGGTCTGTAAGTTTTGTGTGTGAAGAAGTCTTTTTAGAGCCAGTGTTAGTGGTGGGCTACCAGGGCAATTGCCCTGGGCCACAAACCTGTAGGAAGCTGAGAGAGCCACAGCCTGCAAAAGCATACCTTGGGGCCCCCTCCCTGGTGTTTGCCCTAGGCCCCATCATGTCTAACACTGGTACGGAGTCTTTTAAAGTTGTTTTATGCCTGATAGTAATGGCAGGTGGTGAGATCAGGGGAGGGGCAGGGAGGGAAAGGTATCAGAGGGCTCCCTCCTTAATTTCTGCCCTGGCCCAGTATGCCAACATCAGCCCTGCTTTTCTCATTTTTTGTTTTAGAGATACATGTTAATTCCTTACTACCCAAAATTGCATGTATATTTTAAAGACAAAATTCTATATCACTACAAATTTCTAAGTAAACACAAAGTTCCACACCCAACAACTGCAACCTACTTTCTGGGAGGTGTGTGCATACATCTGTGTATAATGCAAGAATCACCCCCCCCCCCCCCCCAAAAAAAAAAAAAAAAAAAAATCCCAAACATAAGTTATTGAGGTGGGAGTACTGACACGCAAACACACATACAGACATGGTGAATTTATAAGCCTTCTTTCCTTTAGAAAATAGGATTAAAATGATAAAATGCTATAAAGATACAACTTAGGAACGTTAATTACTATCATATTTAATTTTTTGGAGTCTCCAGTTAGTTTTGGATGTAAAAATCTAAAGTGAGGCTAGAGGACCTCCTCTGATTCATAAATTCCTGTCAAGTGCATGCATAAGTAATTAACCAATCAGCATAGTAACTGAACATTCCAGCACGTCTTATCTTCTGAAGACTTACTGTCTCGTATATGAAAAATGGGACAGCACAGCTCCCTAGTCTGCAACTGTAGAAGAGGGAAACATTTAATGCTAAATGAAACAAACCAATCAAGTTTCAACTCTTTGCAAACTTAAATGAATTTCTTGTCATTTACAATATGCTGACAGATGCTGTGAGAGAGGTGTCTCTTATGGTATTAAAATCTTTCCATGCAGATGGTGCAGCCAGATGCACACAGAATCTCACTGTGGTCCTCTCTCCACAATTGTGCAGAATGACTTTCTGATATCATAGGATACCTCTCTCATGACATCCAGCACTTTACGAAAGATAAACTGTAATAAAAGCTCAGTTCTTCCCCACTGAGCCAGGAAGACAGGAGCATTTTCAACTAGGGCCAAGGCTGCTTACGAATGAGAAATCCACTATCACAGGGCTTTCTTCCACGCCAGAAAACCTCTTGGAATCAAGCACGTATACTTTCAAATCGAGAATTGCTGCATAGTAGCAGGACGGCCCAAAGAAGGGTAATGAGATTTCATTCCATTCCATCACTTATATCCCGCCTTTAGCCATAGGAATCAAAGAAGGTCACAGTACCAAGAAAAGACCATAATAAAAAGAATAAGTGAACTATTATTCATTTTCATTATTTGTCAAAGAAATAAGCCTTTGATAATTTCCTAATGACACATAATTAGACTCTTTTTAAATAAACAAAGGTAATGAGTTCCAGATCTTGCGCGATTGATAACAAAACGAGTTCAACTAAACGCCTTTAAAATGTTGGAAAGCCTAAGCTCAGAGTTGAGCAAAAACATGAAGACAATTTAAATAAAAGAATCAATAAAAGCTGAACTACAGAAAATGGACAAAGACCGTGCAAAGCTTTAAAAACTAAACAAGCCACTTTAAATTCAAATCTGGCGCCTACTGGCAGCCAGTGCAATCCTCTCAAGTAAAAATGTTGCCGAGCCAAATTTATTTGCTCCATAAATCGACTTAGCTGTCGTTTTCTGAATCAACTGTAATCTATACAGCAACCAAGTATGTATCCGTACATATAAAGCACTACGATAATCAATGTGGGACAGACTATCACCTGAAACAAAACCTTAAACCGTTTTTCACATAGAAATCCCCAGCTGGTTCTATACTGGGTTCCTTGGGCCTCCTGTTATCCCCACCCTTCTTAAGTTACCTGCATGCATCATTGAAACTTTCTTTGAGAGTCTTTGGATTTCATTACATGATTCTGGGATAGCACTGTGGAAGGAAAGGACTGCTACCTATCTTTCTTAACCAACCTAAACTAAATAGAGCAGCAAAACCCTCAACTGTGCATCTGATGGATAGCTCAAATCTTCAGTACAGTATGGCTAAAGGAAAATTCTATCAAGCTGCTCTGAAAACTACAGAAAAATAAACATTCATAATCATTTTGGGCTCTTCAACTATGCTGGTCACATCTACGTAGCGTGAAAAAGGTACAAGGTTATGGAAAGCAAATTGAGACCAAGGACAAAGATCGACTCTTATAGAATCCATCTTACACCAGACTCCTGACAGAGGGACCGATGCAAAAAGCTAGTGCGGGCAGGCACGGGGAATTAGTGAGGTATCTGCGCAGTGCATATCTTCTACAGAGTCTGGCCTCCCAGAATGTTTGCTGGTAATTGGCACTTCAGCATCAATGGAACCTTCTACTCCAGGTGGAGAGAAAAGGCAGAGAACTCATAAGGTCTCTCAAGTTTCATGCAGAAGCTATATAAACTGCAGGACACTGGTGCATAGCATATCAGAATGAATGGTGATGAGGCTATTAGCTATTCAGCCACAAGGCAGAGGGAATGTGCAGGTCTTTTCCGAGCACAATGCAAGAACTTGAATGCCAGCTCAGAGAAGGTGTAGAAAGGTTAGCCAATTATTCTGCAGTAGCGTTTGTGAAGATTTAATGCCAGTTTCTTCTTTTGCTAACAGTATCTGCATTTTTTAAAAACTGAATGGCAGGTGATGGTTCTATGCACAGGTCCAAGTAGAAAAAAACAATATATCCACGTATAGCATATTCTTCTGTGCATAAATATTGGCATCGCAAAAACTTATGTGTAAGAAATTTTGTGAGGCTGATATCTATCCACAGAATAATATTCCAGCACATGAGTAGATGTATAGCAAAACTTTCATTTTGCTTCCTGTTTCCATTTAGTAGCATCTCCCTCTAATATCAATACATTTTTTAAAAAAGTGTTAAACATACACACACACAAGAATAGCCATACTGGGCCAGACCAATGGTCCATCTAGCACAGTATCCTGCTTCCAACAGTGGCCAATCCAGGTCACAAGTACCTGGCAGAAACCTGAGTAGCAATATTCCATGTTATCAATCCCAGGGCTTCCCCCATGTCTGCCTCAATAACAGACTATGGACTTTGGCTCCAAGGCATAGGAGCCAACTTTTCAAAATGATTGGGGGTGCTGAATTTTTTTTTAATGCATTCCCCCCTCCCCCTTTCTCCCCACCCCCCTCCGAGTTCCAGGTCCCCCTCTCCCTCCGAGTTCCAGCCCCCCCCCTCTCCTCTGAGTGCCAGCCCCAACCCCAGCCCGACCTCTTCTCCCACAACAGTCCTCCGCCCTCGCCTTCCTGCGTGCCGCCCAGAATTTAAAACTCATCTTACCTCGGGGTCCTGGCGGCATCTGTGAAAGGCGAGCAGGCTCAGCACTTCAGCCTTCCCTTCTCTCTCAGCTCTGGTCCTGCCCTTGCAGAAACAGGAAATGAGGGATGGACCAGAGCTGAGAGAGAAGATAAGGCTGAAGCGCCGAGCCTGCTCGCCTTTCACTGATGCCACCGGGACCCCGAGGTAAAATGAGTTCTAAATTCTGGGCAGCACACAGGAAGGCGAGGGTGAAGGACTGTTGAGGGAGAAGAGGGTGGGCAGGTCGGGCTGGCTGGGAACTTCCGGCAGATCAAAATATTGGGGGTGCTCGAGCACCCACAGCACTCACGGAGTCGGCGCCTATGCCTCCAGGAACCTGTCCAAACCTTTTTTAAACCCAGACACGCTAACTACTGTTACCACAATCTCCAAGAAAGAGTTCCAGCACTTAACTATTCTCTGAGTGAAAAAAATATTTCCTCCTATTTGTTTTAAATGTATTTCCTTGTAACTTCATTGAGTGTCCCCTAGTCTTCGTACTTTTAGAACGAGTAAAAAAATTGATTTACGTCTACTCGTTCTACACCACTCAGGATTTTGTACAGCTCAATCACATCTCCCCTCATTCATCTGTTTTCCAAGCGGAAGTGCCCTAACCTCTTTAGCCTTTCCTCATATGAGAGGAGTTCCATCCCCTTTATCATTCTGGTCGCTCTTCTTTGAATCTTTTCTAATTCCACTATATCTTTTTTGAGATACAGTGACCAGAACTGAACACAGTAGTCAAAGTGGAGCAATACAGAGGCATTGCATCCCTTTCCTAATAATTCCTAGCATCCCGTTTATTTTTTTGGCTGCTGCTGCACACTGGGCAGAATATTTCAGCTATTGTTTACAATGATACCTAGACCTTTTTCTTGAGTGCTGACTCCTAAGGTAGACACTAACATCGAGTAACTATATGATTTTGATTATTCTTCCCAATGTGCATCACTTTGCATTTGTCCACATTAAATTTCATCTGTCATTTGGATGCTCAGTCTTCCAGTTTCCCCAAGGTATTTCTGTAATTCTTCACAATCCTCATAAGTTTTGACAACTTTAAATAGTTTTGTGTCATCTAAAAATTTAATCACCTCACACGTTCTGTTTTCCAAATCATTTATAAATATGTTAAATAGCACTGGTACAAGTACAGATCCCTGTGGCACTTCACCCTCCTCCATTAATAAAAATGTCCATTTAACCCTATCCTCTGTTTTCTGTCCAATAACCAATTCATATTCCACAGAAGGACATTGCCTCCTATCCTATGACTTTTTAATTTTCTCAAGAGTATCTCATGAGGAACTTTGTCAAAAGCTTTCTGAAAATCTAGATACACTACATCAACTGGTTCACCTTTATCCACATCTTTATTTATGCCTTCAAAGAAATGAAGCAAGTTAGTGAGGCAAGACCTCCTTTGGCTGAATCCATGCTGACTCTGTCCCATTAAACCACGTTTGTCTATGTGTTCTGTAATTTTATGCTTTATAATAGTTTCCACTATTTTGCCTGGCATTGAAGTCAGGCTTACCACTCTGTAATTTCCTGGATCACTACTGGAATTTTTTTTTGTTTTTAAACAGCGTTAAATTAGCCACCCTCCAATGTTCAGGTCCTACGGATGATTTTAACAACAGGTTACAGATCACTAACAACAGATCATATATATGCAGAGCCTTAGATTCCTGCAGCAGCTCAGGCATATGTTTCAATCTGCTTATCAATACAGTCAATAAACGAACAAGAAACAACAAAGTAAGTCAGGCAGAATTGGCAACAATGATACATCAATCGAGCGAAAACACAGACCTCTGTGTCTGATAGCCCCCTGAAATACAAAGAACATCTATCCCAAAAAGTCAACACCCCCAACCCTCCAGCCCACTACAAAAAAAAAATCATATAGGATATTCAAAATCAGACTGTCAGCTCTGGGAGAAAAGGAATATATACAAGGACCCCACATAGATAAGAACTGCTTTTTACGTTTTAAGGACACCCCCATCCTCTGCTTCTCCATCAACATAATACAGTGAAAAAAATTACACCAATTCCAAAATGAAGGAGGGTCAGAACAGTCCAAACCTTTAAAAGTCTTTTTACCCACAAGGACCACCTTGCAGATGTGCAGACAACCACCCCCCCCCCCCCCCCCCCCCGCAACAAAAACACTTCATATTTATCCAACAAAAAAGACCCATTGCCAATAACGGTATTGGGGACCCAAAAGGCATTCTAAATATTGGACTACCTTGGTTCAAAAAAAATTGAATCTTGGGGCACATCCAAAAAGAATGAAAAAAGAATTAGGTTGCTGATGATATTTATGACAAAGGAGAGCGCCAATGCCGCCCATATTGAAAAGTTGTGTTTGAGAGACAAAGGCCTGATAAAGTACACTAAACTGGCATTCACGCAGATCCGCTGCTACAACCAGTGTTGGAATCCTAGCAACCACTCTACTGATGTCATCAGAGGACAAAGATCTCTGCAAATCTGCCTCCCATTTAGCCAATAGAGCAGAGGTATTTACAGAAGAAAATGTTTAAATGGCCTTATGAAGCAACAAAACAGACAGCTGATCTCTATCATGCAGATCTAAGCCAAATGAGCACTGTGACTGCTAGGGCAGAAACATAGTGGCGCAAATGATGATCGGCAAAAACATCCACCAACTTAGTTAATGAGCCCTTCCCCCAAGGATTGTAAAGGTAATAAAGATCCATTCAGATAAAAGTCATGTTCCAAGGTGTAATCCCTAAACCCGCCCATTGTCGGAAGGTTCCATGCTCAACCCCAGATAAGAATTCTACATTATCACAATGGGAGCAAAGTTCAAGGCACCTGTAATAAGGAAGCAAAATGCCATGGGGCAAAGAGTTCCCATTCTATTTGGATGGGGGAGCATTCCTGCATATCTAAAATCCAATCGCAGCTCAGGCATAAATTCTGCTACAAATGTTAACTTCTGTGTCAATTATGGAGCACAGTTTCAGAAATTTACATAAAATTTGCATTTAATATGTAGAACTACTTTACATTATAAAAATAATGTTCAACATTTATAGTGTCGAGTATTTTACTCTTTTTTTTCATTCATATCTTCACTGTTTCCTTACTTTCAATTACTTTCTCCATTTTCTTCTGTTTTTAGCTGTTCTCTCATGCCATCATTTTCATCTTGTTTGCATCCACCCTCTCTTATTCTTTTCTTTCTTCCGAGATTCTTTTCCTCTCTATATATTATTTGATCTCTATTGTAGTTCTCTCTCCAGTATCCCATCCCTCTCTCCCAGTTTCATCTCTCTCCTTTCTTCCCATGCAGACTCACCAACCAACCTCTCTCTCCTACATTTCCCCACCCCATCCTTGAATCTCTCTCCTTTTTTCCCATCCTCTCTTCCTTTCCTCGTATTTTTCCCTTTCCCTATCCTCTCTCCCTCTTCCATGCCCTCCTTTCCCTCCTTCATCTTTACTCTTTCTAGTCCCAAGGGATGAAGATGCCTAAAAACCCATAGACTTATTATTATTATCGTGTGGTGTTGTGTGTAGTCAGCTAGCCAGCCAAGAGCAGCCCCATTGGCCTATGAAGTGCTGCCAAACCACCATCCAGCCGGGTCAGTGGCAGGAGTCAACATCATGAGACACTGTCTGTACTTCTCTGCAATCAAACAGGTCATTATTTGTCATTCTCTATCCTTTGAAGTAGGATCTCCAATACAATCTGGTCATCTAAGGACAGATCTTTATCAAACAAAACATCTACATTTTATTTTCTTTGGAATCTGCTGAATACCAACTAGCAACTTAGATTTGCCACTCTTGGAGACAGGATGCTCAGCTTGAAGAACCTATGATCTGATCCAGCATAGCTTATCTATTGTTCTCCCTTCCAAATCCTACCTCCCCTCTAGGTCAATCTTTGTATCTCCTTCCCAACTTCCTCTTCTCTCTCCCTCCAGCTGATTTTCTCCTGTGGCCACTAGGAAGAGCATAATGTTTCATGACACAGCTGCCTCTTCCTGCTACCCAGCCAAACAGGCAGCTTGCCCACACTGGACACTATAGTGGATGGTTCAAAGCAGTAAAAGTTGGACTGGGTAACAGAAGGAGACCCAACATGGAACACTCCTGTTTATCACCATACTAGTGGGAATGATTGGGGGTGGAAGTTGACAAAGTGCAACTCACCAGGTGCCACTCTTTCCCGATTTCCTACAGTCCAACTAGAGAATTCCATAGCAAAAGCTGAAATTTGTAACAATTAAATGTGTAAAAGCACAGGTTTATCAGGGGCCCTGAACTTACACATATACAATATCAAGACCTCATGACCCTGTGGCACTGTGCAAAATCCGACCTGCCTATTGAGACATCAATGACTAATAGCCACAACATTAAAATCCTAAATATGCAACCCGATAAGAAATTTTAAGTCTCAGAATCTGACTTGCAAAAAAGAAGGGGGTGGGGGGGGGGGGGGGTGATTCAGCATGACTGGTCTAGAAAGCACCATCTTTTAGACCACTTCAGCAAATACCCGCTAAAACCTGCAGACTTTCTCCAGCTTCTTCCCAAAATCTTAGTCCATGCTAGACAGAACTAATATACTGTGGTCAAAGTCAAATGCAGACTGAACCATACTAAGTAGAGGTCGGAGGTAAACATCTGAGTATAACAACTCTTACGTTACCCTGGATCAGCGCACACTCCCTCAATGTCGTCTGTCAGCTGAGTAATGGAGCAGCACTTTTCTGGATAAGATCTGCTCTCCCAGGCTGAGCAAAGGACAATACAATATGGAAAAGGGAACAGGGAAGTACATTTTGGGGAGGGGGGGATTAATGCCTACCCCTCTTCTTCCCACTGATTGATGAGTCATCAACCTCCTGCCGAAAACTCTTTGTTTGTTCTGTGAAATCAGAGGCTCGCTCCCTCCCTCCCTCTAAATGTCAGATACTCTCTCATTTCTGCTTCTATACACAAGAGTGGCGATGCAGCTGAGGAGTCAGAAAACAGATCTGTCGTCATTGCCCATAGGGAATACAAGTCCTGTGAATGGAAGTAGCTCCTTTTCCTTCAGCTCCTGCCACAAGGGTGACATTCGAGCCAAATCCGGTGTCCCTTGTCAGAAGGATCTTTGTCCTCTGAACTAAGGTTTGTGGTCAAAAAGCCAAGTGGGTTTTTTTTTTTTGTGTGTGTGTGGTTTCTGTGCTATGGAATTCCTTACCAACAGAAGCCTGTTCAGAATCAGACAGAGGATTAAGGCATGGGTTTTAGGTTTGCATCTGGGAACCAACAGTTAATTTGTGCTTTTAATTTATTTGCATGACAGGTGAATGTTGGGTTTTTAGATGCAGTTTGCTGTTGCAATAGCACCTATTGGAGAGAGTTTGTCCATATACGTAGGTATGTTTCAGGAGATAGGAGGAACAGGAAGTCAGTGTATGTGAGAACAGGCAGCTTGTCATATCAGTGCTACAGGGTGTTGAGCAGCAAAATGATAAAGGGGATGCAAGTGCCACGATGAAAGCCATGGGGAAATGTGACCAAGTTCTCTCAGCAGATCAAGTCCCAGGCGGGGCCCACAACAAAAGGTAAAAACAAAAAGGGACAGGGGATGAGAGGGCATGCAAGGAGGAAGGGTAAAGAAGTGAGGCAATGAAAGAAAGTGTAAACCAGTTAGTGTAGTGAGTTGGGAGAGAGGGAGGGGAGATGGAGTAAATGTACTTGGGGAAGGTGGATAGAGTACTAAGAGAATGGGAAAGTATAAGGAGAAAAACTGGGTGCAAGGAAAGTGAGAATAGGCCAAAACTGGTACCCAAATCCCTCCATATCCCCACCACATACCAAAACCAATTCCCAACCTGAACACTCCAACGTGCCCCCCCCCCACCCCACCAAACTGCTCCCTCCTATGGCATCCTCATTAAATACCCCCATATACACTCCCAACGCACTCCACTATCCCAACCTTCATCCCATCCAATTACATAGAACCTCTCCAAATCTCCACATCTCACACACATCTCCACAAACAACTATAAATACAGCACTTACAACATACACAATACATCACTAGTCACAACACACAGATTCTATATACTCCCCCCTTCATTCCATACCCAGTCCCTGGCACCTCTATTGAGATCTCCACACAAAGATGCCCAACTCTGTAATGGAGAAAAGGGAAACAATGCCATTGTGCCTCACCAAGGGGGTAATTCTATAAAGTGGGTACTAACATTACATACTGAATATACATGCAAATTATTAGAATACTGGCATATATACATGTGTTCACATATGCACATAAATGCCAAAATTCCACCTAAGCACTGTTTCACCTATGGTGTTTAACATCTTTATGAGCTCCTTTGGCTGTATTAAGTTAGAAAGTGATGAGTTTTTACACTCATACGCTTATGGTATTTTTGCATTAGTTTCTTGCCTATCCAATATAGAACAGCCTTATATTAAGATTATAAACTGTATTACTAAAATCTTGGGGCCCTGTTTACTAAGGTGTGCTAATGTGTCTAGAGAGCGCTAATGCTAGAGACACCCATAGGAATATATCCCACATTTTCCCAGCTTATGCGGGCTCAATGTGGCTAACAAAGTTACTGGAAAATTACATAATACAACAGGATAAATTTGGTCCAGTATACAAAGGTTACAAATTTTAAGTACAGAGTGGCTAACATAAGAGAATACGGATGGGAATACAGGAGCAGCAAAAGGGAAGCAGACAGAGGGTGAAATACGGGTAAACTAGCAAAACGGGGAAAAAAAGGGGCTCTAGCGTTAACGCATACTAATTTTTAGCTCACACTAAAAACGTTAGCGCACCTACAGCATGGCTTAGTAAACAGGGCTCTAGGTCTGGGCTGACTCTCAGCTACTACAGTTGAATACAGTTAAAACTAAAATATTATGGTTTAGCTATAAAATTGAGAAAAGATATTGCTAGGTACCAGTCAACATCTTCCAGTGGATTGTTCAACAAAGGTTCTGGGAGTAATTCTCGACCCGTATCTGTCTATGGAGTTTCAGATAAGTAATTTGTACAAAAAGGTTTTTTTTAGTGTCATCCCTTGGTGAAGGCAGTTCAATGAAACTTCGTGCTCTTCTATGGCTTTCTACAAACCTGGAGTTATTGCAGTAAAAACATGTGTTTTTTTAGCTTGCTCAGGGGGAAGAGATACAGGGACAGAAACAAATAAACATCACCTACGTAACCCCTTTTCCATTCTCTTGTCAGACAGAAGGGTATAGCCAGGAGCTCTGAAGCCACTGTACATCCCAAGGGGCTCCCTCCCAGCCTTTCCTGATAGAGCTCTTGCACAAATCTCACAAGTTTGAAGTTGTTCCAAAAACAAAGAAATATATTTAGATACTTGTGAAGTGGAGATAACCTGGCAAAAGAAAAAAATACATCTTTTTTTTGTAATATCCATAGCAGGAACATTAATTAGAGCCAACCACAGAAATAAGGTTCATTGGCACAAAAGCAATGGCGAGGGACAGTAAAATGTTTTGTAGAGTAGCAACGCCCAGTCTTTTATGTCGTGGCACACACCCAGTACTGGGTTCACTTTGTGTAGCACACCACCACCTTCCTTCTCTTCCCACCTTTTTCACAAACCCTGGTATTGCCACTTTCACCTCTCCTCCACAAATCTCTCTGGCATCATGACACCCCCTTCTTTTCCCAGCCCTCCATCACCATCACTCTTCCACAATCCTGCTACCCCATCCCCCACCCCCAACTCTTGATCACCTCCATCTGGCAAGAGGAACCATGTAAACAATTTTTATCTGCTCTGCTTCTTCCTCTGCTGACTTCCCTCTGAAATTGGAATAGCATGGAGCCCCTCAGAAATGCAAGATCCACTGGCCCCATACAGCCCCAGCATTAGAAGGAAACTACCAGAGGGAAGTAGACAGTAAGTTGTGCTGCTTGCCAATTCCTCTGATGGCAAGAAAAAATAATGCATAGGGAAAGCGATGAGAGATCTAATCTTTGCCATCAGAAGTAGAAGCTGTGGCCCATCCCTGTCTCCTCCTCTCTGCAGGCAACAATTCCATGGCAGACTTGATATACCCCTGGGCACAGTGGTTGAGAACCTTTACTGTAGAGACCTCCTAAGTTATGGATTTTCTTGGTTAGTATCTGAATACAAAGCTAAGGATTAACCTTTCTCCACTGGAAACTAGAGGACAGTTTCTCAACACCAAAATGAGATCCCTTCTTACTCCTGTGGTTTCTCCCATGTAAATCCCCTCAACAGGTTCAAAGAGGAACAAAGTTCCTGAAGCATGGAGTACTCCTGGCTGTACTGTTTTTAACAAATTGGTTGCAATTGTAAGCAGCATTCCCTTTCAACCAGGAATCTATGACCTTCCAGTTACTCCAAGTAGTCTGTTTCCTCAAAATCCAAGGTGCTCTGACACTGAGCCCTGAACTCCTTCCTAGTGTAATCCCCCCCCCCCCCTCCATTGTATGGGGTTTCTGAGAGGATAGAGCCCTGGTAGAAGGTCACAGGGGGAGGGGAGTATAGCTGTTTGGGAATCGCCATCAGAAGGGATGGGAATGGAGAGGAACTGTATAGAATGTACATAGTTGATTTGATATTCTTGTAAATAGTTTCACCGAGGAAAAGCTGATTTCACTTGACTGTGTTGGACTATTATCTAGTTTTTGAATCGAGTGTGGTGCCAGTTGCGAATTAAATAAAAGTTTCTGTTATTTTTCATATAAACTGCTGGACTGTGGAGTGACTTAATCTTGGAAAGTGTTTCAGAAACCAATGGCCCTCTGAGGACATTCTAATTAACTGCCAGCTTGCATCCCACGGTGGGTATGAACCAAGACTGAGTTCCTGGGAGGAGAAGAGGGTCTCCAAACCCACTAACCACTTATTTTTCCCAGGTGAAGGCACCGAGCGTCAACTGGAAAGAAAAAAAAAGGGTGAGGAGTCTGCTCATCAAGGAGGCTCCCCGCCTACTCAACAGCACTGGAAATGGGGTGTTTCACTAGGAAAGAACTAGAAGCAACAAAGAATTTTCTAATCACCTCCAGTCTATTGAATCTCGTAAAACTTACACACTCTCTCCAAAAATACAGAGACTAGAGGGCACACAATGAAGCCACTAAGTAGGAAAATTAAAACAAATCAGAGAACATTTTTTTCAATCAACTGCAATTAAACTCTAGAATTAATTGACAGAGAAAGTCATAAAAGCAATTAGCATAGTAGGGTTTAAAAAAAGCTTGACCAAGTTCTTAAAAGAAAAGTCTATAAGCCATTATTAGGATGGACCTGGGAAAATCCACTGATTATTCCTGGGATAAGCAGTATAAAATCTGTTTTACTCTTTTGGGATCTTGCCAGGTACTTGTAAACCTGAATTGCTCACTGCTGGAAATAGAATACTGGGTTTGATTGACCTTTGGTCTGTCCAGTATGGCAATGCCTTATGTTCTTATCTTCTTACGTATAAGGGGATTTGTGAAGGGATCTTGAATTTAGCTCATGCCTTTTTCAGTAATGGCTCAAGGCAAGTTACATTTAGGTACACTAGGTAGTAGCCTCTATCCGTGTCCTGCGGCTGTCAGCACTGGCGCAGCAGAGTGCGATAAAGACTCAGAACTGCCTCCTAGGACCACATGGCAGGAAAAAGGCCAGTACCACCCTGGCTCATCTTCCCGTTGCTTCTATTACTGGCAGTTTCTAGCTCCATTCCCTTCCCCCTTCTTGTTTTGGGATATTAGCAGCATAGCGGCTGTATTTCCCTGACCTCAGAGAATTTACAACCTAAATTTTCACCCAAGGCAATGGAGGGTTAAGTGACTTGCCTAAGATGAATGCTAATTTCAATGGTTCTCAATCCACAGCTCTAACCGTTATGCCAGTTCTCCGCTCAAAAACACCTCTTCTCCCACATTAATACTTTTAGGAGGTGTTTAAACCCAGGACAAGACTGGCCTGTTGCTACTTATTCACAGAAAACTGGGAACAGCTAACCAGGGAGTCTGCAGCAAGACTCAACAGCAATACTTCAAGGAACCCCACGTGTCAGTGCCAAGACAGGAAAATTCAACAGCACAGTGGCATAAATCTGACTCACATTCTAGTGGAAAGCACTGTGATATCTCCAGCAGTTTAAGTCTATGGAAGTCTAATGATTCTAAATATGAACTGTGAGTTACATGCGCTCCTTCTGCCAGGTACTTGTGATCTGGATTAGCCACTGTTGGAAACTGGACACTGAGCTAGATGGACCATTGGTTGGACCCAGTACAGCTATTCTTATGTTCTTGGATGTAAGCGTGAAGTCTGCATTCACTCTTAAGCAGTTTTATCTTCCTGTACCTCAGTATTCCCTACTGTAATTGAGTTTGAAATCACTGCTCCCCCCCCCCCCCACAAGACTAGACAACTAAACCAGTAGCCATGCTCCCCCCTTGCTGCTTTTAATGGGTGGCTATCAGCATTTTCCTTTAGCTGCATTTTGTGCCTGTTACCCTCTCTCCAATGTATTCACACAGATTTCTCTCTGATGTAATTACAAAATGCATTGAGATTCTGAATGGAGAAAAGGTGCAGCCTGCCTCCTCTCCTCATCTTCCAAAAAAGGATTCATAGAAAAGAGGCACTTGTGGAACACATTACAGAATTCTTGTGCCATTAGCTCTGAATCATCTGTCTACCATTCCGGTTTCAATCTCATCACCTTCCAAGGAAAGAGTTAAACAAAGAATTATTCTTCTGGTTCAGTTCAGATAGAAAAGTCACAATAGTTCACTGAGAATTTTAGCTGACACGAGGTCACGCAAGACCGCGCTAATGTCTCATTCAGCATTTCAGACTGAATCAGTGTTAACGATGGAATGGCAAGGGGAAATGCCACTGCCACCACAATTGACAATCACCCAAAGTCATAGCCACATGCCTTATGAATTGATGATTGTCTGAGAAGCTGGTAAAGGAAATCAATGTACATTACTGTGTAGGAACTATTAACCTCTCCATGCGAAGCTGGTAATGGAACCCCATTAGACATACAGATGAAGGAAGCCATCAAAATGAACACAAAGCTAAAGAAAATGCTCCTTGATCCTTTTCTGCTTAAATAAATTCTGGTTTCACCTATTGCAGCAGGCAGGGATCTATCTCCCCCTTTCCTTTTGCGTTTTGGAGGTGTGAGGGATCATTTCTAGACATACAGATAAACACGACATGGTGCAGCAGAACTTAAGGTGACTTCTTTCTGATCACACTTGAAACCATGTGCTAATTGAAACAAAAAGTTGTAGTTATCTAGATTGTGTGGAAAGGGATTTTCCGATACTAAACTGTAATAACGAATGAAAGAAGGTGGAGTGCAGAGTGCAAGGAACCATAATTAACACAGTGCTATACACACGACCGTGGGGTCACACACCCCCTTTCACTAGTCTCCTCTCACTGGGTAGCCCAGGCTGTGGAGGAAGAATCTTTCCCACCACAGTCCAAACAACCTGCAGTGAAAAAGAGGTTCTTGGTGGGGTTTTAAAACCTTGAACTCCCCACAGCCAGTTAAGTTTGGGTCACTGGGTCAAGAAAGCATGCATACAATTAACCTCAGCACTTCTGCCTTGCCAAAATCCTTTCTGATGGTCATGGCTGCCCTTCCCTGTTTATTATCTGTGGATCTTGAAGCCTGCACCGTGGTCATCCTCAATTCCAGAAAGCACTAGCAAAAAAAGTAGATGTGGTAAGCAGTGGCTTATTTTGCTTTGTTGTGTGGGGCAGGATCACACTGCACCATTTGATGAAATCTGGTTTGCGATGCTGCATGTGGTAGGGTGGCACAGATTTCGCTTGTGATTTTGAACTATGGGTAGGATTTCGGATTGTGAAGAAGAAATATTCCTAATGCTAAACCGTAATGAGGGAAGGAGGTAGCAAAAACCACACATTTAAGAACAGGTTGCCACCTCACTTCTACAGTCAACCAACAGTCCTGGTTTTGCCCCACTGTATGCAGGGAGCTGTAATTCTGAACTACAAACCCAGTACTGGATCAGCCTGGTTGGGTTTATTTGGTTGAGGCAGATACTTTATTTAAGGTCTCAAAATAATTATTTATCAGGTGCTGTTACATATATAATATTCACATGTGAAGTCAACGAGCAAACTCGGGAATGCCAAAGGTAAAACATAAGCTTTCTGCTTTGGCTGCTTAGATTGTAAGCCTTCTAGGGACAGGAAAATACCTACAGTACCTGAACATAACTCACCTAGAGCTACTACTTCAAAGAGTATGAGCTAAATCCAGAGGTAAACATAAAATTTACTGCTACTAATCTGATTGTCCTAAAAGGCATCCCAGGGTCTTCTACATTCAGCCCTACCAGCTTCTGTTCTTTCTCAAATCACTTGGCTTATGCCCCCCCCCCCCCAACACACACTTTAAAGCTTTGCTGTCTCATATTAAAAACCTGAACATAAATGCCCTCTGGCTCTAGTTTAACTCTGACTCTCACCTGTGATGTACCCAGTCCTTTCTCTGCACTGAAAACAGATCCACTTTAAGTCATTTCCTGAGCTAAACATGAAAGGCCTATGATTCAATAACTTTTACTCCAGTGTGTGGAGGGGGGAGAGGAGGGAAGGAAAAGAGCAAGATACAACTGGACAAAAATCAGGCTTAGGCAAATGTATGGAAGAAAAAGAAAAGAAAGTAGACAGAAAAAGAATAGAAAATGGAAAAAAGGAGGGAAAATTTTTTTTTTTCCTTTTTCTCTTACCTCCCACCTTCTATACTTACCCGCCTAATCACTTCCTTCTTCCTCCCCTTACTTATTCTCTGCACATTACTAATTGTATCTGATATCCTGGAATGGCAATGTCATAACTAAACTATGTAAGCCACATTGAGCCTGCAAATAGGTAGGAAAATGTGGGATACAAATGCAATAAAATAAATAAAATGTGTGGGTTGCTGCCATTTCCGGTGGCCTGCAAGGGAGGACACATTGAGGTGTGCAGGCAGGGAGAGGGAAGCAGAGAGTTGGGAGAGAGGGAGGGATGCCAGACAGTGTGGGAAGGGGCTGAGGAAGATATTGGGTCGCTGGTTGGAAGAGGGACTCAGAGGCTCCTGAAGATATCAGTGGCAAGACAGTTTGGCACCATTTATGCAACGTACCCTGAGCCAGTACCTCACAGGGGGATGATCAGAAGCAAACGCCGGCGCTAGAGGCTGATAACGCCATACTAGCGCCGGCGTTTGCTACTGCCCCATGATCACAGCCCTCGAGCGTGTGAGCCCTTCCTTACCTGTAGGTTCGAGCCAAGGGTGGTTTACCTATTCAGACTGCTTCTAGCAGCATTAATACCACTACCTTGAAGATCTTATGCAATTTTCCCTGTACTGACAAGTTTCACTGCCTGAAGAGGTTTACAATGAAGCAGAAGTAAGGATGAAGTTAGTGACCTGCTCAAGATCGTGTCGCCAATGAAGGAGGTGGTATTAAAACCAGGATTTCAAAATTTCACAATGTTTTGCTGTAAAGCCCATAGACCCCAGGTCTGGATTCAAGCACTCCCTTCCCTATCTCTGAGGGATCCAGTTCTAATGATAGCCATAACTCCATAACTCAGACTAGAATACCACGAAAAGTCAGAGCTGCTGGGAATTTTAAAGAACTGAATTTAGAGCCCACTGCTCTGAGCTGTACTGGCACATATCCTTTGCTTTCACATGCATTTTCTTCTGAATGTTGGTCTGCAACCATGGTATATGCAAAGCTACCCATCTGAAGACACTGACCCCCCCCCCCCCCCCCCAGTGAATATACATAAGTATTGCTCTATGTACACCAGGGGTATGGTCACAGAAAAGCCCTTAAATTTAACCTAAATTCACTGCCTCATACCTGTGCCATCTACAACACCCACATTATCCACAGAGCTTTTACAGAAGTGGAGGAGTAGCCTAATGGTTAGAGCAGTGGATTCAAACTAGGCGAGGAGGGGTGATTCTCAGAACCTATCGCCGGTATTAGGTTGCGCAGAATGTTCAGAGGGAACTAGCGCAGAAATAACGCCCACTCCCAAAGATGACCACAAACAACATATAAATGAGCTCATCCTGTACCGAGCCCCAATGCTCAAAGAACAGCGCAGAAGTAGACTGTGCCTTTACCGCAGAAAACGTACTGTCAGCTCGAGGATCGCGGTGAAGGTACTGCAAAGATAATTTTGAAAAGGAATTGCTATACCTAGTTGCAAGAATTAAGCAACGCCACAGACTTAGCTTGTAATATGTAGAAACTAATAGTTACCTAAATCTCCTGTAATGCCAACCAGGTGCAAAACACGAACACACAAAAAAAACCCACCTTTGTTTCTTAGCGGCCAAACATAACCAGCCAACTGGGCATTGGAGCCTGGGACCAGTACATGCAGGAGTTCATGCAGGGCAGATGTTGGCATCCTGATCTTTTGACCGAGCATGGGTACGAGATCTGTGCTTACCACACAGCTCTTGTGCGCATGATCCAGGCACATTCCTCCCCCTTAACTTTCCAATGCTCAACCCTAACAGAGTTGAGCATTGGGAAGCTTCTTTTCTGCACTGCTCCTGCGGTTTTTCCCTAGAACACCGGAGTTCTGAGAATCGGCCCCTTGAGGAAACCAGGGTTCAAATCCCACCGCTGTCCTTTGCAATCTGAGATGAGCCACTAACCCTCCACCGCCTCAGGTACAAACTTGGACTGTAAGCCCTTTGGGGACAAGAGAATACCTAATGTACCTGAATGTAATTCACATCTGACCACTACTAAAAAAGATTCGAGCTAAATCCAAAATCCCTTCAACAAAGCATTACAGATCAATCTACATGGGGTCTGTGTTGGGGAGGAGTTTGTTTGATCACCACTCTAAAAAAGCAATAGTATGACTAAGTGCAGCTAAGAAACACAAATAGAGAAAGTCACTTAACCAAACCAGGCAGGATAAAAAGGGAAATCACTTATTCTGGAGATGATTCAGCACAATAAATGAGGGATTATGGCAAACCAGGCAGAACAGCATTCCCTTGTAGAACACAAACATTCATTATACTTTAAATCCACATAGATAGGACTGACTTTTTTTTTTTCTATATCAAGGGTTCTTAAACATAAAACATTCAAATTTAACGTCAGGAATCATTATACTCAACTAAGGAGAATGCTGTAAGAGTACCAGAAAGCATTTTCTTTAGATGGCTTTGCCAACAACTGAAATAAATCTCAGCAAGTAATTCCTTCTTTTCCTTCCAGCTGCTTTCCTAGTTTCCTCTTTGGCTCTATCCTGCCTGCTCACTTCCCTCCTGTGTCAAAAAAATGCCCTCTGCAGCTCAGTTATGAGTAGCCTGGACACACAGGCAGTTTCCAACAGCCAGGCAAACGTGCAGTTCTCATGTGGCACCACTAGGGGGATATGCCCATGTACAGTACAAAGGTAGGCCCAACATTCTTTTATTCCCCTTCATTACAGCTGTAGAAAAGACCACACCACAGATTCTAAATTCATTTATTTTTTCTGGACCCAGCAGTTTCACCCCACTCTTCCAGCTCTACAGGACCTAGGGATGAAATCCTTGCATCATGAGCCTTCATTTGCAGCTATTACCCACATCCTATATAATAAAACGCACCTCCAACATTCTGAAGCTGACTGCATGGCTGAGGCATTCCTGCTCTCTGTATCCATCTCCTGAATTGACATCACGTACTTCCGGGTTCGTCACAAGCAGAAGTGACCAACCACACAAGGTTTCTCGGCTCCAGAATGTTGGAGGTGCATTCTATTAAATAGGATAGGATTGGTCAGTTCCTTGAAGCACAGCCAGAGCTCAGCATCTTGCACAGTAACGCTCAGACACCAGAGAGAGAGAGAGGGGGGGCCTGATACCAGAGAGGGAGGGAGGTATCTCTGTCACACACACACACTCTCTCTCTCTCACAGTCAATGTCTTTCTCTCTCTCATTCTCACACACTGTCTCTCACACACTGTATGTCTCACACTGTATCACATTCACTCTCTCTGTGTCACACAGTCACTCACACACTCTCTTGGTCTCATACGCTCAGTCTCACAGAGAGTCTGTGTCTCACACACACTCTCTCTCTCTCTCGCACACACTGTATCTGTGTGAAACACACTCTCTCTCACACACTGTCTCACATATACACTTGCACACACTCTCATTCTCACAGACACACTCGCACTCAGACTCACTCTCTCTCTCACACACACACACTCGCACATTCACTCTCTCTCACACACACACAGTCACTCTCACATACACTCTCTCAAACATACACACTCCGAGGAAAACCTTGCTAGCACCCGTTTCATTTGTGTCAGAAACTGGCCTTTTTTTTACTAGTATTTTATATTTTTCCCATCCCCGCTTGTACCTAGTCTGGTACACTGAATGGTTCTGGGCAAGAGAACATTCACCAGGTCTCCAAGAACCTTGCAATAATCATAAGTTCTGAATCTAGCCATTAGGTGTCACCCTTAAGCAATACTGACATCAAATTGCACCCCAGCAGTTGCAAACACTGCTTCTGCCTACCTGGTGTTTTAATTGCCCCTCTCTAGACCTCCGGGGGACCCATGCCCACAGAGATGAAGAGTGGGTTTCAGAAGGCTCACTTTAAGTCTGTTACCCAGGACCTCGGCTTTCTGACTCCTTGTGTCTAAGTGTATCTTAGGGCATCTATTCTCCCACATAATGCACTAAGGCGTAGGAGCCTCCTTACTTATGTGAACACTATTTGTGTAGGAGTGTTCCAAGAAACTGATAGGCAGTCAAGAAATTTAGGCACAGACTAGGAGAGTAAGTGGTAGAAATAATCTTTATTCTCACCAATTGGAACTTCAATCTGGCACATTCATCAGTCAGATTCTCAGATAGACCGACCGTAGTTCTGCCCTCTGGGTAGAGTTGGGGAAAAATTCCAAACTCCGCCTAGATTTGCAAATCTTAAATACCATCTGCTGGCCATTCAATTCAATGGGCACACATTTTTTTCACATGTGAATCATACTTTCTGACAGTTTGCTTAACCGCAGATCGGATGCCCACCTTCTCCCTATTTCTTCATAACTGTCATTTCCTGAAGTGTAAAGATCTTTCCTAACAGACAGAGATTAGTATTCATATCTCATGAACCAGGACGCCATCTTTACAAAAGCAGACTCCATTTTATGAACCTAACTGCCTACCATTTTTGCCATTAATTCCTCCATCTTGGCCCTTACACTGTATTTGAATGTCACACTAGATCCTAATAAGGCTTGCCAAGCAGTCCTGCTTCCGCAGGCACTCAGCTACAAGGCCATCATCAGATTTTCTGGCCTAGTCAGTGCTTTTCAGCAGCTTAGGCTATAGAGCTCGGCCCACCACTATTCCAGTGGAGGGGTCTCAAGTTGTGACACATATTAACACTGGGAAGTGGAATATCTGACTCGGTGATCAACTAGGAACCTTCTGAATGGCATCACACTATTGCAGAGTACCTGGACTGGCTTCTGAAATCATTTTGATTTGGTGCTGGTTATTAGTGGGCACCAATCCAGCACTACTTTCAAGACTGATCACTGGGTATGATTTGAACATTTTGAAAAGATAAGAGCTTGGTCTCATCTTTTACAGATTCTGGAGCTTCTCATTTTTCTGCCTAGGCCCAAAAGGTTAAGAGACTTCACAACTCAGTCTTCTACACTGATTACCCCATTATTCACCCTGGGCATTACATTGCCCAGTTCTACCAGACACACAACACATATTTTCTGCAACTGATATGAATTATATCCATCCCCTACTATTCTAATGTAGCACTAAGAATACTTAGAAGGGAAGAGAGGAAATGTTGCAGAACCATCACTGTCTCCTTAGAATTAGTATCTGCTCAAGGACAATGGTATAGTCAAGCATAATCAAACCTTACAAGGCTTTGCTGTAGAGCAGAACTCAAATCTCACCATACTGGAGAACTTTTGAATTCTGTTCACCCTGGGGTTGCCAAATGGCCAGTATTGTTTGTGTGTGTGTGTGTTTGTTTTTCAGCTGGGAGGTCTTAGGCTCTTTGCTCCCAAGGTCCAGCAGCTCCCACTATCTTCTCACCATCCCACGATTCCAGCATCTCTCCCTCACTGCTGCAATGACTCACCGGCAATGAGGAAGACGCACTACTTTCAGCTTCCCCGAGGCATTCCCTCTGCTGTATCCCGCCTCCTCTGATGCAACTTCCTGGGCGTGAAACGCAGCAGAGAGAAGGCTCTGAGGCTACAGAAGTAATGTATTTTCTTTGATGTTGGCGACTCACTGCTTGAAGAACCCCGGGCAGGAGAAGGAGAGATACTGGACCTGAACGGTGGATTGATGTCAGATCTGCACCTGAGGGAAAGAGAAGAATTGATCTCAGATCTGAAGAGGGGATGGGGAAGGATTGATTGATGCCTAACCCATGAGAGGGGTGAAGGGGGTGCCAGACCTGAGGTAGTGAGAGAGCAGGGGAGGGGAGAAAAAATGTACTAGGAGAGGAGGGGGAAGAAAAGGGGGGAGATGCTGTACACATGGGGGGGGGGGGGGAGTAGAGAAAAAAAAAAAGAAAATGAGACCAGACTTTGGGGGGGGGGGGGGGGGGTGAGGGAAGAGAAAGGGAGGGATGCTGGTCCAGCAGAGAGAGGGAGGGAGAGATACTGGTCTTGGGTTGGAGGGAGTAGGAGGAGGGGAAGAGAAAGAGGATAAGCTAACCAAAGGATAGAACAGGAACACAGTGAAAAGGAAAAGAGGAAGGGAATGAGACTTGACGAACCACCTTTCTGTGGTTTTTTTCAACTACAGTCAAAGCAATTTACATAGTATATATAAGTACTTTTGTACCTGGGGCAATGGAGGGTTAATTGACTTTCCTAGAGTCACAAGGAGCTGCAGTGGGAATTGAACCCAGTTCCCCTGGATCAAAGTCTGCTGCACGAATTACTAGGCTACTCCTCCACTCACTGAGATGCTGGGCATGGAGGGAGCATAGGGACCAGGACATAGAGAGGCAATGCTACATATAGGAGGAGGAGGGATAGGCACACTTAGGGCAAATGCTGAACATGGGGAGAGGACAGAGACAGGAACATAGAGGGGAGATGCTGGACAGGACGGATAAGAGAGACATAAGGAAATGGATGGCGGACATGTAGAAATGTGAAATGGATAAAAGACACTAGCAAAAGAATTAGAAAGAAAAAAGTGAAAAGCAGAAAAGAGACACTGAGCCAAAAGGAAATGGCAAAATAAAATACTTGGACAACAAAGGTAGAAAAAATATTTTATTTTGAATTTACTGATTGGAATATGTTGGCTTTTGGAAATGTACATCTTTGATATTTTGCATTTCAGTTTCTATTCCTCTAATATTACTTATATGCAGAATCTGACTTCTTGAAGCTTACAGTTCAGTTTTCTCTCTATTACTGATGTGTGATCCCTTTTTTCATGTTTATTCAGGGTCTCTCTGTGCTTTGTGTATGTGACCAACATGTGGTATTGTGCTAGTGTTTAATTTCCATGTAGGGATCTGTAGCACTCTGTCTTGCTCTGTTTCCAGCAGGAAGTACCCTGGTGTTCTAAGATGCTGCCTTTTTATAAGTACGGTTGTTGCTACTTTGGTCCTGGGCATCTCTTTCTAGCCCCTTCTGCTCACAAGCAGCAAGCTCTGAAAGGCTTATGGGGGCTGCTGAATGTGTGATACTTTTGATGGCAGGCCCTAAACAGGATGAGGTTGCCAGTGCCATCCCTGGCTATTCCAAACCAATTGAGGGCTAAGTGGCTTGCCTAAGGCCACAAGGAGCTGCTTTAACATATGAACTTGGGCCCTCCAAATCCCAGCCTGCTGCTCTTTTAGGCTACTCCTCTGCCCCGTCCTGGACATTATGACAGGTTTTCTGTATCAGTCTGGAAATGTGCTCCTTCCCGTGCTCCTCTCCCCCCCCCCCCCCCCCCCCCATACCCACCAGAGTATGGATATTGGAGCTCTGTTTCTGTTATGTGGTTTGTGAAATAATCATAGAACATACTTATGTACAGGTGGCAGATTTTTCTTCTGAGAAGGCAACTGTAGTGCAGACAGTTGGCTGCAGAGGGGCGGGGTGGAGCAGGGCAGGAGATAGATACAACAGTAGGTATGGCAAGGGATGAGGCAGACATGAGGGTGGGACAAGGGAAGGCATGGGGTGGGCCAAGGGAAGGGCATGGAGCAGTGGAGGTGTTGGGTTTTTCTTTGTCAAAAAGTTGGCAACCCTAGATCACCCTGAGATTAGCGGCCATACTGGATCAGACCAATGGTCCATCTAACTCGGTATCCTGCTTCCAACACTGGCCAATCCAGGTCTCAAGTATCTGGCAGAAACCCAAATAATAGCAACATTCCATGCAACCAACCCCAGGCAAGCAGTGGCTTCCCTCATGTCCATCTCAATAATGGACTATGGACTTTTTCTCCAGGAACTCATCCAAACCTTTCTTAAACCCAGATGATATGCTAACTGCTGTTACCACATCCTCTGCGTTTCACTATTTTTTGAGTGCAAAAAATATTTCCTCCTATTTGTTTCTAAAGTATTTTCAGCCGCATGTCCGACTTCATTTTCTAGTTTATCATCTCTCTCTTTTTTTTTCTTACATTGTTCTTTGCTTGTTTCTTTCCCTTTTTTGTTTGTATTCTGTCTTGGGGCCCTGCTTACTTTCCTTTGATGTCTCCGTTCTGTCTCTTCTTTCTGCCTCTTTCAGAGGGGATATTTATAGTTCCCTCTTTCTCAGTTCATTTTTTTCTAGCAAAAAAGGTGCCAGTACTCAAATACCAGGCCACCCTTCAGGGGTAGGGTGATCGCTGAAGGACCCACCCAACAATAGCCAGGCCCCCTGCAACCAGTCACAGAATCTATGACAAGGCAGATTTGGTGTGTAGAGCCTGAGCTCTTTCATTATAATTTGGGGACCATTAATCAAGTTTAGCAGACAATGGAAAAGGTGCTGGTGCTCAGTACCCCCAAGTAGCCCCTCAAAAAAAGCCCTGCTCTTTCTACACCATCTGTTTTTCTCCTCCTTTCCTCTTCTTCCTAGCTTGTCTCTTTTCCTCACTTCTTCTCGGCAAATCAAATGCCTGGTGAAATAGCCAGGTTTTTAGGGCAGTTTTAAAGTTTTTGAATGGTAATTCTGCACGAATCGGGAGAGGCATAAAGTTTCATAAGAAAGGTGCTACAAAAAAAGAAGGCCCGATGGTGGATTGACTAACTGGGCAACACAGGGGCTAGGAAGACAGAGGTGGTGGTCAACACTCCATCTCTCTCTCTCTCCCCCCCCCCCCCACCCCCTACATAAGTACATAAGTATTGCCACACTGAGACAGAACAAAGGTCCATCAAGCCCAGCGTCCTGTTTCCAACAGTGGCCAATCCCAGAAATAAACAGTGGATTTTCCACAAGTCAATTTAATAATGGTCTATGGACTTTTCCTTTAGGAAGCCATCCAGACCTATGTTAAACCAAGCTAAGCTAACCACCTTTACCACATTCTTTGGCAACGAATTCCAGAGTTTAATTACACGTTGAGTGAAGAGAAATTTTCTCCTATTCATATAAACTTTACTACTTTGTAGCTTCATCGCATGCCCCTTAGTACTAGTATTTTTGAAGAGAGTAAACAAACTATTCACGTCTACCCATTCCACTCCACTCATTATTTTATAGACCTCTATCATATCTCCCCTCAGCCACCTTTTCTCCGAGCTGAAGAGCCCTTGCCGCTTTTAGTCTCTCCTCATAGGAAAGTCGTCCCATCCCCTTTATCATTTTTGTCGCCCTTCTCTGTACCTTTTCTAATTCCACTATATCTTTTTTTGAGATGAGGCAACCAGAATTGAACACAACATTTGAGATGCGGTCGCACCATGGACTGATACAAAGGCATTATAATGTCCTCACTTTTGTTTTCCATTCCTTTCCTAATTATACCTAACATTATATTTGCTTTCTTAGCCACTGCAGCCCTGGGCAGAGGGTTTCAACATATCAAAAAACAATGATGCCGAGATCCCTTTCTTGGTTGGTGACTTCTAATGTGGAACCTTGCATTACATAGCTATAGTTCGGGTTCCTCTTTCCCACATGCATCACTTTGCACTTGCTCACATTAAACGTCATCTGCCATTTAGACGCCCAGTCTCGTAAGGTCCTCTTGTAATTTTTCACAATCGTCTCACGATTTAATCCCTACTGGTCACTTGCTCACTGGTACCTCCCAGGCCGCTGCCTTCTGGAGTCCATGAGCTTCTTTTCCCTTCACTCACAGATTTGTGCTGCTGCCTCCCCAACTCAGCTGGAAACAAGATGAAACCATGTGTACAGCCATAGCCCTTGGCACACTGCCGGTTCTGTCAGTCTCTCTTTTCCTCCTCCCCCATTCCCCCCATGATGTAATTTCCTGTATGGGGTGGGGGGAGGAGGAGGAGAAAAAGAAAGACAGAGCCAGCAGTGTGCCGAGGGCTATGGCTCCGCACATGGTTTAATTTTGTTTCCAGCAGCGGATGCAGCAGCATGAATCAAGGAGTGAAGGGAACAGAAGCTTGCGGTTCTAGTTCTTTTTGCAGCCATGGACACCAGAAGGCTTTGGCAGGAACTGGAAGATAGCGGTTGGGGCTGGAGAGGCTAAACCTCCCCTAGCCTCTTATACGGGGTGCCTATGATCGTAACAAATAATAAAATACATTGGTGCAACAGGGAAATGAGACCAAGGATAAAAGACCAATAGGATGCAGAAACAAGCAAACTGACACATTAAAGATTTTACCTAGGAGAAGCAAGCTGCCTTTCTCTTAGCTGCAAGGACTTTTTATGGAGTAGACAGTCTTTACACCCATAAATCTACTTCTATTATAAAAATAAAGCTATACTACACACAAGGACTTTGCACACATCAGCCAATATACGATGTGCAGCGAGCACAGCTATAAATCATCCACCACAGAGACTCTGCACCATCACAACTCGACCAGCGGAGAGGTCACAGGCAAGGAGGCTCCACATCCCCTTCAATGGAGCAATTCATTTTATTTTACCTACTAACCTCAGGTCAATGAACGCAAAGTCCTTAAAATATACTTGGGCCAAAGAGGAGAAGAGAAAGGAAAGAAATGGTGAAAAGGCAAACGCACGCATGTGTGTAGACATTCTTACTTGCACGCATGAACAATCTGCTTAAGGCTTTCAAGAGAAGTGATATATCACATGGATAAATTACATTACACAAATGCACTGCATTATTTGCCTTATAGTAGATGCAACAAGAGAAATTGTTCAGCTCAAGGAGGTAAATAAATATCATCCTCCTTAGTTTTCCATTTTAAAATATGTATAGCCCACCTATTAAAGTTATTTCTACGCAGATAAAACAGACAATAAAAAGAGGAACGCTCAGTACTAACATATTATAATAAATGACATTGGTCAAAACAATTGGCATCCTTGACCCCTATCAGTGTGGGTTTAGGAAAAACCAAAGCATGGAAACATTATTAAGCTCACTGGTAAGAGACATTGAAAATGACTTAGGAGCTTGGCATTGGGTGATGAACACAGAAGCCCTTTTCCGTGAACTTCCACCTCGAGAAATAGTGACTTTTGGGTGGTAATTCTATAACGGGGTGCATCAAGTTAGAAGCCCCCCCCCCCCCCCCCCCATAATGCACAGGAGTGTATCCTATAACACTTGCGCATCCAAGTGTTGTCATAAAATACTGATATTTGCATATCAACCTGGTAAAACTGTGGGTATATAAATGCACCAAGGACACATGTAGCTTACACTATTCTGTAAGTTATGTGTGTAACTGGGAGCCCTGCTTGTGCTCTGCCCATGTATATAACTCCCTTGCAGTTACATGCTATCCACTGGATTCTATATATGGTGCTCAAAGTTGTGCACACAAATTTGGGCACGTACCCAATTTGCATACATAATTTGAGTAATGAGCCAATTAGCACCAATAATTGGGCACTATCAATCAATTATTGGTGAAAATTGGCAACAATTTGGATTTACATGCGTATCTTGCTAGGTGTTATTCTATAAAGATTTGAATGTACATCTTTTATCACGCAACTGAACAGGGGGCATTGGTATGAGGGGCATGAGTGGGTCAGGGATGTTCACTAAAGATGCATGCACTATTATAGAATTTTGGGGATCCACCCCTAATTTACATGCAAGGATTTACACTAGGTTTTAGCTGGTGCAGATCCTCACACCCAAATTTGTGTGCACATATGCTATGCACTATTCTATAAACTGCATCAAACTCAGAGCGCCATTTACAGTATAGGAATTAGCGTTCATTTTTTTTGGCACCCAAATTTAGGCACCAGTTACTGAATTTAGTCCAATACCACTTACATGCACACTCTATGGAATAGAGCTTAGGGCACTTGCATGTGCAAGCACTACTTTTCCCACATTTATACTTGCAAAGGGTGTGTAAACACGAGCACCTAGTTATAGAATCAAAGTTAGACATATTTGTTTTGGGCAAGATTTGGAGCAGGATGGGAAACAAGGAAAGGTTTATACAAATAGAGATACATAGGGCTAGATTTGTATATGTAGTCTGAAAAATCCACACCAAAAAAATATGCCTAGGCATAATCTATAAAGTACACCTAAATGTAGGCAAACTTTATAGAATAATCCTAAATTTCCACACGGATTACAGAATATGCAGAGCACCTGTCCACGCAACTAAATTTAGTCAAGGGAAGTTATGCTAAGTAAAACTTTGTTTTAATCGTGACACCTACATTAGGCGCAGACCGGGTGTATTCTATAACAACGCACATAGATTTCAGAAACGTCCATGAGCCACCTATTCCACGAACATGGCCACGCCTCCTTTTCAAATGTGCAACTTAGAATTTACATGCAGAATACACTTAGAGAGCTGTGTGTGTAAATTCTAATTAATGCCAGTTAGTGTCAATTGCTTAAGTGGCAATTATTAGCACACGAAAATCCAGAATACACTGGATTTAAGCACACAACTTAAGTCACGCTATATAGAATCCAGGGGACAACTTAGCAGCTAAATGCAGATGGACAGCTGGTATGACTTTATATAGATAAGAAATAAAATTATATAATAACATATGGAGAAATTATGTCTTACCCGATTCATTTTCTTTCCATTAGTCCTTCCCACTAGTCCAGAACTTGTGGGATACATTGTGTCCACCAATCAGCAGGTGGAGATACAGAACTGAAAACTGAGCTGGGACATATCTCTCTTGGCATCCAGTCCAGCTCCTCAGTATTTACGTAGGCAAGCAGTAAGGAGAAACTCAAAATAAACACAACCTTAAGCAACTTGCTAGAGAACAAGAGATATGCAGCAAGCACCATGCAAGGTGACAGTCATTATCTGACCCATTGCTTCGCACTGATTGAAGATCTCAGAAACCTCAGGCAGACCTCTGGAATAGTGGGAAGGACTAATGGAAAGAAAATTATCAGGTAAGACCTAATTTCTCCTTCCATTAGGTAGCACCCCACTATTTAAGAACATGTGGGATCTCAAAAGCAGTCCTTAGAGTGGGTGGGATCCTGGTGCCGCCACTCTGACGACTGAAGCCCCATAAATGGCTTCTGAGCACACCACAACATCCATCTTGTAGTGCTTGGCAAAGGAATGCAGCATTGACCATGTCGCCACATTGCAAATAACTGCCAGAGATAGTAAGGTAGTCTCCACCCAGGATTTCATTGTACGTCTCACAGAAGAAGACCACAAGGCCTGAGGAGCCTGCTTCCCCACAAGCAATAAGCCGACACGATAGTCTCCTTCAGCCAACTAGATATTGTAGGCTTGGAAGACTTGAGACCAAGCCTCTGTTTACCAAAAAGCACAGTCTGTCCGATTTGTGAAACTCATTTGTGACTTTCATATATCTAATGAGTACTCTATGCAAATCGAGAAGCTTCAAAGAAGAATACTGAGCCTCTTAATCCTCTCTGCAAAAAGATGAAGCTTCACAGATTGGTTAAGATGAAATGCTGATACCACTTTCAGAAGAAAGAAAGGAACCATGCACAGGTAGACCTCCCTCTGAAAAGAAAAGAAAGGCATCCTGACAAAAGAGATCCTGATGCTATGAACTCTAGGTGCCGACGCAAGAACTACCAAGAATGCTGCCTTTAGTATAGATCTTTCAGAGAGGCCTCCTGGAGTGACTCAAAGGAGGCTTCTGAAGAGCCCGAAGGACTAAATTAAGGTTCTACTCTGGACAAAGGGTATGAAAGGGAGGCTGAAAGCAGGGCGCTCCCCACAAGAATCGAACAATATCCAGGTAAGCCGTAAAAGATGTCTTCTGTAGTCAGCCCTTGAAACAGGCCAAAGCTGCAACTGAACTTTTTGAAAACCCAACATCAATCCTTTCTGAAGGCCCTGCCTAGAGAAACACTAGGATGTGTGTGATCTAAGCAGAGAACGGAGAAAGCCTGTGCTCAGAACATCAACCTTCGAATGTCTTCCACACCCTCGCATATGCCATGGATATAGTGTGTTTTCTGAGCCTGAATCAGAATAACCTTTTTGTCTCAACTGAGCCTGTTCAATTGTCAAGCCTAACACCAAAGGTGCACAGATCCTACATAGCATGGGACCTTTCTTCAGTAGGCCATGTACCTGCGGAAGATGGAGAGGACCCCCGTCCAGAAGTTGAATTAGGTCCGTGTACCATGGCCTCAAAGGCCGATCAGGGCTGTGAGAATTATTCAACCCCTGTGCAATGCGATCCTTTTCACATGTAGCCAACCATGGGCCAGGGAGGGAAGGCATACAGTAGATGTGTCTCCCAGCCAGGGTTGCAGTAGGGCATCGATCCCCATAGAAACCAGTTCCTTCTGATGGCTGAAGAAACGTGGGGAACTTTGACATTCCTTTTCATCGCCATCAAGTTCAGAAGCGGAGAACCCCCATCGGTCCACTCTCAGCTGAAACCCTGGGCTGGATAGTTTCCCATTCTCCCCAGTCCAAGAAGTACCTGCTAAGAAAGCCTGCCTCCACATTCAAGGACCCAGCTATATGAGTTGCTGACAAGCAGAGAAGAGTTTTTATTTTTCTCTGCCCAATTCATGATGGAGGCCTCCTCCACTGCCATCAGACAACAGCAGGTCCCACCTTGCTTGTTGATATAAGCCACCACTGTCGCTTTGTTGGAGAAAACTCGGACCGAGAACCCTGTCAGAAAGGGAGCAAAGTTGCATAAGGCATTCCACACTGCCCTGAGCTCCAAGTGATTTATCAACCATTGAGACTCCTATTCTACCCAGGCACCCTGTGCCAGATGTAATGAGCTCCCCAACCAGACTTGCTGGCATCCGATGTCACCACCTCCTATTGTGTTATTGCAAAGGGTGCTCTGACGGTCAAATTCCTGGGCATCACTACTGCATACGTCATCTGGCAACCAGTGTGTCCAAGGAATATGAAGAGGTCATACTTCTGTGACACCAGAGACCAGCAGCTGAGAAGAGATTCCTGTAATGGCTACATATGAGACCTTGCCCATGGTACCACTTCCATCGCCATCGTCATTGATCCCAGAACCTGGATCAGGGCCGTGCCGATGCGGTAAGCGAGGTAAGCGCCGCAGGGGGGCGCCCACCTCTGGAGGGCGCCGCCGCGGTGCTTACTCTCGCCCCGCGCCGCCAAGGCCTTTAAATCTTTTACCTGGTCGCAGCAGCGTCAGTGAAAGCGCTGCCGACGTCTCCCTTCCCTTGCACTCATTGGTTCCCTCAGTGTCCCGCCTTCTTCTGACGTCAGAAGAAGGCGGACACTGAGGGAACCAAGAGCGCAAAGGGAAGGGAGACGTCGGCAGCGCTCCGCTTTCACTGACGCTGCTGCGACCGGAAGTAAAAGATTTAAAGGCCCCAGGGCGCGGAGGAAAGAGCAGAGAGGCATAGGCGCCCCGTATAAGAGGCTTGGGGAGGCTAAGCCTCCCCAGCCCAACCATGACCTTTAAAAACCGGCTCCGGTCCCCACCTGGCAGTGTCGACGGCATCCCCTGTGCCTTTGGGCAGCTTACCGGCACACGCAGCACTTCTCATTGTTCTCCTCTTCGTTGCCGTCGCGTCGTCTCACCCCCCCTTCACGCGATTCACGAACCGCGCTGGCCACTTAGCACTGCTTTAAAAAAAAAATTTACACGTCAGCAGGAACAGGCTGCTTCAGCCAATCCCAGGAGCCTTCCTTCAGCCCTCAGGGGCGGAACACGCTGAAGGAAGGCCCCTGGGATTGGCTGAAGCAGCCTGTTCCTGCTGACGTGTAATTTTTTTTTTTTTTAAGCAGTGCTAAGCGGTTCGCGAATCGCGTGAAGGGAGAGGACAATTTGCTGGAAATGGAGGAGAGGGGAGAGAGAGGAGGATTGCTGGCTATGGATGGAGGAGGGAAGGGCAGAGAGGGACAAGGATGGACATAGGGGCCCAGGGAGAGGACAAATTGCTGGAAATGGAGGGGAGGGGAGAGAGGAGGATTGCTGGCTATGGATGGAGGAGGGAAGGGCAGAGAGGGACAAGGATGGACATGGATGGGAGGACAGGACCCAGGGAGAGAGAAGAAATTGCTGGAAATGGATATAGAGCAAGAATGAAGAGAAAGGAGGAAAGTAAAGAAATAAATGGAAAGGAAGCCCTGGAAATGGAGTTAAGAGGACAGATAGCAGCAGACTCAAATACTGGGCCAGCATGATCGGAAAAAGAAAGTCACCAGACAACAAAGGTAGAAAAAAAATCATTTTATTTTCATTTTAGCATTTGGAATATGTCTACTTTGAGAATTTACATCTGCTATCTTATTTTGCAATGTATAGCAATTTGTTTCCAAGAATATTGCTGACAATTCCTGTCAGTGTAGCAAGTGGTGAGCGATCATTTTCACCAGGGGGGGGGGGGCATGATCATTTTCACCGGGGGGGCGCCAACTGATAGTCTGCAGGGGGGCGCCAGAGACCCTAGGCACGGCCCTGACCTGGATATAGTCCCAGACCCTGAGCCTGCCTTGACTAACATGACAAATCTGTTGAACCAGCTTTGACTTATTGCACTCCATGAGAAAGATCCTCTCCTATACTGTGTCAAATAGAAAGCTCAAATACTCCAGCAACTGTGATGAGTTAGTCTGCTGTTCTCAAAATTGATCGCCCAAACCAGACAACTGTAGAAAACAGAAAACTCTGTCACCACCACAGCAGTTCAAATAGGACGCCAGTCGTTAAGATACAGGTGAACTCTGATTCCCTGTGGCAAAGGACGCTGCCGCCGCCACCACCACAACCTTGGTAAACGTTCTTGGAGGCCATGGCAAGACTGAGGGCAAAGCCCTGAACTAGAAGTGACAGCTCAGCACCGCAAAATGTAGAAACCTCTGATGCGTCGGCCATATGGATATATTAAAGGACGCCTCCTTGAGATTGAGGGCGGTAAGAAATTCTCCCATTTGAACCGAAGCTATGACTGTTCATAGTGTCTCCATGTGAAAGTGGGACACTTGGAGGCAGAATTTTAGACCTTTAAGGTCTAAGACCATACAAAGATGCCTTCCTTCTTTTGGACAATTAGATGAAGTATCTGCCTTTTCTGGTGTGCCAGTAAAGGATCGACCACCTTGGTTCCCTTTCGACAAGGACACTGCAAGAAGAGAGGAAAGACCCGGCATGAGAACTCCAATTTGTATCCTTCTGTAAGAATATCCAAAACATACTGATCTCATGGGATTTTGGCCTACTTCTCCCAAAACTCCTGAAGACATCCTCCCACCGGAGGAAGAGAAGCGTGGACCAGCTCTGCATCATTGCAAAGCTCAGGAGGCATTGAGCACTCTGAATGAGAGCAGGGCTTCCTGCCTGCACCAAAGGAAGATTGGTGTGCCTGAAAGTGGGACTTCCTACCATACTGCTAACGACTAGGCTGGTACCATCTGCTGTCTCAAAATCAAAATAGAGAACCCCTTGAAGATGTACGACCAAAGGCTTTCAGCTTATCCTCCAGCAACCACTGTAGCTTAGTTTCCCCCAGTTCTTTCACCAAGTTACTGAGATTTTCTCCGATTAGCCACTTGCCCTGAAAGGGCAGTTTAACTAGACATGACCAACACTGCATCCGCTGCCCAATGCCACAACTAGAGTTGCCAAGTGCTGTGATACCGCGGACCATAACATGTTATAAACAGCATCTGCCAAGTAGGCCAACTCTGCTTCCAGTTGGGCTTTATGGTGCCTGTCATGTGTTGCCAACTGGTGATGCCACTTTGGCATGTTGCCACAAATGATGTTGCCACGAACGAGCAAGGCTCAAAGAGGCCGCTTCAAAGGCTTGTTTCAGCGAGCCTTCTGGCTTCCTATCCTGTAGATCTTTAGGGCAATGCACCCTTACACCAACAAGATAGTCTTCTTAGTCATCGCCCACCCTGGGAAGCTACAATTTATCTTTCTCCTCCAGATCTAATGGGCAGAGGTAAGCCATGGCTCTTCCCAATTTCAGCCTTGCATCCGATGAGACCCATTCTGCCGTAATCAGGTCTTGAATGACTGGATGAATCAGGAAGGCCTTAGAAGGACCTCTAAGCCCCCTAATGATTGACAAAGATGGAACTCCTGAGACCAAAGCAGGAGGGTCCTCAATGGAAAGCACTGCCAGTGCCTCAGAAATAACAGGACTGAGCTCCTCTTTATGAAACAACCTTAGTACTTTCAGATCATCCCCTTCCTCAAGAGGGAGCTCTCCCTTCTCTAACGGCTCCTTCAATGATGGCTCCTCTGAATAGAGCAAGGGCATATCAGATAAGGAGGAAGAAGAAGATATAGCCTCACCTGCCCACTCCTGGAGATCTAAACGAGATATCTAAGGAGCTGTAGGGGCAGTGGGGCGAGAAACTGAAGCACCTTGGAGCAACTGACTGTCCCTGATTCAGTAAATAGGCCTAGTGTAAGAGCAATATAAACTCCAGAGAAAACAAAGATCCCGATACAGCTGAATGCTCTATCAAGCCCTGAGATTGTAAAATGGCATCTGTGCTCTGCATGTGATCAGAGGCTGTTCATCAGAAGGAAAGGGGGCTAGCTGTACCATCCAGATACTAATTTACTTTACCAGACTAAAATAAAACTGCATTCTGGGCCATATATTCCCAAAGACACAGGACTATATGTCCCAGAATGCAGTGGGAAAAGTTAAGAAACTCAAGATTGGACCGGATCATGAAAGATGACCTTATCCAAGCTGCAACAGCAGTAAGCTGAGAAAATGGTACTTGACTGCTCATTGGCATTACTACTAGAAACTAGTTATCGAAAAAGTTGCTCCTTTTCTTAAAGCTCATTTGTTGGACAGATAGTGCCTAGTGAGCTCATTCAAATGCTTAAAGAATGGTCAGGGCCAGTATTAAACTGGGCCCAGGGCAGAAATTAGGGAGGGGGTGCCTAAAGCCCACTGGCAGGCTGTGCCTTATCCAGCTTCAGGCAGGCTTGGGGTTCTCTATGGCAGGAGGGCCCAGGATAATTGCCCCGTTTGCACCCCCTAACCACAGCCCTAGAAATGGTTCACCTACAGTTAGTGTTTGTATTGTACCATCATAGAACTAAAGTGTGGAACAGCATTATCCCACAATCCTTTTCAGACGTAGCCCCAACTTGGAAAGGTGCAAGACTGTCTTGAGCCTGTTTCCAGCCAGCCTGATATTATCATAGACGCTCTCCAACCGACTTTCCAGACAGGCTGATATCATTATTATAGACGCTCTCCAATCGAAGACAATAAATGCTGGTTTTTATCTTAAACTCTACATCCCCCTTTCCTTCACAACCTCCACTTTATAGTTACATCAAGGCACTCCACAGTCTGCACTGTGTGGTATAAGAGCCACACTTGAAGGATTATTCAACAGCACTTCAGCCTAAGACACAACCTTCTTCATTCCCTTGCACCTGGGCAAAACTGCATTACCAAACGGTTGACTGTGCTCAAATACAATGCCATGGAACACACCCCAAAGAGATTTTTTAAAAAAGAGAAAGAAAAATAAATAGAAAAAAAAAAAAGATTGACACTCTTTCCAAATACGTATCTTAAGGCTGAACATCAAAAGCAAGATGGTTTGCCATGAACATGAATTTTTTTTTTATAGCGTGTACTTTCAGTCCAGCTCTAGGGAGGAAATTGTGTTTACCAGAACCAGGAGAGACAAAAAGCAATAAAAAAAGAGACAGATGAAAAATGCAGGGTTAAGTTTTATCCAGGACTTCTATGCTACAATGAAGTACTACTTTATGATACAAAGAAATCTACTCATCTCCTCCAGCATTACAGCACTGCAAGAGGAAAACATGATTAAAGTGTCCTCTTAATGCCATCCCATTTATAAAGTGCTCAAGGAAAGAAACGCACATGCTGGGTAAGCCAGCAAGAAGGCAAGCCTACACAACCCACAGTCAAAGACCATAGCTCAATTCTTGGCACTAATCAAGGTCATTAATAGCAACAGTAGGAGAGATTTCGCACCCTCCCTCCACTAACCCATCACTTCCGTGATTTTGCAAAGAAAAAGACGAGTTATAATCCGAAGCTTCAAGCATACGTCAGTTACCATGGGAATTGCTAGTGACTCAAATACAGGATTATGGCTTCACGGGAACAGAGAGCAGGGGAGAAGGAAATGGAAGGAAATCTCTTCAAGAAACCCAATTATTTCCATTAATTAGCAGGGTTGGAGAGGTAGGAGAATGAAAGAAACCAATCAGGAAATTAAAAGAGATGCTTTATATGCCTGCAGCCACCACAGTCAAAATTTTACAAAGTTACACAAGAGCAATGCATGCCAACGTATACACCAAGCTTCTTGTTAATTATTATCTATTAAACTTCTATCCTCATATTATCATTCATCCCTATTTATGGCCTACTATAATCCTGGCCTCCATTGAACACATCCTGACCATCTCTATTACAGGAATTCCTGCCCCAAAACATCATCTAGAAAGATACAAAAAGCTTTTATGCAGTTCTACATAGGGTCAGTATTGGAGATAGGCAACCAGGAAAGATGTCAGGGACCTCCACACCACAGGATTATATGGCAGTTTTATAATGGGGTGCCTAGAATAACAGAATAAGATGGCGCCCTAGGGTAGGTGTAAATGTCTGCACCAGTATTTGTCATGTACATGTGTAAATGATAGCATTTTAGAAGCACTCGGAACAATTCTAAAAGTATATGTCACTTGTGAGTGACATGGGCGCCAATAATCAACAGCGAGATGTGTATAGGTAGTAGGTGCTATTCTAAGTTAGCACTTAAGTGATACACTGCGTAAGTATGGGGAGGGGGCTATACAAATGGGTGGAGCAGGATGAACCATGGGCATGGTCACCAAACAATGTGCACATCTATAGAATACTACCAGTTACGAGCATTGATTGATGCACCTAGAAGCATCCACTTACACCAGCCATCAACCTGGCATAAGTGATCATGCCTAACCTTTGGCACATTAAAGTGGGTTTGTGGTTTACATTCGTATTCTATGATGATTTAGGTGTGCCTAAGTGCTATTACCAAATTGGCGCTAAACATGCCCTATTGTGGCAACCACGTTTTGGCACCAAATTATAAAATTGCCCCCTTATATGCATATTTGTATGCTCCACCCACACTACGTTGCAGGGCCTGCAATCAGACTGTGTTCACCAGGCAGTCCGTCCCCCCCCCCCCCCCCCCCCCCCCCCGGATTTCCTGTTACCAGTTATTACATACGAAAAAGAATGAAAACTTTGGGAAGTGGTTCTCTTGTCAGGGCCATCTTAATACAGGAGTTTTATTTTAAAGGCGCTCTAGTAGCCCTATTTATCTGGAGTAAGCCGGCATCTCTGTGTATCTTTTTTAAAGGGTCAACGGATAAGATTAAAACTATTCAGGCCCCCTGTTTTCAGTGACTGTAGGGCAAGGATTGGATTAGACATACTGGAGCCCAGGACAAAAACTTGGGAGAGGGCTCCCAATCACATATCCCATTTTCAATCCTCCATGGCTCTTTTTACTCCCCCCCCCCCCCCCCAAACCTTTCCATCCCCTCCTCCCAGGCCTCTCTCTTACACCCATGCACTCTTCTTTCCTTCCTATCTTTACTCATTATCTTCTCTTTGCCACTCTTTTTCCTCCCCCCCCCCCCCGTGATAGAACGCTCTCAGTTGTTTTTCTCCCTTTTACCTTCTTAACTCCACCCCCCCCCCCAGTCCCCCCACAGCAATTTCCTGGATCCTCTTCCTCCTACCTTCCTAACCCCTTCTGGACTCCTCTTTCTACTCAGATATAGACATGGATTTTGCATGTAGCTTTGTAAGGCCTTCCCCTTTCAAGTATGCAGTTAATGAAACATACCCTGTAACTACAAAGACAGTTCTTTAACAGCACTTCAGAATGATGGTAATAATTAGGGAGGGCTTATGTAAAAAAAAAAAAAAAAAAGGCTCCTTCCACTGATTACAATGAAGTAGGACCATTATAAGTAAAGCACTCCCCTAAATCAGCTCTCTCTCTCTAAAATGCAGACCATAATCTCTAAATATGTTCCATAAATGTCTGCCTCAGGCCTGGGGATATAGGCACACATTATCTTTTTTTTTTGTTGTTGTTGCTTTGTTTTAATTCCTGCTTTAGAGGCAACAGCATCCTGCTTAAACCCCCAAAACAGCAGCTTTTACTCACAGGAGCTCAGATCATCACTATCTCAGCTCTGTGGAGCTTCCCAGGGGAGTTAATCTGTCAGGTCCGCTTTCCTGAGCTCATTTACATCTACAGGCTCATTGCTGGTGGGGAGACACAACATACTAACATAGTAAATAATGGCAGAAAAAAAACCTTCCACATTACCCATTGAGTCTGCCCAGGAAGGCTGCTGGTTTGCTGAGGGCTTATACCTACTGTGTAGTGCAGGTTACTTTCCCCATACCTGTGTTGTGGGGAGTGGAGGAGTATCCTAATGGTTAGTGCAGTGGCCTGAGAATTAGAGGAGCTGGGTTCAATTCCCATTGCAGCTCTTTGAGAGACTGGGCAAGTGACATAACCCTCTATTGCCCCAGGTACAAAATAATTACCTGTATATAATATGTAAACTGCTTTGGCTTAACCACAGAAAGGTGGTATATCAAATCCCGTCCCCTTTCCCTTTTCTGTGGAGTGCAGGTTGCATAACTCTCCCCCTAATTTCTTGGAACTGCAAAAATCATTACACAACTGAAGAAATGCTCAGTGCTTGGTTTACAACTTCTTGTCTTTTAGGAATCCACTGTGTATATCCTACTTCTTTCTTGAATTCCAGTACCCTTTTGCTTCAACCATCTCATTCTGGAGGACATTCCAGGAATCCACTGCGCTTTCTGTGATGTTGCTTTGGACTCTGCCAGTATCCTGTTTCCAGCAGTGGCCAATTCAGATCACAAGTACCTGGCAGAAACCCAATTAGTAGCACCATTCCTTCCATGCTACCAATCCCAGGGCAAACAGTGGCTTCCCCCATGTCCATCTCAATAACAGACTATGGACTTTTCTTCCAGAAACTTATCCAAACCACATCCTCCGACGAGTTCCAGAGCTTAACTATTCTTTGAATGAAAAAAAATATTTCCCCTCGTTTGTTTTAAAAGAATTTCCATGCAATTTCATTGAGCGCCCCCTGGTCTTTTTACTTTTTTGAATGAGTCCTACAGGCTCACTTCATTTGGAAAAGACTGATGGCCCAACTCCACAAGGAAGACAGGCAAGCTGAAGAGGAGGATCGCATGGCTCCTACATACGCCCTTGAATGGAACTTTCATCAGTGAGAGACGGCAAACAGAAGGAATAGTTCAGTGAAATGTCCAAGGAAGTTTTTCTGCACCATCTCAAAGCTGTTACAGGTGAGGAGGTTTGGAATATGAAGCAAGTTTCTAATTGAGCAGATTCTCAAGAGTTATCTTTGGGTGAGGTTGTTTTGGTTTGGTTTTTGATCCAGCAGTTTCCTCTTGCCCCTTTATGCCTCCAGCTCAGTCAGACATGAGCCTCCATTCACAACTACCCAGGGAATATTTCCCCCTACTTTATATCTGCCCCAAATTCATCTAATTTGGTCACTACAGTGCCAGGCCTCACCAGAACCGCTACTAGATATCACCCTTAGGTAATGACCTTGACTCCCTCCCAGGAACTGTGAATGCTGCCTCTGCAATATCCCTGGCTCCAGCCAACACAAGGAGCAGAAGGCCTGAGACAGGCATTAAACCTTGGACCTTGCTGTTTTAAGTCTTCGGACAAGCCCCACAAGAGCCTTCTAATACCAGGTGTGCATTTCTATTTGCCTGTGCCTGCAAGAAACCAAAATCAATAGACACTGAAAGAGAGAATAGCTTGGGGATTTTGCAGAAGGTCCATTTTAGTTAGTTCAGTTCTGTGAGGTATGATGGGATTTTATAACATTTTGTTGAGTGCCCAACGCTGTCCTAGAACAAGCTGGCCTACTTGTAGTTTCTATTCGATGCCATAGAATGACTGTAAAATTCATTCCTCTTTGCCTCAGACTTACAAATCGCAAACTGTCAAAATTGTGTGGGGATATAGCGGAAACTAGCCTCATAGCCGAGAACCTCATCGGAAAGGGGAATGAACTCTTTATACCTCCCAATGACGATCCTTCCAGGGCAGAGTTTAGTTGTTAGCAGGACAATTTTCATATACACCTGGGGCAATGGAGGGTTAAGTGACTTGCCCAGGGTCACAAGAAGCCACAGGGGGGACTCAAACGCAATTTGCCAGGTTCGTAGCCATCTGTACTAAACATCAGGCTACTCCTCCATTCCACTATTCTGTAACTTCTGCACATATCTGGTGGAGCTGCCCATTTCCCGTCCATGCTTGTCCCACATGATCGCCCTCCCCCCCCCCCCCACCACCACCACCGTTCACATACACATTAAAGTGAACACGCACGTGTTTTATAGAATCGTGGCTGGCACATACACATTTAAACGCTTATTAGCAGTGCCTCTTACCCACGTATGGGTATTTGGTGCCCACACATAGGTGCTTTTGTTTAGCCCCATTCAGGGGTTCTCAACCCAGTCCTCGGCCAGTCAGATTGTCAAGATTCCCACAATGAATATGCATGAGATAAATTTGCATGTACTGCCTCCATTGTGAACATCCTGAAAACCAGATTGGCTGGGTGTGTCGCCAAGGACTGGGTTGAAAAGCACTGGTCCCGCTGAAAGGCAAGTCTGAACTAAATAAACAGTGGTGGCAGCAATCAGCGGCAATTTAGTATTTCACGTTTATTCGCTATAATGCCAATCATAATAAATCTAAGCAGTTTACAATAAGATAGCCAATGTGGAGGAAATAAACAAAAGAAGAACTACAGAAGGAGGCCTAGGTTAAGGTGACGAACATAAACAGGATTACAAAAAATGCAAGCAAAGTAGGTTATCATCAACTGAAAGAAAAAAAAAAAGACCTTAATAAAAACACAGAAAATGACATGCCACAGGGCCCAAGCCTCTATCTGTATAGCAGCACTAAATATAGATTTAGATCAGTGGTTCCCCTACCTGGTCCTGGAGGCACCCCAGCCAGTCAGGTTTTCAGGATATCCACAATGAATACTCATGTGGAGGTATTGCATGCAGGTTTGGAACCACTGATTTAGATATATACATATTAGCGAGAAAACCATCATTATAGGCTGCTTTGAGTATTTTGATGGGAAATAAATGATTGCTTGATTAAGACACATCAGTATACTTATGTAAGGAAGCTGCACAACCACTTGTACACCAGATCTATGATAAAAGGGGAAGAGGGGCGGGTGTGAGGGAAGTTTGCACTACCACTGTTCAAGCTGTACCTAATCTGTGACTGGAAGTAGGAGGGGACCCAGGTGCATCACAAGCGCCAAATGTGACCTGTGTGACAGGTCCCCAACTGATGCGGTATGCTCCTGCCCCACCCACTTTGGTGATCTCAGTATGAGAAGCCAATGGACGGCTTTCCTTGCAAGGGGAGGTGGGGCATGTGTGAATGAGGGAAGTTTGCACACCTGTTGTCTGCACTATACCTGATCTTTGGTCAGTGGATGTGCACAAAGCTTGCATCGATCTGCCATTTATATTGGCTTTAAAAAAATTCAGCAAGAAAATACAAATTTATTTCTGCATTGCTTTTACCTATGTGAATTCTTCTCAGGTAGAAGCCTTTTTAATCCCACATATGATGAGCCATGCAAAAACCAGTGTGTCCAAAAAGAAATGCAACTCACTTACCTAAAAAAAAAAAAATAAGAACAGAAGAGAAGACAGTTACTCCCATTGAGATAGTAAAATGATAAGTAAACATGATGTACCTAATCTGTGATTTGGGGTAGAGGGGGGTGTCAGATGTGTGAGGGAAGTTTGTTCAGGGCTGGAAGAGAAGTTTTTGTTTCTATACAAACATGCATAACAGCTGGGCAAAGTCTAATGTCTTCTCCTCTCTGATCTCTTTCCCATGCTCAGATGCAGGGGCAGACTAACAGTGGTTGGGGCTCACCACCCCCCTCCCGCACATCACAGCCCCCCATCGCCACAGTTGCCGCCCCCCTCCCACACACTACAGACCCCTGCAAGTGGGTCCTACCTTGAAGGATCCTGGTGGTCTAGTGGCTTCTTCAGGGGCAGGAAAGAATCCCACTCTTTCCTGTCTGCTGCCGCTACTCTGCCTGTGTCTGGCACCGCGGCCACCATGTTTTCAGAATGGCTGCCGAGACTTTGTAGTTTCAGCAGCCATTTTGAAAACACAGGCAGAGTAGCGGCAGCAGGCAGAAAAGAGTGGGATTCTTTCCTGCCTGCAGAGGCCACTAGACTACCACGGCCTTTCAAGGTAGGACTGCCAGAGAGGGCTGCAGTGGGTGGTAGCAGCGAGCTGAGCCTCTGGGTTTTTGCGCACTGCCCGGTTGCCTGGTCAGTCCACCCCTGTTCAGATGTCTCTCTGCACCTCTTCAGCCCCCTCTATACAACCCTGGTACAAGGTAGAATCTACAATGGTCACAGATATTATTGAATACAATAAAGAAGAGTACAGATGGACAAAGGGATTGAGTAGGAATGTTACAGGAGCCAAAAAATGGCAGCCAGTTTTCACAGCTATGATTTATGCGACTGTCTGAAAACTGCCCAACCTTAATACAGCAAAAAATACACTCAGTGTTAGACAATGTGCCTCCTTTTTACCAAAGAGAAGGTGTTCCCAGGGGTGTGTACTGTATTTTCGAATCTTTGTATGCATTTTCAAGTAAATTCCACCCAAAAGGCAGATGCATGACGCCTTTCAGTGAGAGAGCAGTGACTGGTGCAGTCCATGGGTAAAAAGTACAGATCTTTGTCCCAATAGATAAAAGTCATCACACTCATGTTAAGTCCATGTGTGTTTTTACCCATGGGCTTTGCACCAATTTTCAAAAAGGAAGTACACAAAGACTTTCACACATTGAATAAAGTAAACATAGTCACCTGCACTTCCACAGGTAGGATTCTGCATGAGATGTCCATACAAAGATTTGAAACTGCCAACTAGAGAGGTTATTTTGTAAAGCTTTATACTGTAATGCCTGTTTTACTGTGTGGCAGTATACACACACAGGTACGTGTGCTGACAAGATGGCATGTACTTCCATATTAACCCAATTTTGTGTGTGCAACTAAATTGGCTAATGAGCTAATAATTGGGCGCTAAATGTTGGCGTTGTCAACAATTTGGATGTGTATGCATCTTATTAAACGCTATCCTATAAAGAGCCTGTTTTATAGAAACCCAGATGCTTATGTGGCTTTTATAAAATATCGCATAGAAATCTCTCACTTTAATTTTTTTTTTTTTTGCAGATCAGATGATGGGTATATCTGGATATAGATCGTTGCCCAATACTAACATCTTGATTTGTCTCATAGATCCTTTTTTGTATAATATTAAATCTTATTTATTTATTTAGATTTTGCTCACATCTTTTTCAGTAGTAGCTCAAGGTGAGTTACATTCAGGTACACTGCATATTTCTCTGTCCCAGGAGGGCTCACAATCTAAGTTTGTACCTGAGGCAAGGGAGGGTTAAGTGACTTGCCCAAGATCACAAGGAGCAGCAGTGGGATTTGAACCGGCCATCTCTGGATTGCAAGACTGGTGCTCTAACCACTTGGCCACTCCTCCACTCCACTCTTGTAAATTCTGCTTTAGCATTCCACAATATGTAAGGTCTGTACTTAAGTTGAATTTATAAGTTGTAATGTTATCCAAAAAAAGGATCTATGATAAATCAAGGTATTAGTGCTGGGCAAAGATATACTCACCACCTTATGATCCGCAAATTATTATACTCACCACCTTATGATCCGCAAATTATTTTTTAAAGCAAGAGATTTCTATGTGTTGTTTGATTGCTCTTAAAGCAATTTATGGGTTGATATTCTAAGCAATTTAAGTAGCCAGAAATGGCTCCTGGTTGGTTAAATCGCCTATTCAGAGTTAACCATTACTTTTCAGCAGCACTTAGGGATTCTTTTACAAAGCTGTGCTAGTGAATCCTGCACAGCAATTGAGAGAAAGCCCATAGGAATAGAATGGGTTTCCTCTCATTTGCAGACCGGCTTTGAAAAAGAAGCCCTTTATCGGTTAGTGCTGAACTGAAAACTGGCTATTTCGGAGGCACTCCAAGGGCAGTGTCAGCAGTTGGCCGGTAAAATGTAGATAATCAGCACTTAACTAGCCAAGGTCACCACATAAATAGGGCCACATTGTCTTATTTTAATGTGGTGGCCCATAGCTGGATAAGTGCTGAAGATCTCATTTAACCGGCTATGAGTTAACCAGCTTTGCAAACCTGGAAATTCAATGCTGAAGCCCGGACATGGCCCGGCATTGAATTTCCAGGTTTAATGCTGAGCACTGACAGCTGAACATCGGGGCCTTAATTACCACATTTGGAGTTGGCTTTTATAAAATAGGCTTAAAGGCACAATTTTGGACTTCACATATGCATCCTGCTGTAAAATCTGTCCCCCCCACCCCTCAATCCCCACTAGCTAAAACAAACACACCCTCTTCCAAATGCAGCTGAAAATCCATGCACTGTTTTGGGCAATTTTCAGACAATCAATTAATTCAGGTAAAATGCTTTCTACTCATGTTAATTATTTTGAAATTTTTCTCTGAGGGGCCGATGCACAAAGCTTACCGTGCTTGCAACATTTGCTTTAGAACGGTTTTAGTCTAAAGCAAACTTTATTTAGCACAAAGGGGTTCTGCATCCCTTTTTACCGTTTGCCATAGCAGCTACCGATAAACCTATGCAAATGTATTAAACAGGCTCATCGGTATTAATATGAGCATTCCCTGCGATGCACAGGAAGGAGCGCCTACGCTTCTTAACATGTTCTATTCTTCAGCAGGTCAGGAGAGAGGAGCCCTTCTCCTCATCCACACTGGCAACTCAGGAGCTGACCCCCTGTCCAATTCCCTTCTTCCTTCAGCTTCTGCCTCCCAATCAACCCTAGGCCTAGTGCATGGAGTCCTCCCTTCCTTCTGGTGCTCTGCTGACCTATATTTCTCCTGCCACAAGCAGCAGCAGGGAGGGGAAGTGAACCTTGAAGCCCCCTTAATTGGCTCCCAAAGCAGGACCTCTGAGTTTGTCCTGAAGATTGGACTTGATTGGATTTATTGATTTAATATATCACTCTATACTGATGTGTCTGAGCAGTTTACAACAAAAAAAGGTGAGCATGCAATACATATTATATAAATCATAACAAAAGCGGAAAAAAAAAAACACAAAACAAAAGGTAAGCTTGTTTTGTGAATGAAGGAGCCCTCCCCCCCCCCCCCCCCCCCCCCCCGGAAACTGCTAGGCACTGTCCCTCGCACAATTTACATGCATCTCATTTACATGCCATCCCCTTTGTGCACTGGTCATTGTTTGTGAGTCGGAAAGTTCACCTTCGGCTGCTGTATTTAACAGCAACTTTTGTGCATCGACTCCTGAATTGATAGTTTATCCTAATCTAGAGCAATGATTCTCAAGCAGGCCGTAGACTACCCCCCTTGCAAGTTTAGTTTTCAAGTTATTCACAAAAGAACACACATGCAAGAAATCTGCATATGGGAGAGATACTGCACGCACATCATCACGATCCATCTCATGGATAATCATTGTGATTATCCTGAAAAACCAGACTGGCTAAGCTGGTATAAGAAACATTTGATCTATCTAGGAGGTGTATTCTAATGTAGGCAGATCATAACCAAGGGCTCAGCCTAATTTCTCTTGTAAGAGGATGGAGAGGGATGTAGACTGACACATAAAAGTGCTATAGTTTCTCTTACAAATGCTTGAGAAGCCAGGCTGAAAACAGTGGTACACAAGCCTTTGTTTCTACCTCAGCTTCCCTTCTTATCTTGCCTGTAACTGGATTTCTTCTCCATCAATACCCCATGCAGGGCTCAGCTTTCCTGCTGTCACTGCCTCCCATTTATCACTTAGGAAAGTGTCTGGCTGTGCGCTACATCATAGGATGTACATCCAGGGGCCTCACTGATTTATTCTTTTTGGGTCCTGGCCCAGAAGTTGGAGCATGCTGGGATTTCAACTGCAGCCATCAAAGTGCGTGGCAACCCAGTGTATGTCACACACAAGTGTGCTATTGTGCCAGGGAGCTTTCTGCTGTTCCTTCAAGAATTTAAATTCAGCTAATTCTTCGAGGCAGCGGAAAGGTAACAATACCAAGGAGCGTTATCTTGTAGCATCTGCTGTGACCTAAGGCGCCGCTCTCCAAATCCCTCAGCTAACAGCAAGGAATGATGGAGTGTGTGTTTATCAGAGAGAACATTAATTTGTACATGGTGCCCCTTTTACAGCGTAGTTTGGTTAATGAAAACTGAAGCCAGCAAGCTGCCTTTATATAAAAAAAATATCTATTACATGATATGGAAAATGTATTTGCTCAAGCCATGGCTATGAAAGCATGCATAGTATTAAACTAAATTTGTACTTTTGCATGGCCTTTGCTAACATTCCAGCTTAAATCAGGTAATATTCAAGTTCTGCATGTATTTCCCAACTCAGTTGTGTGTTTGAAATAGTTGGCACTGCTCGCTTAACCCTCTTTTACCATGCTTTCCTAAAATGGGCCAAAACAGATGACTCATTATAAGAAAATTGGAATTTCCTGTGTCAAATTATGCAGCCGCACTTAAGTTATTATCAATGATAAAAAAAAAACTCAGTTCTTAGAAATCTATATAACATTCAATCGTTACATTTCTTTTGTCATACTTTTATAATCCATATCTGTGTGAAAGACTTTTTTTTTACTGAATTTATAAGACACCTAGGTCAGTCTCAATTTGATTAGCTCCTTCAGGTTTAGCTGAATATCACACTTAACCGGTTAAGTGCCGACTCTGTCCTCTGAACGGCCCCACACTGGTGTGCTAATTGGGCATTTTCATTGGCATGATCCAATTAAGTTTTCCGGACAGGCGATTTAAACAGCCAAGAGCCTCTCCTGGCCATTTAAATCATTTTGAATACTGGGCACAGAATATTTTTTTATAGCCATTGCTGTTAATATAATACTATTATCTTGAGTGCGGCTGCACTAAAATACGTATTCACTGTGGTCTTTTTCTCCACCTTTAGACGTTAGAGTCCTGGAAGGTTTTTGTGTATTCAGAGGGTTTGGTGGGATATGCATCAAATGATGCAACCAAAAAGCAGGGTGGCGCTCACTCTAACACTGTAGAGCTTCTATAAGCAGATGACGTACAAAGTCTACTTCCTCAGAAAAGGATAGGGCTGCTGCAATATATGCCCCCGCTTCTAACAATAACTCCGTACTAAGTCGCCTGGTCCCAATAATGTCCTTGACAGAAGAAAAAGTCATACTGAATGTTTAGGATGAACTAGTCATCTGTTTTAAAAAAGAAACTGCGAACACCTTCTCCAAACAAAAAAAAATCATTCAAAATGGGAGCACCGCAGTTCTTCGCCTTAAGTTAAAATGTGGTACAGAAAAATAACAAGATCCCAAAGGTCAGGTGACAGTTTCAGAATGGCTCCTGTCAAAGAGATGTCCAAAATCATAATAAAACAACCATTACAGTGTTCAGAAGCACCACGGTCTTCAGTGGTATCCTAGCAGGTTGCTTAAATTGAATGTGGAGGGAGGATGAATTATTGAGCCTGCCATGAGTGGGAAAGCGCGGGGTACAAATGTAACAAAAAATAAAAAAAATAAAAAAATACCCTCATCTAATCACTGGGGGATAAAGCAATGCAAGGGTCAAGGTAAACTCCTAGGGCTACGCTGGAGTTGCTTTTACTGTCTTTTACATATGTGAAAAAACAGATGGTACTGATTTCCACTAATGTCAATTCAATATACTTCACAAGCAGTTAAGTACACTAGATCATCTTAAGAGAGGCTGGAGCAGGGGTGCCAAACTACAATCCAGTCAGGTTTTTAGATTTCGCTAACAAATATTCATGAGATGTGTTTGCATGCACTGCCTCCAATAGATCTGAATACACCTCATGCATATTCATTAGGGACACCCTGAAAACCAGACTGGCTTGCAGCACTCTAGGATTGCAGTTTGGCAGCCCTGACTAAAAAAAAAAATCCAAAATGCACTGCATCAGTGCAGAATCCCAAGATATCAAACTATTTCCTGTGAAGCTGGGGAAACAATGCAACATAGATTTTATGGAAGAACAGTTTTCTCCATTAAGCATGTTAAGTATCTTGTACTTGGCTAGGGAAGAAGGGAGCAGAAGAAGACCTACTTCATTTAGTCAGTCTTGACAGTGAGAGGTTCCTACAGCACACCACTTCCACTTTTTAGGTGTCTAGAGCAGGGGTTCTCAATCCATTCCTTAGGGCACATCCAGTCAGTCAGGTTTTCAGGATATCCTCAATGAACATGCATGAGATAAACTTGCATACAATGGAGGTAGTGCATGCAAATTTATCTCATGCATATGCATTCTGGGTTATCATGAAAACCTGACTGGTTAAGTGTATTCCTGAAGACTGGCTTAAGAACCACTGGTCTAGAGACATGTAGAGGGCAATTCTATACTGGGATGCCTGGTAGGAAGCTGCTCTACTTTCCTAGATAGAACGCTAGCCTAAGAAGTTATGTACTTGCTTAACATTTAGTCAAGAGTACTTACATCAGCCATGGAGTTGGTATATTAGTGACCAAGTGTACCTTACAGTATTATATTTTACAAGATATCTGGAAAATTCTATAAATGGTACTAATGTAAGGCACCAATTCGGCACCAATGGATGTAAGGTGCCAAAACAGGGCTGAAATGGCAAATTAGCGTGGAAATACACTTATGTGCCCAGTTATAAATAGTACCTAAGTGTATCCACATGCAACTGCAAAGGGGGCGTTTGCAGGTCAGGGGCATTCTGGAAAATCACACACAGTATTAATTCTGCGGCTGAATGCCCAACTTGTGTGCCAAGACTTACACCTGGTTTAAGTTGATGTAAGTCCTCGTGACCAAAGTTGGCACGGAATTTGGCAACCAACGCTATGCCACAAAGAGTGCTCATCCCAGAGCGCCCTTTATAGAACAGCACAGGGCACCAATTTTTTTCGGCAGCCGTATTTGGGCACAATTTACTGAATCCAGCGCTATCCCCAGATTCTATAAAGCATGCCTAGAGATCTGCGCCAAACTCCAAGCGGATTCTATAACAGCAAGCGTAACTTAATTGGCTTAACAAGCTAATTAATGTTGATAACAGCACTTAAGCAATAATAAGCACTGAGCAATAAATAGAATTTACGTGCACATTCGCTAAGTGTAATCTGTAATGAAGTGCACCTAATGTGCACAGATAAAAAGGGGCGGGGAAATGGACATTTCATGGGTGAAATTTACATGAGTAGTTATAGAATATGGCCCTCTGCGCCTAAATCTACACACTGGGGTTTACGTTTATGTTTTCATTGGTGTAAATGGAGGCACGTAGATTTAGATGCTACTATTGCCACCTAAGCGTATTCCACATACCATGCCTAAATCTAGGTGTGGATTATAGAATACGCTTAGGCAGAAATGTTGGGCACCATATATAGAATCCCTACCCCCCCCCCCCATGTGTGTAATGTTGAGCCCCGCCCATGCTTTCACCACCTCCTTGCAAGTCCAAGCTATAAAAGATTAGAAGGTATTTATAGCAAAGCATTTTGTTATGCACATATGCTCACACATAAGCAAGTAAATTCCACTATTCTAAACATTTGTGTGTGTAATTTGCATGTACATCTCAACACCTATGTTACAGAATTACTCCCTTAGTATATATTGAACCACTCACAACCTGCTCCAGTTTGTTTGGACTTCCTGCTCTAGTTAGATTTGCAACCCTACATTTGTCAGTATCAAAATGAACCCCACATTCCATAATGCTTAGACAGAAACAAAGATAAACTGGATTGGATGAACGAATCCCTGATAGCTTAGAATTAGAAGTGGGCAGACGGAAAAGGCTGCTGTGGGGTTTAATCAGTGGCGTGAGTAAAAGGTGCAAACTGTGGATGAGATATAAAGTGGCAGACCATCAGTACCACCATCTCTTCGTACTAGCTGAATGAAATCAATATGCCTAAAGAACAATTTTCAGGAGGTACGCACCAGCACTAACACACAAAGCATGATGAATCCAGACAAAATGGATATGGCAGAAAAATATTATCCTGTGAACGAACGTCATCACTTTCTTCGCCCCCACCCCCACCAAAAAAAAAAAATCTCTACCTCTCAAACCCTACTTTACTTTAAAATAAATAAATAGAACTAATCACCCTCACCCTCTAGAAGCATTGCGTGGGTTGTACTATGGTCAGTTATTCTGCTCTTGTTTATAGCTATCCATTCATCCACATACAAGCATGGGACAGATCTGCTCAGTCACCAAAATCAGCACTCACATTTAGATGACTTATGATAAGAATAGCAGAGAATATATTAGGAAGTAGAATGAAACTTTAGAAAAGACAGCTATATAATCTGTTGTAGCCTTATTTAATTAAAAGCTAGCCACTGCTGATTAATAAATTGCTCATTGGGTTACTAGTTGCTTAGTAGTTTTAATTTAATGCAAATAAGTGCTAAGTCATTTACATACATAACAGAAGCTGGAAGAAGCAGTACGGGATGAGAAGACAGATGCTTAAGTGCGCTGACCAGGACAGAAACCTTGAGGAACCTGTGCCTGTTGACAAGGCCACCCTATCACCAAGCAGCATTCAGGGGAAGCTGTATGGCATGGGCATGACTGGTTAGATGAGACAGCAGCATGACCTTGAATACCTACACACTCTCAAAGCCAGTTGCCCTCTCCAAAAGGAAATCTGCACCACAGGGGGCAGGATGCCACAGACCTTGAGAGCATGAAGGTGCTCAAAGTTATGTGCTGTATTTCCTGTTTGGACATTCCAAGAAAGCTGGTTAAATCCAAAGGTCAGTGAGTATGGGGAAGCCAGATTTTAACATGAAAGGTGGCCTGAGTGTTGGCTTGCTGTTGCATAAAACCAATTTTAAGATGGCATGGCCTGAATGGTAGGGTACGAGTGGATAAACATTTAATCATCTCTCTAACCTCATGTACAACTCTCTTTAAATTAGTTACCATTTTTTATAACTCCTCTTACTCTCCTACCTATATATATATATTCCATCTTTGCTTATACCCTATGCTGTCTATTAAAATGTTCTATTACATATTGACATTGTAAGTGGTATAACATGCCATACTTTGTATTGCTATTTGAATACTTTTACTTATGTAATTGTCTATTGCTTATTTTTGATTTATTCTTACTGTACACCACCTTAAGGGGCCCTTTTACTAAGCCACGTAGGTGCCTACGTGCACCTAATGTGCGCCAATTTGGAGTTACTGCCTGGCTACCACATGGCCCATGTGGTAATTTCTTTTTTTTTTATATGCGCCTGCTACGCATGCCAGAAAATATATTTTATTTTCTGTTGTATGGCAAAAATCGGGCGGTAACTCTGACTTGGCGTGCGTAGGCAATTACCGCACAGTTAACACGAGAGACCTTACCGCTAAGTGAATGGCTAACGATAAGGTCTCAGACCCAAAATGGACGAGCAGCAAATTTTTTTTTGACTCGCGTCCATTTTCGGCAAAAATTTGGAACACGCATTTTTTGCAGGCGTGCTAAAAAATATAACTGAGTGCCCAAAACCCACGCCTACACTCAGGCCATTTTTCAGCGCAACTTAGTAAAAGGACCCCTGAATGAATTCTTTCAAAAAGGCAGTAAATAAAAACTAATACATAAATGGAGCAATTCTATCAATTCATCTCTTGTTTGGATAGAACCAAGTTTGGGCAAGGAATAAAACTCAAATGATTCAGATATCTTAGAGGGACACTCACAAATAAGTAGAAACTAAATCACCACATAAGAAAAGGATCTAGATGTCATCATGGACAACATATTGAAATTGTTTGCTATTTTGTCTGTTGCTATACACTGAACCCAGGATTCTATACAGCGTGACTAGAGATCCGTGCCAAAATCTAGGCGTATTCTATAACAATGTGTGTAACTTAATTGGCTTAACAGACTAATCAACGTTGATAACAGCACTTACCGTATTTTTCGGACTATAAGACGCACCGGAACATAAGACGCACCTAGGTTTTAGAGGAGGGAAATAGGAAAAAAAAATTTAGACTATAAGACGCACTTTTTCCCTCCTCTAAAACCTAAGTGCTCCAGTGCGTCTTGTCCGAATCCCTCCCTCCAAGTTCAGGATTGCCCTCCCTAGGGTAACCTCCTCCCCCCCCCCCCCCGGCCCTGTCACCACCTCTCCCCTTACTCACGCAATCTTCCCTGGTGGTCTAGTGACGTCGGGGCAGGAAAGAGCCCCTCCTTCCTGCCCAGCGCGCTGCTCTGCATCCTCCTGTATGCTGCCTGTGATGACGGTCTCGGTGAGATTCAAAATGGCCGCAGAGAACTGAAGTCTCGGCGTCACTAGACCACCAGGGAAGATCGCGTAAGGGGAGAGGTGGTGACAGGGCCGGGGGGAGGGAAGGTAACCCTAGGGAGGGCGATCCCGAACTCGGAGGGAGGGCGGGCGGGCGGCCTGCCAAATCTCTACCTTCGGACTATAAGACGGACCCCCCCATTTTCCTCCCAAATTTGGGGGGAAAAAGTGCATCTTATAGTCCAAAAAATACGGTAATAAGCAATAATGAGAACTAATTGGCAACAATCAGAATTTATGCACATAGTTCACAAAGAATATTCTGTAATGAACTGCAACTAATTCTAATGTGTGCAGTTCAAAAGGGACGTCGCCATGGGCAGGGAAATGGGCACTTCGTGGGCTTTCCAAAATTTACAGGTGTAACATAGTAACATAGTAAATGATAGCATAGTAAATGATGGACTGTATGGTCCATCCAGTCTGCCCAACAAGATAAACTCATTTTACACGGTATGTGATACTTTATATGTATACCCGAGTTTGATTTGTCCTTGCCTTTCTCAGGGCACAGACCGTAGAAGTCTGCCCAGTACTGTTCTTCTACTAAGTTCTGAAGCTAAGCCCCTTAAATTTACACTCCAGCCCATCCCTTATCTATTCAGTCACAATCAGGGCGAAGACCGTAGAAGTCTGCCCAGCTCCCGTTTTGTTTCCAATTACCGGCGTTGCCACCCAATGTCCACTAAGATTCCACGGAACCATTCCTTCTAAACAAGATTCCTTTGTGTTTATCCCACGCATGTTTGAATTCCATTACCATTTTCATCTCCACTACCTCCCGCGGGAGGGCATTCCACATATCCACCACCCTCTCCGTGAAAAAATACTTCCTGACATTAGTCCTGAGTCTGCCCCCCTTCAACCTCAATTCATGTCCTCTAGTTCTACTGCCTTCCCGTCTCCGGAAAAGGTTTGTTTGTGGATTATTACCTTTCAAATATCTGAACGTCTGTATCATATCACCCCTGTTTCTCTTTTCCTCCAAGGTATACATGTTCAAGTCAACAAGTCTCTCCTCGTATGGTTTGCAACGCAAACCCCATACCATTTTCGTAGCTTCTCTTTGCACCGCTTCCAGTCTTTTTACATCTTTAGCAAGATACGGCCTCCAAAACTGAACACAATACTCCAAGTGGGGCCTCACCAACAACTTGTAGAGGGGCATCAACATCTCCTTTCTTCTGCTGGTTATGCTCCTCTTTACGCAGCCTAGCATCCTTCTGGCCATGGCTGTCGCCTTGTCGCACTGTTTCTTCACCTTCAGATCCTCCGACACCAACACCCCAAGGTCTCTCTCCTGAGTCGAGCATACTAATCTCTCCCCTCCTATCCAGTATCTCGCTTTTGGGTTTCCGCACCCCAAGTGCATTACTCTACACTTTTTGGCATTAAATTTTAACTTTCATATGCATATACAGTTGAAACCGTTGTACATCACTAATAACTTTTTTTTTTAATTGCTGTGAATCACTCGTGAATAATAAATTACAGCATGTAACTATTGAAATAGTGGGTGCTCAGTAAAAACATGTCGCTGCGGCTGGACTAGTAAAAAACAACATGAATCGTCAGCATCATTGCACCTTTGCCCTCCCTACCATCACCTTAATAATATATACTGTTGAAAACAAACAAGCATTCATAAGAATATCACTTCAATGGAAGGTAGAAAATCACTTCTACTTAGCTTGGGGTCAGAGGAAATAAGCCTGAAAAACTCTCCGTGCTCATCAATAGTGCCAACGCTCTCTTATAGTGGTGTTCCACGTTGGTGTTTAAAATTGTTATAGGATTTCAATTCATTATTCTGTTCATTCTTAGATACATATTCATGTGTTCTCTTAATCGATTGTTCTCTCTTTCATTCTCAACACAACGCGTGTTTCACTAAAGTCGCATCGTCAGGAGAACTTGAGAAGAGGACTACAGTTACAGAATTGGCCCAGTGCTCTAGAATTTCCACCTAAGCATATTCTATATATCACACCTAAATCTAGGCGTCGCTTACAGAATAAGCTTAGGCAGAAATCTTTACTGCATAGGCTTTTTTTTTAGGTGCTATATATAGAATCTGGCTCTGAGCAAACAGGAATTAATAGAAAAGGAATAAAAAAATGAAATGGAGAATATGCATTATTCTATAATGCTCTATAGTGCAACTCAAAAGTATTAGGTGCAATTTTCATCATTGCATCTCAAACAAGATACTGTGGAATTAGAAAAGGTGGGTAACCTAAATAATAAACAGGGTAGAATAGTTAGCTCTTCAACTTGGAGAAGAGACAGATGAGGGGAGATAGGTTAGAGATCTATAAAATCCTGATTTGGAATGGAATGGCAAATGCAAATAACTTCATTTACGATTTTAAAAAATACAAAGACTAGGGGGCATGCCATAAAGTTTCTAAGCAGTACAGTTTTAAAAAAGAAAAAAATGCTTAATACACACAAACTCTGAAATTGATTGCCAAGAGGATGTGGTAAAATCGCAGCTGGGTTCAAGAAATGCATGGACAAGTTCTTGGTCTATAAGCTCGACACTGCTTATCTCTAGGTGCAAACAGAATGGGATGTTACAGATGTTGCCAGGTATTTGTGACTTACATTGGCCTCTGTTGGAAACAGGATACTAAGCTCGATGGACCTTTCTTCTGAGCCAGTATGAAAGTTTTTGTCCCCCTCCATATTTCCCTTATTATTTCATAAACATTCACTGAATTATCTCTGATTTTGAAACAAAATGTAATATTAGACAAAGGGAACCTAACACGTATTATAGCTTTTAATAATACTATGCGGGATATGAGAAGCTGGATTTTGGAATATTGATAGTGAGTTTATGTTTATGCAAGTTTTTCATTAATTGCAGGAATAGAGATTTAATTTTATTTCTTTTTTTTGTGATTGATTGCTTCTTATGCCCCTGAAGAAGCTTGTGGAGGATAAAATTGGTTGGAGTTGGATGGAGCTGGATATATAAGGAACTAATGATTTAAAGATCACCATGCAGGGATGTTGACTCTGTTCACCATCTTTGTACATTCTTCAAAGTCCTGCAGAAGACGTTGAATTTGGCTTTTTGTACAATTTTATGAAAAAGATAAACAGATATAAAAATTGAAGCTTTTATTGGAATGTGGGTGACGATGGCTTTTTGTGAGGAACCTGGAGCTTAGAAAGCTCACTCCAGGTGCTAACCTCTCATTTTCAGCACGATAACCAGTTAAGTGCTGCCATTAATTAGCAGATAGCCCTGAACTGGTCAGCAGTCCTTGATGGCTGGTTAAATAATTTGGAATATTGACCAGCTAAAACCTCTTGCCCCCCAGTGGCGTACCAAGGGGGGGCGGTCCGCCCCGGGTGCACGCCGCTGGGGGGTGCCGTGGCACGCGCCTGCTCCAAGTTCGCTAAACTTTGTCGCTCATTCGCTGCAGCTCCCTCTGCCCCGGAACAGGTTACTTCCTATTCCGGGGCAGAGGGAGCTGCAGCGAAGCAAAGTTTAGCGAACTCGGAGCAGGTGCGCGCCGCGGCACCCCCCCCCCCCAGCGGCGTGCACCCCGGGGGGTCATTTCACCGGAGGGGGGAGCAAAGGTGTCATTTAGCAGGGGGGCGTGCTGCACCCGGGGGGGGGCACATCGGCGCTCCGCCCTGGGTGCCATCCAGGCCAGGAATGCCACTGTTGCCCCCACCATCTCCTCAAGAGGTTTGGGACTTCATGAGTTCAGGAGACGACTAACAGAGCAGCATGCTGGAGCTAGGGAATCCTGATTAAAAAAATCTCATTGTGGCTCCGTGTGATTTTGGGCAAGTCATTTAAAGGGTAATTTTGTAACAGTCGGGCTTTTGTGCACATAAATGCAGGGTTAACTGGCACTTAAACACAACCTCCTAATTCTATAAAAGTAGCCAAAAATTGTGCCCGCAAATTTGGGCACACGACTAATTTGCACACATAATTTAACATGAATGAGCCATTTAATGCCAATAATTGGCTTTTAACAAGCAATTATTGGAGCTAATTGGAATCAAGATCTACAAACAAATTTAGGCATGTGATCTGCACCAAAATATTACACACGTCCCGGAAAAGAGGGTGCAGAAATGGGAAGGTCATGGGTGGTTTGGGGCAGATTTTAGGCGTGGTTTTGGGTTACGCACAAAATTATAAAATAAATTTAGGCGGAACATTTGCACCATGCTTTCACTGGCGCAAATGGACATGCCTAAATCTACACGTGACCCCTCAGGACTTAAGTGATATTCTAGAAACCGCAACCAATTTGGGCGCAATTTTATAGAACAGCGCTTAAGTGGGGTGTTTTTTGGCATGTATTTTTTTTAAGTGTGAATTATATAATTCGCCCTAAATGCCCTAGGTGCTTTTCTACAAAGTGTATTCTCCCCTCACACGTATGCAAAGCATGGGTGGGACATAGGCATGTTTCCCACATATGCACTCAACTTATAGAATACTGTCATTTGAAACGCATTGCTTGCCACACTTAGGGGTGCCCATGTGTGCCCGCCATCAAGCAGGCACACACTTCTATTCAGGCAAACCGATGGAGGTTTATACTAGTATTCTCCAACAGCATCTAGCTGTCCAGATGCTATTTTAAAATAGGTGATCTCTGTCCTGCATCAAAGCGCCAACTTCTAGGCATCCCTTAAATTGCCACCTTAACCCTCCACTGCCTCAAGCACAACCTTAGACTGTGAGCTCTCCAGGGACAGCAAAATATTTACTGTACCTGAATGTAACTCGCCTTGATCTACTAAGGAAAAGAGTATAAGCCAATTCTAAAAAAAAAAAAGTTTCCCTTCCCTCTTTGTTGCAGCTTTGTATTGAATGAAAAGGTTTTACAGACTAACAGTTGAGTAGATCTTTTGTGAAAAGAGATCTCTGCCAAAGCTCCATGAGTTTCTTCCTCAAACTTCTGGCATGAGTAGTACCATCCTGTTCTTCCCCCTCAATCTGCAACACAAAGAACCCAGTCCAAAAGAAGCAGATCCTGTTCTAAAAATATTCTACTTCCTGTTTTTATTAAATAAATGCACCTATTTCTTCCCTCTTCTGTCAAAAATTCACATTTCCATTAGAATCCTGTATTGGACCTGGAACAAAAACAATGCAACATCACTGCGTTCCATTCTTCAGTTAAATATCCTACTTATTAAACAACACACATTCAATTATTACACATTAATGCTATTACAATGCTTAATTACAGTTTAGCTTGTAAACCTAACCAAGGGCAGGGGATTGGTGGGTGGTGAGGAAGGATTGGCGTATTTGCATAGAAGTGGTATTTGAAAAGTATAATGATTTTACTAACAAGATGTGGATTAGAATGCCTGTCTGTGACAAACAGTTTGTGTCAAGAAGAATAGAAAAGCGATTTTTGTTCCTGGATATTATTTCAGCCTCATTTAACACAATCACTTTATGGGTGTTATCCTACACACATCAAGCCTCAACTGGATAATGCTCTTGACTTCAGATAAAAATTCATTACTATATTTAGTTATAGAACAATATGAAATACTTGTACTGTTAAATTCAACACAAACAGGCAAAATGCCGAGTAGATTAGCAGGGCTCTCAAGACAGACAGGTACCCTAAGAGCCAAACCCTGGTACTGCCAATGAACAAGGAAACAACTAACAGGCTTATTTTCGAAAGAGAAGGGCGCCCATCTTTCGACACAAATTGGGAGATGGGCGCCCTTCTCCCAGGGTCGCCCAAATCAGCATAATTGAAAGCCGATTTTGGGTGTCCTCAACTGCTTTCCATCGCGGGGATGACCAAAGTACATGGGGGCGTGTCGGAAGCACAGCGAAGGCGGGACTGGGGCGCGCTTAACACCTGGGCGTCCTCGGCCGATAATGGAAAAAAGAAGGGCATCCCTGACGAACACGGCCGACTTTACTTGATCCTTTTTTTTTTTACGACCAAGCCACAAAAATGTGCCCTAAATGACCAGATGACCACCGGAGGGAATCGGGGATGACCTCCTCGTACTCCTCCAGTGGTCACTAACCCCCTCCCACCCTAAAAAAAAATTTTTTAATATATTTTCCAGCCTCTATGCCAGCCTCAAATATCATACCCAGCTCCATGACAACAGTATGCAGGTCCCTGGAGCAGTTTTAGTGGGTACTGCAGTGCACTTCAGGCAGGCGGACCCAGGCACATCCCCCCCTACCTGTTAAATTGTGGTGGTAAATGTGAGCCCTCCAAAACCACCACAAACCCACTGTACCCACACCTAGGTGCCCCCCTTCATCCCTAAGGGCTATGGTAGTGTGTACAGTTGTGGAGAGAGGGTTTTAGGGGGCTCAGCACACAAGGTAAGGGAGCTATGCACCTGGGAGCTTTTTCTGAAGTCCAGTGCAGTGCCCCCTAGGGTGCCTGGTTGGTGTCCTGGCATGTGAGGGGGACCAGTGCACTACAAATGCTGGCTCCTCCCACGACCAAATGGCTTGGATTTGGTCGTTTCTGAGATGGGCGTCCTCGGTTTCCATTATCGCCAAAAATAGGGGACGACCATCTCTAAGGTCGACCTAAATGTTGAGATTTGGGCATCCCCGACCATATTATTGAAATGAAAGATGCCCCTTCACGGGGGCCGTCCTGCAAGGAAAACTTGGGCGCCCCGTTCGATTAAGCCCTTCTAAGTAGGAAAGAAATAAAAGCCAACCAGCTTTTGCAAGCTTCCCATTTTCTCTTTTTTTAAAGCTTCATAAAATGCTAATTTCTGCAATTCGAAAAATCCTTGGAGACGGATACAAATTTTAATTGATACGGTGATTTGTGGAAAAAAACTATTTTCACTGGATTCACAGATCACACATGGTCCATCCAGTCTGCCCAATAAGGTGGCCAGAGCTTGCCCACCACTCTGTGCGGCCTCCAGCCACCTATGCTTAAACATTGGCTGTCAAGTCTCCACTATGTCAACCATATAGGCATCCAAATATGATGGGAATCTTGGTTGTAATCATATATCATCCCCAACTATTGCTGACAGTATTCAACTTACCAGTCAAGATGTCTTCCTCCTCCCCCTCTCCCCCCCCCCCCCCCCCCCAAGCTGCACAGCACCCTCACTAAGAGCATGTAACAAAGTGATCTACAACACTAGAGTTACTGAAGTTTCACCTGTCTTTTGCGGGACACAGACCGTAGAAGTCTGTCCTGCATTGGCCTCTGTTCCCCCGATGCTGGAGAGTTTTCTATGTTTAAAAAGCTCTTCAATGGACAAATGAAGGATTTCTGTATTGTACTCAATGCAGATTCTTTCCTGTATCTAAGGCCTGCTAAAAAGCTTCCATTACTTCATTGCTTGTTGCTGATTCTGAATGGTGGTATAGCAATTACAATTTGACAAACACACACACACTTGGGACCTTTGAAGAAGAATTCATCTTTTAGAGGCACACCACATTTTTTATTCTGGCCTCTCACTATTTTTATTTAATCATTTGATTCTTTATAAACCATCCCATTTTCTTCGCTCAGCTCAACAAAACATTCTGCCATTCGTCATAGAATATCAGGTTTTTTTTGTTTGTTTTCTTTACCGGTTTCAACTTAATTGGCCAAGTCAATATTCAGCACTGACTGGTTAAGTTGAAACTGGCCAAAGATAAGCCTGCTATTTTGGTAGCCGAATTTGTCCACCGAACTTAAGCTGGCAATGCACTGAATATTAGCGGATAGCCAGCTATATTGCACGATATAACCATTTATCTGCTAAGTACTGATTGCGAATATTTTGCAGGATATAACCGGCTATCTCCCACGGAAGATTCATGTATAACCTGTTAAGCGCTATTTAACTAGCTAGAACCCATTCCTGGCTGGCTAAATAGCGCTGAATATCAGGAGAACTGAGTTCATTTTTATTATACTAGAGATTAGAAAATAGTAGATAAACTAAGTGGTCCTTTTACTAAGGTGTACCAAAAAAATGGCCTGCGCTGTTGTAGATGCATGTATTGGATGCACACAGGTCCATTTTTCAGCATGCCGGCAAAAAAGGCCCCTCTTTCCTGGCCAAAAATGGACTTGTGGCAAAATGAAAATTGATGCACGTCCATTTTGAGCCAGAGACCTTACCGCCACCCACCGACTTACCAGTAAGGTCTCACACGTTAACCGGGTGGTGATCGTCAGCACCCGTGCAATGCAGATAACTGCCCGGTTAGCGTCGCGCCGGAAATTTTCCAGAGTGCGTACTGGGCACACGTAAAAAATGAAATTACTACCCACGCCACTCAGTAGACGGGCGGTGGTTCCAAACTGTTGCGTGTTGGCGCCTACGTGGCTTAGTAAAAGGGCCCCTAAGCATGGACCTTTTTAACTCAATTCTGATTTAGAACTATGACGTGAAAATCAGCCACTGTCAATATTTTGGATCTGCAACGTTAGTCATGTTTTCCCAGAGATGGTCACATTTTATCATGACGTGTGTCTATGTTTCTTGATAATATAGCACCTAAGCAAGTGCCTACTCTGGGGCTTATTTTCAAAGCACTTAGCCTCCCAAAGTTCCATAGAAACGTATGGAACTTTGGGAGGCTAAGTGCTTTGAAAATATGCCTCTTACTCTCTTAAATATGACACCCTACTGTAAAATTATCCTCCACCTGCTGAATTTATATCTAAGGATGTATCAGCTAGCAGAAGAACAGTTCTGTCACTGCTTACCGTCACTGGCACTCCTTATACATGCTCAGTTCACGCACAAACTGAGCATATCATATGCAAGGCATTCTGGTGTCGTTGGCTGGAAAGAAAGTCGCCATCTTCCTCACTGCTGAGGCAGTACCGGGCGGGGTTTGGGCAGCGGCTCTCTTCAGGTGGCGGGACTTAGGGGGAGAGCAGAGAGAAATCACATGGTCCCCCAGTCCACCCCTACACCCCCCCCTAATGGGCTGCTGGCTATGCCCCTGGTGCAGATGTCATTCAATTGTATTTTCAGTGGCACTATCTGGGTAGAAGCCGCAGAAAATCTGGGTGTGACCTTGCAAGCTGAATATTAGGTTCACAGTAATCAGAGAAAGTGAAAGAGAATGCAGGTGACCAGCAAACGTGATCTATTGGTAGAGGTAGCCACATAGAAAACACGACAGATCCCACAACATCGTGCCATTAATTTAAGCACATCATAATTCCTTCTATAATTGTCTAATATGATCTGGAGCCTATTCCACAACACCACCACAACCTTCAAGTTGAAAAGCTCAAAGTACTCGTGGTTATTCTCTGAGAAAATAATATCTTTATTTCTAAAAAGGGAAAGCACAGTTTGGTGCTATAAGTTTTGCTTGGGTTTTGTTTAAGTAGAAACAATTTCACTCATTATTCATGCACTGTCTGCAACCTATCCACACTATGTCAGTGCCTCATCTGGGGAAGCATCACCAGTTCAAAGAAACAGTGAGCTCGATGTTTGATTCTACAATAAAGCTGGGGAGAAAAGTAATGCATTTATGCATGAACAGGACTTTGCATTTATTAAACAAATTTGAGCACATACAGTATTTTGAAGATGAGATGGAATCCCCAGGAGACGGTTTCTAGTTTGCACATTTGGGCACCTTTTAAACCCCTACTGGACTCTCTACCAGGGGAGATGCTCACCAGACTGTGCAGATCTGACTGTAGTCCTCAGCCCTTAACAATTCCTGACATACCGTGTATTCCCCTGAGAAACATCCAAAGCAAACTGACCCTTTTTCACCTGATGGGCAGAATCAATAGCAGCGCTGAGCACTTTTTGGGAAGTATGTCAACAGGCTTGACATTTGGGTTGGTTACGCCAATGCCACAGATGTACACACCATTTTCCAAATTAGCAAGTGGTCCTTCTGGAACCATTAAAATCTGGCAGGTACAGTCACAATAGAAATAATACACTCAAACAGCAATCATACACTTTGGGGAATTTTTGTCTCCATGACAGTATCAAGTAGTCAAATAACAACTGACAGAAATCATGCCATAATTATATATATTTTGAGCACAAGGTTTGGAATAGTAACATATAATTACCAGCAGCTGATGAACGGGTCACCAAGCACAAACTGCTGCAGAACACAACACCTAAAGCATGCCAAAACTGACCAACTAAAAGTAGGAATATTAGATGCTGTAGAATGAAAGGCGATAAAAGCAGAAAGATTTTCTTTTCTTTTATCTAGAGCTAAGGTCTCAAAGCTTGGTCTCAGGGATACTCAAATCCCAATCTTCCTAAAACTGACTTCATCGATTAACGAAGCTCATATACAGGCTATAAACAAATATATACAAGTTAGCTTGTGTCTGTCCTTTTTTTTTTTTTTTAGCTTTCATCCAACTAAATATTAACTTCTGACTGGGTTATTTGCACTAGTATTAGCTTAAACGTGCTACTTTATGCAAGACATTCTCCAAATAAAAGAGAAATCAGAACATGCAAGGTAAAGTTGCAGTTGTTAAAATACATATTTTTATTTTTTATAAGAATACCCTGTCCTTGCTGCTGGGGTTTGGATTGTTGTATTACAAATTGTTTGCTCTAACAATTTTCATTGAAATCTCTTTTTTGTTGTTGTTGTTTCTGGTGACTTTCGTCACTTTTTCCAAGAGATAGTCACAACTGATCCAGAATGCTTATGACATAGTTTTGTAATATAAAATTTTGTAATAATCTCAACAGATACCACTACTAGTGTTTAACGAAGAACGTGTTCATACCACCTGGAAACATCACTGAAGGGCAGAGAGCCCAAGCAGAAAATTCTGACAGGATCACCCCATCTTTCTTTTAATAAAGCCTGTAGTGCCAACCTAAACACTTCTGGCCCCTCCTTCCTGAATAAACAAAATCTAATGCAATGCAACACCATTCCCCTCTTCCCCTCCCTCCACCTCCAATTCAGCCACCTAGAAAATATTATGCAGTAATGTTTTGTGAAACTTAAAGCATCACATTCAGAACTCAACTTCAAGGGCCAATTCTTCTACTGCTACCCTATCAAATCCCAAGGGGGAAGAGAAGAAAAGGCATTGGAGCAATACATTTCCATTTCTGCACATCAGAATCACTTTTCCCTGATATGAAGAGAACTGTTTATACCACAAACACGGATTGAATAAATTTGCCAAGGCACAGTTGAGTCAAGTAGTAGAAACAGCCGCTCAGATTCAGTGTAGACTGTGCTTATCAGTGTTTAACCAGCGGAAAGTGTAGGGCCAGCAGCTGCAGATAAAGCAGCCCCACCGCTTTTAAATTCATCTTCACTTTCCTGCATCTTGTTCTGTGCACATACAGGTTTAATGCATCTCATGCTTTCTGGCATGCAGCGTGGTGGTGAAATATGCTCAGTCACATGCGCCTGTAGATTCATGTGGAGCTGCTGGTTGACAAGAGTATGCCAGTAGATGCGGAAGTCTGGCTATCTGGTGAGAGCTGCTGTTCCACAGGCATTTACCCTCTTCAAAGATAGGGGAGTGAGAGAGAGAGCAAGAATACAACTCCCAACAAGTAGGCTTTAAAGCAAACAATCATAGTCTCTTGAAGTGCCAGTTACAGTCATAACAAAATTTAATCCAAGTAAATTCTACAAAACCAAGACAAACTTAACTTCCATTCACTCTACGTAGATAAAAAGACCAGATTATATGAATGGTGAACAAAATTCAGCGCTCAACGTTACTCTAAAAAGGGCACTTCAGGATAAATTCTCTTTACAGAATACCACTGAACACCAAATTCGGCCCTCGCCTTTGGGCACAAGGATTTATGCTAGCTGGTATAAATCCTGGCACAAAAACTGGGAGCAGATCCCCACTTTTCTTTAACACTGTATGCCATGGACAGACTGACCATACGGGCAACCAGGCAGTGCCCAAGGACCCAGAGGCTCTCCCCCCCCCCCCCCCGAGCCTCAATGGGCCCTCCCCAGTCCCACCTTGAAGGGCCCTGGTGGTCTAGTGGCTTCTTTGGGGGCAGGAATGAACCCCACTCTCTCCTGCCAGCTGCTGCATTTTAAAAATGGCTGCTGAGATCTCCCTACGGCAGTCTCTCAAGACTGCCAAGACCGCTGCAGAAAGACTCGGCAGCCATTTTGAAAACACAGCAACGCCAGCCAGACTCTTTGAAGCAGCGGCAGCAGGCAAGAAAGAGTAGGGTTCTTTCCTGCCCAAAAAAGGCAACTAGACCACCAGGGCTATTCAAGGTAGTACCAGGGAGGGTATATTAGTGAGAACAGGCGGGGGAAGGAACAGGGCAGTGGTATTCAGACTGGGGGCATGGGCAGTGTCCGGGGGGGGGGGGGGCCAATGACCCTTACTGCACTGTCAGTCCGCCCCTCCTATGCGCATCTTTTGTGAATGCCCCGGGCCCTCCCATGCCCCCTCCCATGGCCTTGTCTCCTTTTGAGTTGCGCAAAATCCAATTTAAGTGCCCAATGCATCAAAATAGCTCGTAGCCAGATCAGCACCCAGATCATAAATTAGTGCCAATTAAGTGCTTGTTAGCTCCAATAATTAAATGTTTGGAGACCATTAACTAATTATTTTGGGCGACCTTTATAGAATACGGGGGGGAATATGGAAATACAGCACTGCTCTGCAGATGAGACCACCCTTACAAAGCAAAATGTCTCACAAATAGAACCCAAATAAGAATTACTAAAGGCTGGAAGAGTTTTGCACTTACGGTGCTTTAAGTCCAAAAATTAACACATGGTAACTGCAAAGGTTGAGCACTAATTGTTGGGGGAATGCCCGGCACATGTCTTGCCGTTATTGCACAGAAAAGTTTATGGCGCACTGTTTATTCACAATTAGTGCCTCCTCTTCAAGATGGGTTACACGTATCCACATGAATTGCACAAGTGACAGCAGCATATAGTAAGTACAGTGCACTACTGAAATGAGCCCTCCATGCTCACAAACTGGGTAGGCGAACCTTGGCACTCTCCTTTCATCCCAAACCATATACTACATATATTACTTGACAAGTTAACTGAGAAAATGGAATTTATTATGGCCGCAGCATTCTACAACTTATATATGTAAAAACATTCACAGTAGCGAGCAATTACATTCATGCATACAGCTAACAGTAACAAGCAATTAAATACATGACTTGATCTTCTAGCTATAGAATTTTAGGGCAAGGGGTCAAGCCTTTTGAGTCATACAGCTCCCTCTAGTTCCACCTTACTTACGAAGTAGATTTCCTGCTCCACTTGAGCATATACCATAGGCACGCCTAGGTGCTAACATCACAGCTTTGATCATGGGATTGCTGTAAAAGGATCTTCCCCTTCCCAACTGTTGACTGTTTCTTGAAGCCTTCAGCCTCCCCATTCCATCCAAGTATGAGGTAGGCACCGCTGATCATCTGTTACTCTGGAACTACCCCCACCTTCCATACAAGAGGGGGACTGCTCCTGGTCTTAAACATCATCCATGCCACTGCTAGCATGGGACAAAATCACTTCATATTTGACCTTGATTTGGTCTGAGACATACTGACACAAGATCCACCGCCTGTCAAATGCTGCAATGAGACTCTAACCTCCCTGAAATGGGGTAGGTGAGATAGGTGAGCCATCGGAACAGGAGGGAAAATGGCAATTGCACCTTTGCAAACACCACTCTTACTGCCTCCAGTGGCCATCCCCTTTTCTCCACCTCCTGGACTTCCTCTCTTGTCACTTGTCTCCGCCTCCCCCTCTACTCCTTTCTATCTCCCAATTCCTATCTCTGACCTAACTTGCTTAGGCCTGCCTACGATCCCTTCCCCAGTCCCCCAGCCACACCCTCCCAGGCATCAATTCCTGGCCAGCCCCGCCACCTGTTTGTGCATCTGACCGCCTATATGTATGGGTCATTGCCTTTTCTCTGCCTATTGCCTGCTCAGTTCCTGCCCCCTTTCATGGCATGGAGTCAATGTATGAAGAAGTGCACAAGTCATGCCAGCATGGTAACAATAACTGTGCTTCATGGCAACAGCCAGCACATGTTAATTCATGGGTTAACTGCTAAGTGTACTTAATAAACAGACGCCTAAGTGTTAAATGGCCATCCAAGTCAGGGTGATTCAATAAAAGCTCCTGGTTTTACTTCATTTCATAGATCGAGACATACGCCAGTGTTTTTCCAAACAAAAATACTTAAGTCCACTCAGTTTATGGTGGTAAGATCAGGACTGGATCAGATCGTCAATAAAAATGGATTCAGCGGGCCACTCTAGAGCTAGAGGTGAACAGAGTATAATCCCATTTTCTTCAAGCAAACCCTAGCATCTCTGTCAATCACCAATTTATATCTGTCCTATATTCTGTCAATATTATTTGCAGAAAATGCCCTAAATCCACTTCATTAAAATATTCAACAAATTTCCCTTCTGATTTTCATTTGTTTATGAAAGTTAAAATGTCAAAAGATTTTGGCATACCCAATCCAACATGTACTAGCTTCCAATAATTAAAACCTAGGGAATAAGCTACAGGTTTGGTTAAATTAACAATATTAAGATCTTAACACTTCAAGTAAATTCTACCTCCCCTAAAGCTAACTGTGCAGAGATCCTTCCAGGGAATGGTAAGATTATAGAGTAATGAAGACTGAATGCTAAGAATTACTTAAAGAGTTAGACAGAACTAAATGCCTTTCCAGGGATTTACAAACTTAGTGTGAATGTTAGACATCTCAAACATTGGTGGTTGGGTGGGGGAGGAGGGACAAAAGTGTCTGCACCAATGTGCTCATGACAAAACGGAACAGATACTGGAAAACAATGCAGAGTTCCCTAATCATAAGTACATAAGTATTGCCATACTGGGACAGACCAAAGGTCCATCAAGCCCAGCATCCTGTTTACAACAGTGGCCAATCCAGGTCACAAATACCTGAAAGATCCCAACAAAGTACAAAACATTTTACGCTGCTTATCCCAGAAATAAGCAGTGGAGTTTCCTCAAGTCCATATTAATAATGGTCTATGAACGTTTTCCTTTAGGAAGCAGTCCAAACCTTTTTAAAACCCTGCTAAGCTAACCGCCTTTACCACATTCTCTGGCAACGAATTCCAGAGTTTAACTACACATTGAGTGAAGAAACATTTTCTCCGATTCGTTTTAAATGTACTACTTTGCAGTTTCATCGAATGCACCCTAGTCCTACTATTTTTGGAAAGAGTAAACAGGCACTTGTACATTTTGTTCCACAAAAAGGAAAGACATAATGGGATGAGATTCAACGGTAACTCCTATCCTTATCACCATTCACCTTCCTCCTGGCTCCTCCTCCACCTATGGCGTAAGCTCGTAATGATCAGAGTGACTATTAGGGACCTCATAAAAAGCCATGAGAAAAATTATGTAGCCCACCAGACAAAGAATTCTGTCTCCATAACCAGCACAGATGTGATAGGGGGAGATGTTAAACAACTAAACATTTTCAGTTTGTAGATGTCACAGCAGCTATCCTTGGACACATGGGAAGTAATTTATAAAAGGATGTCTATATGGTCTAGTAGTAAAAATGTGCTTGCTTTTTTTTTTTAACAAAAGGAACATTGGTGCCTACATGTTTATAAAATGGACTCCTAAACCAGCCCCAACAGAGTACATGCCCACATTTACAACAACTTCAGAGCAGGTGTGCTTTGTCATGTGTGCGCTAACCACATACTTGTTTATTTTATATCCTTTGCACATATACCTCCAGATTTTGTATAGCGTGCCTAAAAAAAAAGAAAAAAAGTCAGTACCTAGATTTAGGTGCAGATTATAGAATATGCATAGTTGATATGTCAGCGCCTACTACACGGAATCTCTAATTGGCTGGCAGGTTGCTTTTGTTTCACTTATGCCCAGCCTGGGCTGACACTGGAGGGTCATGTCAAGGCTCAATGTCAGAGCCATGGCTGATCTCATTACTGCCTGGAGCAGGATACCCAATGCGATAGTCGGTTCGGGCAGTGTTGCAGAATCAGTTTGGGGTCTAGAATCCAACTACACCCTCCTAGGCCCATTTTACTCTGTTCCAGGCTGAATTCTCTCTTAGATGTTTATAGTTTCAGGTTGCGATGCCCAATTGACCAAAGTTTGTTGTTTTCGGTGAGCCTGGATACTAAAGATACCCCCACTTCTTTGTTATTCTTCTTTCTGGTCTAGTCCGTTTTGTTTCTCCTGTTTTCCTGATATTGGTGTTCCTTTTCTATTTTCTTCCTTTTTGATTTTTTTGTACACCGCTTTGTCATGAAAGGCGGTATATCAAGTCTCCAATAAGCATAAAACAAAGTGCATCCATTTACACCAACGAAAATGTGGCATAAATCCCGGCGAATGCACAGTGGCCCATATTCTATAACTATGCGCGTAAATTTTGGAATGCCCATAATCATGCCCCATTTTGCCTGCACGCATTAGAAGTTCGGTGCACTTCGTTACAGAATACACTTAACGAGTTGTGCACCTAAACTCTAATCAGTGCCAATTAATGCTATTATTGCTTATTAAGTGCTATTAGCACTCATTAGCTTGTTAAGTTACGCATATTGTTATAGAATCTGCTTGGATTTCGGCGCAGATCTCTAGGCGCGCTATATAGAATCCCCAGGATATTGCACAGCACACAAGTACATGCCATCTTGTGGGCCTCACAATTTTATACTTCTTTATGGAAAGGTGGTGGAGATGAAGAACGCAAGAAAGCAAGAGACAAGCACAGAGGAACTCTAAGGAAGACATAGTATGGATGGGCAGACTGGATAAGGCCATATTGTTTTTCTGTGCCATAATTTTCTACGTATAAAAGGCGTTTACCACATGTAAAACCAGCTTTACGAATAGAAAATTTTTCAAAAATAAATCCCCTTGAGGACAGCTTATTCCAGCTTCTCTCATATGTGGCAGCAGTGGAGGGGAACTGGCCTTTAAAAGTGTAAGTAAAACCAGCTGCTCCAAATTTATGGAAGGCTAAGCCCACCGTCACACCTTCTGCAACACACATGCAGTGCTATTGTGACATATCCATCGAAGATATGTAGTAGCTTAAAAAATCAGGTAAGACATGCAGAGGGCCCACCAAAGAAGTCTAACAGGCTTATTTTCGAAAGAGAAGGGTGCCCATCTTCCAACACAAATCAGGAGATGGGTGTCCTTCTCTCAGGGTCGCCCAAATCAGCATAATTGAAAGCCGATTTTGGGCATCCTCAACTGCTTCCCGTCATGGGGATGACCAAAGTTCACGGGGGCGTGTCGGCACCGTGGTGAAGGCGGGACTGGGGCATGATTAAGAGATGGGTGTCCTCGATCGATAATGGAAAAAAGAAGGGCGTCCCCAATGAACACTTGGCCGACTTTACTTGGTCCATTTTTTCTTGCAATCAGGCCGTGAAAAGGTGCCTGAACTGACCAGATGACCACCAGAGGGTATCGGGGATGACCTCCCCTTACTCACCCAGTGGTTACTAACCCCCACCCACCCTAAAAAAAAAAAAACTTTAAAAAAATTTTGCCAGCCTCAAATGTCATACCCAGCTCCCTGACAGCAGTATGCAGGTCCCTGGAGCAGTTTTAGTGGGTGTAGTGCATTTCAGGCAGGCGAACCAGGCCCATCCCCCCTTACCTGTTACACTTGTGGTGGTAAATGTGAGCCCTCCAAAACCCACTGTACTCACATGTATGTGCCCTCCTTCACCCCTTAGGGCTATGGTAGTGGTGTACAGTTGTGTGTGGGGGGGGGGGGGTTGGGGAGCTATGCACCTGGGAGCAATTTGTGAAGTCCACTGCAGTGCCCCCTAGGGTGCCCAGTTGGTGTCTTGGCATGTCAGGGGGACCAATGCACTACGAATTCTGGCTCCTCCCATGACCAAAGGGCTTGGATTTGGTCGTTTTTGAGATGGGCATCCTCGGTTTCCATTACGGCTGAAAACCAGGGATGACCATTTCTAAGGTCGACCATCTCTAAGGTCGACCTAAATGTTTAGATTTGGGCTTCCCCGACCTTATTATCAAAACGAAAGATGGACGCCCATCTTGTTTCGATAATACGGGTTTCTCCGCCCCTTCGTGGGGCCGTCCTGCGAGGACGCCCTTGTGAAGGGCGCCCCGTTCGATTATGCTACTCTAAGTCATCCAAGCTTTGACTGAAGTTTACATTCACCAGGAAAGTCAACAATGCTGAGAGCAAAGACTTGTACGCACCAGCTTCAACCATTACAGCCAATATCTGGCTCAAAAGACTATGAAACAAAATAGGTTTTCTTGTGGATCAAAACTATAGAAGATTTGTATCAACAAAACAAAAACACATTGAGGTAGCTAGAAAAGTTAGTCCTACCAGATATCCTCTCGCCAATATCTACAGCCGGCGTGGCTAAACAGTAAGATAAAGGAAATCATTAGAGCCAAAAAACAATCCTTCAGAAAGTGGAGAAGAGAACCAACTGAAAGTAACAGGATAGATCATAAGGAATGCCAAGCCAAATGCAAAGCGGAGATAAGGAGGGCAAAAAAGGACTTTGAGAAGAAATTAGCGTTGGAAGCAAAAATACATAGTAAAAATTTTTTTAGATACATTAAAAGCAGGAAACCGGCCAAAGAGTCGGTTGGGCCGCTGGACGAAAATGGTGTTAAAGGGGCGATCAAGGAGGACAAAGCCGTAGCGGAGAAATTAAATGAATTCTTTGCTTCGGTCTTCACCGAGGAGGATTTGGGGGGGACACCGGTGCCGGAAAGAATATTTGAAGCGGGGGAGTCGGAGAAACTAAACAAATTCTCTGTAACCTTGGAGGATGTAATGGGTCAGTTCAGCAAGCTGAAGAGTAGTAAATCACCGGGACCTGATGGTATTCATCCCAGAGTATTAATAGAACTAAAAAATGAACTTGCAGAGCTACTGTTAGAAATATGCAATCTGTCCCTAAAATCGAGTGTAGTACCGGAAGACTGGAGGGTAGCCAATGTTACTCCGATTTTTTAAGAAGGGTTCCAGAGGAGATCCGGGAAATTATAGACCGGTGAGTCTGACGTCGGTGCCGGGCAAGATGGTGGAGGCTATTATTAAGAATAAAATTGCAGAGCATATACAAAAACATGGACTGATGAGACAAAGTCAGCACGGATTTAGTGAAGGGAAGTCTTGCCTCACCAATCTAATGCATTTTTTTGAGGGGGTAAGCAAACATGTGGACAATGGGGAGCCGGTTGATATTGTATATCTGGATTTTCAGAAGGCGTTTGACAAAGTGCCGCACGAAAGACTCCTGAAGAAATTGCAGAGTCATGGAATCGGAGGTAGGGTATTATTATGGATTAAGAACTGGTTGAAAGATAGGAAGCAGAGAGTAGGATTGCGTGGCCAGTATTCTCAGTGGAGGAGGGTAGTTAGTGGGGTCCCGCAGGGGTCTGTGCTGGGTCCGTTGCTTTTTAATGTATTTATAAATGACCTAGAGATGGGAATAACTAGTGAGGTAATTAAATTCGCCGATGACACAAAATTATTCAGGGTCGTCAAGTCGCAGGAGGAATGTGAACGATTACAGGAGGACCTTGCGAGACTGGGAGAATGGGCGTGCAAGTGGCAGATGAAGTTCAATGTTGACAAATGCAAAGTGATGCATGTGGGTAAGAGGAACCCGAATTATAGCTACGTCTTGCAAGGTTCCACGTTAGGAGTTACGGATCAAGAAAGGGATCTGGGTGTCGTCGTCGATGATACGCTGAAACCTTCTGCTCAGTGTGCTGCTGCGGCTAGGAAAGCAAATAGAATGTTGGGTGTTATTAGGAAGGGTATGGAGTCCAGGTGTGCGGATGTTATAATGCCGTTGTATCGCTCCATGGTGCGACCGCACCTGGAGTATTGTGTTCAGTACTGGTCTCCGTATCTCAAAAAAGATATAGTAGAATTGGAAAAGGTACAGCGAAGGGCGACGAAAATGATAGTGGGGATGGGACGACTTTCCTATGAAGAGAGGCTGAGAAGGCTAGGGCTTTTCAGCTTGGAGAAGAGACGGCTGAGGGGAGATATGATAGAAGTGTATAAAATAATGAGTGGAATGGATCGGGTGGATGTGAAGCGACTGTTCACGCTATCCAAAAATAATAGGACTAGAGGGCATGAGTTGAAGCTACAGTGTGGTAAATTTAAAACGAATCGGAGAAAATTTTTCTTCACCCAACGTGTAATTAGACTCTGGAATTCGTTGCCGGAGAACGTGGTACGGGCGGTTAGCTTGACGGAGTTTAAAAAGGGGTTAGATAGATTCCTAAAGGACAAGTCCATAGACCGCTATTAAATGGACTTGGAAAAATTCCGCATTTTTAGGTATAACTTGTCTGGAATGTTTTTACGTTTGGGGAGCGTGCCAGGTGCCCTTGACCTGGATTGGCCACTGTCGGTGACAGGATGCTGGGCTAGATGGACCTTTGGTCTTTCCCAGTATGGCACTACTTATGTACTTATGTACTTATGTACTCACATGTTTTTCAGCAGTAGCTCAATATGAGTTACACTCAGTTACACTGGGTATTTGCCTGTCTCCAGAGGGGTCACAATCCTAAATTCGTACCTGTGGCAACAAGAATCACAAGAAGCAGCTACAGGATTTGAACTGGGCTTCCCTAGTTGTCAACACAATGCTCTAACCATTAGGCTACTCCTCCACTAAGGACTACGACAAAGTTGTTTGTTAAGAGGTGAAGTTTTCCTATTATTGGAATAATGGACCCAAGAATGGCTTTGAGCAGTAACCAGTTTCATGTGCAAAATCTTACTCCATGCACAATTTGAGAACTCCACTTGGGCAGATATATTATGAATAATGCTCCGATTGTTTAGACTGTGCAACATTTTGCAATTCTGATCGACACATGGTGTTATACTGAACGTGCTTTAGTTGTTCATTATTTATTATTACACTGCTGGCATCAAACAGTTTGAGATATTTAATTTTATGTGGCAAGTGGCAGACTGGACCCCAGATCAATAGATTCAGGAGACGTGACAGATGGAAGGGAGGAGCATGGTAGCTGGCCTTCATCAACAGACAGATTGCTTGGGTTATTTTAACCTTCGGGGATTACAATAAATAAATAAATATAAGAAGGAAGTCTAATCTTCAGTGTGGCAAATATATATCTGCCTCTACACAGTTCTGCAAGTGGTTTGAGTAGATATTCAAGTTAAAAAGGCCCTGAAAGACATCCTGTACTGAATGACACTCCCGAGAATTAGCTGCTTGGATCCCAGGATCCCGTCATTTTTTAGCAGCCACATTCACTTTATAGATTACAATCATGTCCATATGCAAGAATCCAGTTTGATTCAAGGCAAAGGTGGCTTATAAAACTCTATTGCATATGTTTAAATGCATTGTTTAGCAGTATCCATTCAAGTCTTTCTGGGCAACGCTGTAAATGGCACCAAAAACCCCACCACATTAAAAAGCACTATTCTGTAAGCCATGCTTAAAGTTAGGCTCAGTTTATAGAATAACGTTTATGTACAGGAATTGCGCATAACTTTAGGCGTGGCCATTGCACCAACTGAAACACGGTGCAAATGTACATGACTAAATTTGATACAAATTTCCATTATTACATAACGTGTGAATTTTAGGAATGCCAGCGTTCCACCCATGCCCCTTCCATTTCCACACCCCCTTTTTCAGAAGGTGCCTAAATTTATACGTTAAGGGAGAGATTCTACATATGGCATCTAAAAATATCGGTGCTGAAATCAGGTCCGACTAAGCGTATTCTCTAAATGGTGCCTAGATTTAGGACGGTATATAGAACACACTTAGTTGATACTTCAGCTCCTAAATCTAGGTGCATCCATTTACACCAACTAGGCGTAAATCCCAGTACGTAGTTTTAGGCACACTGGGCTATATTCTATAACTACATGCATAAAATTTGGGAACACCCATGAAACACCATTTCCCCACCCATAACCATGCCCCTTTTTACCTGCACGGGTTAGAAATTAGGCACACTGCGTTACAGACTATGCTTAGCGAGTTGTGCATGTAAATTATAATTAGTGCCAATTAGTGCTCATTATTGCTTAAGCGCTAATATCATTGCTGATTAGCTTGTTAAGCCACTAAAGTTACGCATGGTATTACAGAATCTGCTTGGATTTCAGTGTGGATTTCTAGGTGCGCTATTTAGAATCCAGGGGTAAATGCCAATTAAATCTAATTAATGCCAATAATTGCTTGTTAAAAAGCCAATTGGTGCTAATTTTAAGCAAACTGCTTGTTATTCAATTACAACTAAATTTTCATAAGGAATTTTTGGCAATTTTATAGAATTTGGGGGGGGGGGGGTTTCTAGCCAATTTATGAAGAGAAATTACCAAAGTCTTACCTCTTTGTCAGTTAGCTAAAGAGCCAAGGTACTTTGCAGCTGGTATTTGCATGGACAGCAGAACTGAACAGGGAAAATAAAAAGTGCATGTACTTTTGAAAATGCTGTTTTTACTCTCCTAACCTAAACATAGCCATGGGAATATATGTTTGTAATTATACAAAAAAAGGATACCAGTGAACCAAGTATCAAACCAAACTATCATTTCACCATTGTAAATTATATATCTTAACAAATGCAAACATGCCATTCCTCCTTCTAGCAATCTTTTAAAATGTTTATTATTTTTGAAAACGGCTTATGTTAGAAAAATGGATTTCCCTTCTGTTTTCTAAAATAAGCTTTTTGAAAAAAAAAAAGTTCATCAGAAGGAATGTCACATTTGCATGTGCTAGTTAGATATATAATTTTCAACAGTGAAATTATAGTTTGGGTTAACATATGTTTTTAACTCAGCTAAAAGGATACACAGACTGGAAGTCTATGTCTAGACACTGAGGATGGAAATTTTCAGGCAGAGCAAAATCTATGCACTTTGTTATAGAAAACACCCGGTCTTCACCTAATTTATGCATCAGCATTTACACCAGGTTTTACTTGGCGTAACTGTCCATGGTTAAATTTAATTGTGCATAAGGGCGCTTGGCGTATTCTATAAACCAAGCAGAAATTTAGGCTTATTCTATAAAGTACGCCTAAATTAAGGTGTACTTTATAGAATGCGCTTAGGCAAATTTCATTTTGGCACCAAATTTTTAGGCATGATATAAAGAATCTACTAGTCCATCATACCTTCTCTTGTTGGGCAGATTGGATGGGCCGGCCGAACAGGTCTTTAAAGATCTGTCGTCATCTACTGTGTTACTAGTGCTTGATGCCAACCTCACATGCTGTGCTGAACACAACATTCGATTCAACCTATGAAGGAATCTCAGCTCCTGAAAGCTACATACCAATGCATTTGGTCCAAATGAAAGTTATCACATATATCTTATTTCTTGAGCTTTATTTCTAAACACATGAAAACCAAACATGACAGATGCCTGTGCTTGTCAAACAACAAACAAACTTCCATTATATTATCACTTCAGACTTACACTTACAACAGAACTATGCATTCTACTTGTTGTTGCTGCATAATTAGACTGTGAAAAATATCAAGAGAGACAATATCTGTTAACAGCAAGGTTTCCATTAACACAACAGAAGAGCCCAGCGATTTTTCGCAAGGCACGTTTACAGATGATCGATTTCACTACGGACTTAAATTAAAACATTTTAACAAGTGTCTGTATTCCCTGCTCTCAGTTGCAATGGTGGTGCACAAAGAAGCTAAAGAAATAGTCTTATATAGTTTAAATTTGCTTTGCAAACCTAAAAAGATCAGCTGATCCCCATACACAGGTGTTATTCTAAGTCCAGTGCGTCCAAGATTTATTTTTTTTTAAGTGCATTTCCTTCCACTCCAGGTTTAACAAGCCACAGGAATTCTTTCCTTGCAGAAGAAACCCAGTCATCAGTACTGGCTGTTCAGTGAAGGAATGCTCTGTAGATCACTGAGCTCAAGAGTTCTTTACAAAAAAAAAGTCACAAGGCCACTTGCACCCCTCTAGATTTCCACATTCCTTAAAAAAAAAAAAAAAAAAATACAGCCACCTGAACTCCAGTAAAAGGAGAGGGAGGATGGGGGGGTAGAGGGCAAGGTTTCTGATCTACATTAAGTGCATGCCTTCCTTTATATACTCAAGTGCCTTCAATAGGGTTCTTACTATTTTAGTGCATATTAAATTGAAGCTTGCCCCAAGGAGGTTTAATTGACAGGAGACAGAGGGATGTGTTTGGCCCATTAACTGGCCTGAAGCCAGTAAGCGGAGCTTGCTGCCATACAAAGTAATGTATTTTGAGTGTATCAAGATGGCGGCTGCTGTGTAGAGAAGCAATGAAACCTTCTTGAGTGTACACAGTTTCAGCCTTGTCACGTGACACCGTATCCTGTTAATCAAACCTCCTTGGCTTACCCCTTAACTCTAATAGGGCAAGCAATCAGACTGAAATAAATAAGAAGATCATAAGCTTGAACACATTCAAGTAACCCTTTTAAATACATGAGCCATCATTTTCTTGGTTTATCTTGAAGTTTGGCTCAACCTGCCAAGAAATGCAGAGCAAATGCCTACTCTACAAATACAGTTCACTGCATACATTAATCTCTTCCCTGACTTATCCTTCCAACCATGAAAGGAAATGAGTTACAGCAACAGAGGCTGGCTGGTGCCTGTAGCACCCATTCGGCTGTAGTGGAAACACTGGCTTTTGAGGTTTGATAAGGCTTTTGCTCTTCCCCAGGAAATGGAGGGATCCATGGTTGCTATAGCAACCATGGATACTGACAGATCTGCCCTGAAAGGCATCATGGTCATCTTTTCTAGCTTGTTTGCTTTGCATGAGAGCACTTTAACTCCCTGATGTAGCAGGGCTTCATAGGGCAGCTACCGCTGCACACTTACTTCCAGCACAATGTCCGAGGCTGCAATGATTAATCATTCTGGCTTTTTGTTCTGTCACACTGGGATGGGGGCGGGCAAGGGGACATTGTATCCTAAATGACGAGAGCATATTACCAAGGAAAGCAATTCCTCATGATAGCAGTTGAAACTTTTAGCTTAGCTGAGGTAAGCAAAGGTGCCTCCCTCAGCCCCAGGAGCCACAGAAGAACTGCAAGCAACTCTGGTCATCTTTACCAACTCAAATATTTGAAGGTGTTCAGTGGCGTTCCTAGGGGGGCTGACACCCAGGGCGGATTGCCGATGTGCCACGCCCCCCGGGAGCTGCGCCCCCCCCGGCGAAAGAACACCCCGCCCGGGTGCACACCGCTGGGGGGGTGCCGCACGCGCCTATCCTTCGTTTGTTCCATGCTCCCTCTGCCCCGGAACAACCTGTTCCGGGGCAGAGGGAGCATGGAACGAACGAAGGACAGGCGCGCGGGGCACCCCCCCCCCCCCAGCGGCGTGCACCCGGGGTGGACCGCACCCACCGCCCCCCCCCCTAGGAATGCCACTGGGTGTTCTGAGACCTGTCTTCAACATCCTTATATGAAACGTAACACATTTTCATCACCAAAAACCTTTTTTCAAGAGGCATAACTTGCATACACAGACTAATGCCATCAAGTCAAAGCTTGGAGAGAAGGGTGTCATTACTAGCCATCTGTAGTTAAACACCCAGCTCTATATTGATTGAGAAAGAAATGAATAATCAGTGAGTGAGGAGACTTCCCAACTCTATTGACTTTTTATTAATTCCAAAAGAAATTCAGTACCATGACTGAAGGAAGAAGATGAGATATGAAAGAGAATTCAAACATATAAAGAGATACAGGCCAGCAAATAAAGACCCAAGCTGTTCATTGTTTTACAATAACAATCCATGCCCAAATTCCTCACCTCCCTTTTTATCTTTTTATGTTCATCTGTTAAAATACATTTATTAACACCCCCACATAAAACTCCACCTTAAAGTATACCAACTTGTGTTATTAGCTATTATACAATGTGAATCTGGCAATCCAATGTTTCTTCAGTATATAATCCTACCCCTTTCTTTCTCTTCCCTCCTACTACCCCCCCCCCCCCCCACACACACACACACAAACACAGAAAATAACGGGGAAAAACACCAGCACACACAAGAGGTTTGTACTCTGAAAACCTAGAGAATGCAAATTATTAAAAATGCATTAATACTGCATAAGAATCTACTACTTTTGTTTTTGTTTTAGTTTTACTTTTTATTAAACTATATCAATTTGCAAGTGAAACATATTTAGAGAAAAGGGCAAATCCAAACAAAATAAATAATTGAAGATGCAGAGTTGGTTTTATGACTTGGTTAAGAAACAAAATGCCAAGTCCTTTCTGGTTTACACTGGAAACATCCAAATAAGGATAACATAGAAACAGAGAAAAATGAAGGCAGATAAAGACCATATGGCCTATCCAGTCAGCCCATCCATGCCATCTACTCTCCTCATCAATCCCTTAGAGCTCCTCTGTACTTGTCCCAAGCTTGCTTGAAATTCAGATACAGTCCATCTCCATCATCTCCACCTCCTCAACCAGAGGACCATCCCACAAATTCACCACACTTTCCTTGAAGGATTTCCTTTTATTTCTCCTGAGTTTATGCCTTTCACCTTCAACAGGACAATTAGTTCACAGCTATATAGAGACCATCACAATCTTTCATGTTTTTTTAAATTGATTAAATATTTAGGATGACTCATGAACAAGTCTTTAAATAATTGAGGAATGAATTGAATTTAAAACTCAATCAGCAGTCAGTGTAATTTATACAAAACAGTGCCAGTTCCATTTAGACACTCGATGTAACACCCACAAAGTAGCATGCAATAGATAGGAACACACCTGGCACATGTTGGAGGGGATGCTTAGATAATCCACCATACATGATGGGGATGCTCTAAGATTGAAATCTTTTGCAGAACTTCTTTGAAGAAAGTTGCTTATTACTTGGATGGTTTTCCAATTTAGCAGGTAGAGCACTGATAAAGGGTGATTGGGCAAATGTTCTCCTTTTGTAAGCATGATTGGTCATTGCTTCAACATGAAAACATCCAGAAGGGCCCACAGAGGACTGATGGTGGGCAAAATTATGGGCCACAGAGTCACTAGAGAGAGTGGTGGCCAAGTATAAAGATATACTATCAAGATTTGAGTTGACATGGCAACTGCTGCTGGAGTTTAAAAGGACCTGTTAACCCACCCCATTCATTTTAGGCTAACTTTACTTTTGCAAATGACAGTATTTGATGGAAAAACAAACAATTAATCTTGGCTGAGAATTTGTTCAATCCCACACAACAGAGAGGCCAAGCTACCCTTGTTCCAGGTTGGAGATTTTAGGTCAGTCCTGGATTTCTGACCACCCCATCCTGGTGCATTATGGGACTTCAGGCACTGATTTCAATGGGCAGGATCAGGTACTACAAAGCCCACACTACTTTGGAGATGTTTTAGCTCGGGAGTCATTCCTATGCATAATTAATCGAGAATGTCACTATCAATTAATATGCAAGAGAAGCATGCCTTTAACAGAGCCTTCTGCACTGCATTTGACTAAACCAGAGGGGTTAAGCTTATGAAGAGGCAGATTTGTGCTGGGTTAGTCAAGCCAAAAGGGAAAAGTGAATCAAATAACTTTGTTTGCATAAGTCGGGATGTTAACTGATCTGCACACAGGCGAGCCCCTAGCTAAGAAAGTTATGACTGGGACTGATTAAGTGCATTTACTAGAAGAGATACTGGTGAAAAAGCAGAGGATTTTGAGGAAGCTCAAACCAGTGTAAGTGCTACCATTCCTCGATAACCACATTCCAAAGAGCAATTGAGTCATTGCCGGAGAAGGTAGTGACGGCAGCTGGCCTTGCTGAGCTTAAAGGGAGTCTGGACAGATTTCTGAAGGAAAAGTCCATTGATCGTTATTAAATTTTGGGTTTTTTGCCAGGTTCTTGGGGCCTGGATTGGCCGCTGTCGGAGACAGAGTGCTGGGCTTGATGGACCTTTGGTCTTTTCCCAGTGTGGCAGTGCTTATGTGCTTATGTGCTAAGTACCTTCCTACTGTCTTGCAAGCACCTTCTCTGAACCACACCCCACTGGGTCGACTTGTCAGTAACCAAAGACAGCCAGAGAAGTCAGAACATTCTAATCTTTTAAGCAAGTATAAGAAAGATTATGAAATGTAATTAGCTAAAGCGACTGTTGCACAACTGACCAAAAACCTTGAAGCAGTATACCAGAATGTGAAGGAATCTTCTAACTTGGTTTCCTTGTGTGTGTTGCATGTATGACACCTCCCTGCTAATTACTTTAAAGGTGATATGTAGTTGGAACCTTCCAACTTGAGCTCTCCATGCTGCATGTGGGACACCTCCCTGCTAATTACCTGAAGGCGCCCTGAAGTTCACCCCCCCCCCCCCGCTTCCAGCCAAAACCAGTAATAGGAGCCCTGAAGTTTCCCTGGCCAAGGATGTGGGAAGCAATCAGTTGCTAAGAGGCAGATTAAAGGAGACCCAACCCAGAACCACTCTTCTCCCTCCCATCTCCTCTGTTCAGTAACATATCATGGAAACCTGATCTAGCAGTGATCTCAACAGCCTGAAAGGCAAGCTGAAACAATACACGAGACCAGAACACCAGACCCCACTCCAAGAACAAAGTCTTATCACACATCCTCAACAGCACAGAAACAGTACTACTCACTCACTCTCCTAACCAAATTCAAGCAGGAAATAGCAATAGGCAAAAACATCCTCCTCCAATTGGACATGTCTAGTGCATTCGACATGGTAAACCATAACATATTAATAAGATTACTAAATAAGTTCAGAATTGATGGAAACATACTTAACTGGATCAAAGGTTTCCTAACCACAAGAACTTATCAAGTAAAATCAAACTCAATCATATCATCACCGTGGAAAGCAGACTGCGGAGTACCACAAGGATCTCCACTATCACCGATCCTCTTCAATCTAATGATGACCCCACTAGCCAAGTCCTTATCCAACCAAGGCCTTAACCCCTTCATCTATGCAGACGATGTCACAATATACATTCCTTACAAATCTAAACTGACAGAAATCACCAACGAAATCAAGAACAGCTTGAGCATCATGGACTCTTGGGCAAATGCATTTCAACTAAAACTCAATAAAGAAAAAACACACTGTCTCATCCTCTCGTCCCAACACAGCGCAGACAACCCCACAACTATCAACACCCCAGATTACACCCTCCCTATCTCAGACAGCCTGAAAATCTTCGGCGTTACAATAAACCACAACTTAACACTAGAGAGCCAAGTGACATCCACAACAAAGAAAATGTTCCACGCAATGTGGAACCTCAAACGCGTAAAACAATTCTTTCCAAGGGAAACATTTCACAACCTGATACAATCAATGGTACTAAGCCAGGTGGACTACTGCAATGGAATCTCCGCAGGATGCAAAGAATACTAAAGAAACTTCAGACTGCTCAAAACAAGGCAGCTAGGCTTATCTTCGGAAAAACGCGATTTGAAAGTGCAAAACCCCTCCGTAAAAAACTACACTGGCTCCCAATCAAAGAACGCATTGCCTTCAAAATCTGCACTATGGTTCACAAAATTATCTACGGCGAAGCCACAGGATACATGACAGACCTGATCGACCTACCAACTAGAAACACATCCGGATCAACATGAACATACCTAAATCTGCACTACCCAAGCTGCAAAGGAGGAGTGGCCTAGTGGTTAGGGTGGTGGACTCTGGTCCTGGGGAACTGAGGAACTGAGTTCGATTCCCACTTCAGGCACAGGCAGCTCCTTATGACTCTGGGCAAGTCACTTAACCCTCCATTGCCCCAGGTACAAATAAGTACCAAAGCTGCATTGAGCCTGCCATGAGTGGGAAAGCGCGGGGTACAAATGTAACAAAAATAAATAAATAAAATAAATACAAATCTACCTACGCATCCAATTTCTCCTCACAACTGTGGAACGCATTACCAAAAGCCTTGAAAACTACGAACGACCACCTAAACCTCCAGAAATCACTAAAAACTAACTTGTTTCAAAAGGCATACCCTACAAACCCAATATAAATGCCGACTTCTAAAACACACTAATACTAAAATATGTAAAGGACATAACACAACACTTCCGTTGTATGCTTCCCTAATGTGGCTGTGCCACATGAACTTTATCTTACCACAATCATCACTTTGTATTTGTTTACACCGGAGTCTGCAAACGCCGCTCAGGTACTATGTAAGCCACATTGAGCCTACAAATAGGTGGGAAATTGTGGGATACAAATGTAACAAATAAAATAAAATAAAATGTAATCTCAAAACCAGGACTGACCAAAAGGTCTCCAGCCTGGAACTGGGTAATGTGGCATCTCTGCAACACGATGTGTTCTCTCTCTCTTTTTCCTAGCATTTTATTAAGGTATTGTGGTCTATAGATCATGGCAGCTGGGGTAAATCCCTATCCACTCCCTGAATGTTGATGGCTATAATAGTTTGGACTGAATAGTTTGTTAATGAAAGTTTGAATTTTGCAAATAGTTCTGTAAAAGTGAACTTTCTGATCTTGTTTTTTGTAGTAAGACAAATTCAATATTTTTTTTTTACCTCACTAGAGCACTGTAATGCAGAAACCTTTGGGTCTAAAATCCTTGTAGCTTTTTGGTGAGGCATGAGAAGAAAACTTATTTTGTACAGCCAACATTATGAGAAAACTAGTCCAGATGTTTAAACATGGATACCAGCGGCTTCCAGAGACGAAGAGGGATTCAGAATCTACTCACCAACAAACCCTAAAGCCACAAAAGTGCCCAGTATGAAATTGCCAGTATAATCACTAAGGGGACCCCAAGGCATATATATATATATATATAATTTTTTTTTTTCAAAAGGCGTTTGACAAAGTACCTCATGGAAGACGCCAGAGAAAATTGGAGTCATGGGATAGGAGGTAGGGTTCTATTGTGGATAAAAAAAAAACTAGTTAAAAGATAGAAAACAGAGAGTAGGGTTAAATGGTTAGTATTCTCAATGGAGAAGGGTAGTTAGTGGGGTTCCCCAGGGGTCTGTGCTGGGACCGCTGCTTTTTAACATATTTATAAATGACCTAGAGATGGGAGTAACTACTACTACTACTACAAATCATTTCTACAGCGCTACCAGTCATACGCAGCACTTCACATTGAACATGAAGAAAAGACAGTCCCTGCTCAAAAGAGCTTACAATCTAAATCAGGACAGTGAGGTAATTAAATTTGCTGACGATAAAAAGTTATTCAAAGTCATTAAATCACGAGAGGATTGTGAAAAATTACAAGAGGACCTTCCAAGACTGGGTGACTGGGCGTCTAAATGGCAGATGACGTTTAATGTGAGCAAGTACAAAGTGATGAATGTGGGAAAGAGGAACCCGAATTATAGCTACGTCATGCAAGGTTCCACGTTAGGAGTCACAGACCAAGAAAGGAATCTAGGTGTAGTCGATGATGATACGTTGAAACCTTCTGCTCAGTGTGCTGCTGCAGCTAAGAAAGCAAACAGAATGTTAAGTATTATTAGGAAAGGAATGGAAAACAAAAATGAGGACGTTATAATGCTTCTGTATCGCTCCGTGGTGCGACCGCACCTCAAATATCGTGTTCAATTCTGGTTGCCGCATCTCAAAAAAGATATAGTGGAATTAAAAAAGGTGCAGAGAAGGGTGACAAAAACTGACAGGGATGGGATGACTTCCCTATGAGGAAAGACTAAAAGCGGCTACGGCTCTTCAGCTTGGATAAAAGGTGGCTGAGGTGACAGAGGTCTATAAAATAATGAGTGGAGTTGAACGGGTAGATGTGAAGCGTCTGTTTACACTTTCCAAAAATACTAAGACTAGGGGGCATGCGATAAAGCTACAAAGTAGTAAATCTTAGAACGAATCGGAGAAAATGTTTCTTCACTCAACGTGTAATTGAACTCTTGAATTTGTTGCCATAAAATGTGGTAAAGGCAGTTAGTTTAGCAGAGTTTTAAAAAGGTTTGGATGGCTTCCTAAAGAAAAAGTCCATAGACCATTATTAAATTGGACATGAGGAAAATCCACTATTTCTGGGATAAGCAGTATAAAATGTTTTGTACTTTTTTGGGATCTTGCCAGGTATTTGTAACCTGGATTGGCCACTGTTGGAAATAGGATGCTGGGCTTGATGGACCTTTGGTCTGTCCCAGTATGGCAATACTTATGTACTTATGAACTCTTTCCTCAGATCTTTCAGCTCTTCCCCAGCATCCTCTCCTGATGCAGAATTCAAATTTTTAAAGGAAGGTTTGATTTATGTACTATATTGAGGGGCCCTTTTACAAAGCAGTAGTAAGCCCAATGCGGGCTTACCGCACACTAAATCGGAACTACCACTGGCCCAACACAGCCAAGTGTGGCGCTAACCCAGTGGTAATCGGGCATCGCTGCTCACTGCCTAGTTACCATCGGATTACAGCGGGAGCCGTTAATGCCACTTCAATGGATGGCATGCTCCCCACCACATAGCCACACAGTAAGAGTTAATCTTGCCACATAGCTATTTGTTTTATTTTGAGGGGGGAGGCTTTTTACCCACTGCGGTAAAAAGGGCCCTGGCATGCAGGAAAAACATCCCCCGTTGCTACCACAGGGCTCCTTTTCCCAGAACTTAATAAAATGACTCCTGAATATTCTGTGTTTAAAAAATAAATCACATCTAAGGGGTATAACGTCAATTCTGCTAATCCACATCACTTTCTCTCCATTCTTCTCTCCCTGAAATATACTATAAAGCATTTTAGAAGTCATCAGCATGTAAGATACTACATATAATGAATGTATATTGCTTTCTACTTACTTCTGAAACCCTCTGTCATCATGCAAAATGATTTTTCATTTCTGCTTCCCACATTCTGAGTGAGTCAAATTGCATAGCATTGGAATTCAACATTCTGATGAAGATACAAGCCCTACTGTGGTATATGTAAGCAGCCCTCTTGATTTTATAATCTATCATCCTTTCTTGCATAGCCAATGTTGATCTTAAAACAACACACTGGAACTTACCACATGGAGTACATACACTGCTTTACTGTGTAGCTAGTCCAAATGGCTTTCATTCACACAGAACACCAACTACTTCTCTGGAGTACTGGCTACCACCACCAGCCATCCCTCAGAATTGCCTAACGGGCACCCTCTTCTCTTTCTCAGGCACTTTTTCAGATTATGTGTTTATGAATGTACTGGGATATGCTGCGTTTTCAGAAGGACAAGATACATTCCCTCAAAGGCGTGAGATGAAATACCAGTCAGCAACTGGATCCAGTCAATGAAGTTAACGATGAAGGTAAATTCATGGACTGGATGCCCAAGAAAGCTCTTGTTATACTAAGATTGTTTTTTCGGTAGGTGCAAATGTTAACCCTATTTTAAAAGAATTACATTGGCTGTCTGTGTAGGCTGGGAGTCAAGTTTAAAGGTGCTAACTGGTTTTCAAATGCCTATGTTCAAGTATCCCCAAATATCTGTAAACAATGTTGTTGTACTATGTTCCACGAAGGGTGTTGAGATCCTCCCAAAAGATGCAGCCAGTTATGCCAACTTGGAGAGATAAAACAGTTATGTAGAAGACAATGGACTTTTACACCAGCTTTCTAAAGTAGCATCCACTGAACATTCGATTGAAATCTATCTATAGGATGAAAGTGAATGCATGGCTTATTTTCTTACATTTTTGGCTTCTATAGTGAGCTAAAGCAGCTGGTGTGATTTAGTATGATTAAGAAGGCGATCTGGGATGTTACAGTTGTTGTAATAGGGGAGGCATGTAAATGGTGTTATTACATTAGGCATGATTTTCTTGAGGCTAGCATGTCATAATTGGTATTGTGGAGATATTATACATTACAAGGTGGGGTAAAATATGAGAACACCAGAAAGGACAAAATGACAAAGTTCTTTCATTCAATCAAATGGTCCAGATGCTCCTATACGGCTGAAGTACGCAAAGAGAATACCCAAGAAATTATTTGAGAGGAAATAAGAAAAGCAATGATGCATGAACGTTCAAATAAATGTAATGAGAACACTGTAAAGCATGAGAAAATATTTTACCATTTGGACAGTGATTTGTCATCTCCTTCTACCAGACACCCATCCACCTAGAATGCACAACAGTGCTCACAGGAACAGAGACTGCAAGTTACTAATGACAAAGCACTAGAGTGTATCTGATCGAACAGGTTGTCATGTTTTCACTTTTACTCACTATAGCCAAAAAGCTCATTTACAGTGATGAAACAGTCTTTTATCCATAGAAGAAGCTATTTGTTTCACCTCCTAGTTTTCAAGATGCCCATTTCAACACATTTTTAGATCCACACCCATCAATTAGGTTCTCAGCAACCAAACAAAAATACTAATATCCTGCTTGTTAGCATACCTTGTTGGTAGGAACTAAAAACTCAACTAGTACATTTGTCAGACCACTTAAAATGGCAGCACAGCAGCAGCTAGCATGTATTTCTAACAGAGCAGCAAATAAAAGCTATTCTCCAGAACAGGTGCGAGGTCCCAGGGGAAAGGGACTTAAAAACATCCCTGTCTCTGCATCCCAGGTGCACACGAGGAGACACGACTCCAGAGCATTGGTCCACGGAGAATAGCTGACACTAGATAGCATGATTTGTTAATGGCTCTTAAATAGCCTGCCACAACCAGCCAGCTGCTCCACATCTCTCCTTACTACCAGCAAAGATCAGCATCTGGAACCCTTGTGCAGCCAAGCCACACTTCTGAAGCTGCTTTTGAAGTATGATGTTAGCTTCTCCACTGTCAACAGCTCCCCACTGGCTTCACCTAAAAACAAGCGTTCTACTTCAGGCAAGGAAACTTTATACGGGTTTATATTTTAACACTGACCAATTTTATACAAGCACTCAGCTATTATGTTTCTTTTGTATGATATGGCTGTCACGTTGACCAGAGACGCAGTCACTAACAGCACATGCCTTAGAGAAATATACGGTGCTTTCCAATCCCACACAATCCAACACCCACTGCAGGGGTTTCTGGTTTACAGAGCAGATAGCAGTGAATGTACCTAACCCCTAGACTGCCCAGAATAAGGCAGCCCGGATTTGTACATTACCAGTCTGCAAAGAAGCCACTGACACGGTTTTGTTTCTAAATCCTTAGTGTAAACTTTCAGTTAAGCAAAAAAGAAAGGAAAAAAGAAAAAGCTCACATGCAAAGCTCTTCAGTTCAGGGAGGTCATTACACTTAAAATAGTCTCTTTTAGACAGTGCATTTTTTCTAGGAAAAAAAAGTGCCAGTATTCAAATGCTAGGCCACTCTTCAGGGGTGGAGTGATCACTGAGGGACCCACCCCACAATAGATAGGCCCCCTGCAACCAGTCACAGAATCTATGACAAGGCAGAATTGGTGTGCAGAGCCTGAGCTCTTTCATTAAAACATAGGGTCCATGGGTCAATTTTAGCAGACAATGGAAAAGGTGCAAGTACTGAGTACCCCCAAGTACCCCCTCAAAAAAAGCCCTGCTTTTAGGTTTAAAGGGGGAAAAAATCATAAATACTTTTTCTAGCAGAACAGACCAACATTATTTTAGAAATCAGGAAATGCCCCTCCACAAAACATACTGGGCTCAATATTCAGCTGGTGGCAGTCAACATTTTGCAGATTCCATGCCCGGGCATCAGTACTAAATATCCTGGCATAGACATCCGCCACAAAGAAAGGACTGTGTTTTATGCAGTCCTATTTATACAGGTATCCTAGCCAATTAAGTGCCATCTCCGCCCCTAGAACACCCACAAAGTAGTTGGTTTCAGCTCTGTCAAGTGACTTAAAGGGCCGGGAGCCTTTCACATCTGTACTTTTTATGTGCTTTAACACAGGTTCAAAGATCTGGATTTCTCGTAACGGACCACATTTTCAAAGAAAACTGGGGGGTATTCCATCTGAAAATAACTTCCAGGCCCCTGGGTACAATGTACCCATGAGCCTGCAAACTCTGCAGTTAGTTTCAAAATTGCCTCCAAGTTTATCAGAGTGCTCTCTCCGGCCCCCAACTTTATGAGAAGCACATTTAATTTGATCACAGAGTAGGGGAAGTTAACTTAGCGCATAAGAAGAAATCCAGTTTTATGGTCAGAATTTCACTTTGCATGTCTGCATCGGTAACTGTTTTTAAGGATTGAACCAATCAGCTGCATTCCTTGGGGTGTAGATATCTATAGAAATTTAGAGTGATTACATACACAACAAAACAAAGGAAGTCTAGCTAAATCAACAGCTGACAGCAATATATGCCCATCACAAGTAGAGATGACATTCTACTGACAAACATTCAGACTTCACCAGTCATGGGCTAGCGCATTATGTGCTAAATATAGCCGGTTAGCTCTGAATATTGGGACCTAATCAGACACCGGCCCTGAAACACTTCCAGAATGCCCGACACAGCCGGCTTCCACTTCGGCGCTAACTGGTCATTTTCAGTACCACTAACCGCTTAAGTGTCATTAAAAATGACCGAATAGCCACATACAAATGAGTTAACAGGTTAGTGGCCATTCCCAGCCAATTAACTCACTTCTAATATCTGCTGGAAAATTACTGGTCATGGGAATAATGTCCTATTGTAGACGAACAACTGGCTAAAAGGATAGGAAGCAAACACATCAATAGAGAAACAGAGTGCTCCAGAGATCTGTACCGAAACCAGTGCTATTCAACATATTCACTGATGATATGGATAAGAGAGCAAAGAATGTGATCATATTTGTAGATGAGACAATATTGTCCAACTTAGTTAAACATAGACTGTGAGGTGGTGCAAGAGGGCCTTGTCAGACTGGAGAACTGGGCATCTACATGGCAGACTAGATTTAACGTCGGCAATTAGGCATAAAAGGAAAAACAATCTTAATTATGTGCAGAAAGCTAGGAGAAGATACTACTCAGGAAAAGGACCTTGGAGTCATTGTGCATCAGATATATATTGAAATACTCAACTCAGTGTGCAGCAGAACAGAAGCCATGAAAGCAAATTTGTCAGGAATTATTCAGAAAAGAATGCTGACTATTATAATGCATCTGTTTTGTATAAATCTAGGAGTACAATCACACCTTGAGTACCGTGTGCAACTCTGATCAGCCCATCTCCAAAAAGATACAGCAGAACTAGATAAAAAAGGTTCAGAGAAAGACAATAAAATTAAAAAGAGATGATCACCTCTATTTTTGAAGACAGGTGAAGATTTGGACTCTCCAGCTTTCAAAAGACAAGAGGGGAAGTGATTAAAAAGATTTCCAAAATCAAGAGTGCAGTGGAATGAGTTAGTATAAAATGGTTATCAGTACTCAAACCATGATGCTGGCCGCCATGGGCTTTTTATACCTGGGAATTCTGCACTAAGGCATACTAGTTGGCTTCTAATGTGGTACCTAGTATCGCGTAACTAAAATGTGAATTATTTTTCATATGCACCACTTTGTGCCTGTCCACATTAAGGGCCCCTGCTGATCATTAAGCTTGATTCTGCAATTCCATTATATATCATGCTGTTCTACTGCTCCCCCCCCCCCCCCACCTCACTATCAGCTGAGAAATGAAAATCACGCTTACAGGCAACTGCTGAAACCACTATTCATTTTCCCAGTTTGTTAATCTTAAGGGATTTCAATGTTCATATAGATAATCCCAACAATTCTCATGCTCGTCAACTTATTAATTTTTTATTTGACCTCATTCCCCACCCACCAAGCCGGACACACCCTGGATCTAGTTCACACCCTATACAAATCATCAGTTTATCATTCTGCTTTCAGTTCTATCCCTCTGTCCTGGTCAGACCATGTTGGTCTGACCTTTAAGATCTTATTCACCATTGATCCACCCTGTCCTCCTCCTGTTCATGGTTATTGATTGGGTCCGCCATCTTTTTAAGACAGCCACCTCCACCCTATCACCTTCACTGTTCTCAATGCCATCAAGCTTTCCACTAAAATCACTAGACAACCAAACTGACCTCTGGCATGCAATCTTTGCCAGGGCACTAGATAGTATTGCTCCTAAGCAATACATTTGTTCTCGCTCCTCCCGAAAGCAGCCTTGTGGTCCCCAGGGCTCAGTTCTCTCCCCCTCTCCTTTTCAATCTGTTTCTTAGTCCCCTAGCCTCACTTATTCAGTCCTTGGGAATCTCATCCTACTTGTACACTGATGATATCTTTTCCACCAGCCCCTTTTCTCCAGATCTAGCCCCAAGTAGAATGTTAGTTAGTTGAACACAGATTAGTATTAAACAAGGACAAAACAGTTGCTTGTTGGTTCACTAGAGCCCTGCCTCAACCCTCTCTTCCCATTAATCTGTTTGGTTCTCTAGTTACTCCCGTACTGAGTTTTTGCTACCTCGGGGTTATCCTCGACTCTTCCTTATCTTTCCTACCCAAAATCTCTACTTATTTAACACAAGCTTTTTCAAATTTCTTCAGCTTCGTACCATTCACCATCTTTTCAATCACAATAATTTTCATACTCTTATACTCTCATTTTTTGTGTCCAGATTGGACTACTGCAATATTGTTTATGCCAGTTTACCACAATACATTCTAAACAAACTCTTCAGAACACAGCACTTAGAATACATATGTCAGGCCCATTGCACTGACCATATCGCACATTTACTAAAAAATCATCATTGGCTTCCGGTAGAGCAAAGAATCAATTACAAAGTTGCAGTACTTACCGTCAAAGCTTTTGGACATAGTGCCCCAGAGTACCTATCCAGTCTTAGGATCCCTTTTTGTCCTAGTCAAGCCCTCAGCTCCATTAGTGACCACTGCCTTGTTTTGCCAAGCCCCAAATCAGCGCATCTTGAATCAACTAGACACAATGCCTTTTATTTTTTATCACCCTTTACTTGGAACAACCTCCATATGCAGCAAACTGTCCTTCAAGAGTTTTAAATCAGATCTTAAAACATGACTGTTTAACCTAGCCTATAACACCTCATGCTGACTTCCTGGATCATCTGACATAAATCTCACTATGTCCCTATTATGCCCTTACCTTTTCTTTATCCCTGCTAGCTCTTCATGTCCCCGCTCTATTCCTATTTCTGTGTGGCTGAGTCTCTGTTCTATTGAAATTTTGGAGTTTCTTTCCTAATCTGTGTTTTAGCCTGTACTCTGCCTAGCTCAGCTCCGTCAGTTTGAGCAATATAGGAAGTTTGTTATAAATTATAAAACTCTCTCATGCAGATTCATTGTAGGTATCCTGAAAATCTGGCTAAAATCTGGCTAGGTGTGTCCTGAGGACTGGGTTAAGAACCCCTGTCTCAGACGTGCAGGTTTCCAAATGGCACACGTCTAAGTTCTGAAATACCAACTCGCTTATGTAAGTGCAGGTGCTTAGACATGTATGTTGCTTACTTGCCTCTGGTAATGTTTTAGATATTGAAAACTGTAAAATATTTGCTCCTGCTGCATGTAACCAGTGCATACAAATGCATTTCTGCATATATTTTAGACAGCAGATCGATTTCTAAAATGGTATCAGAATTTGATATGTCCCAACTTAGAAATCAGAATTGAGACATCCATGTTCTATCTAAAACAGGGCTGCACATCAACTATATATGCTTATTCATACCTTCAAAAAATGCAGCAAATTGGCAAGAAAAGACTTCCCTTGTCTAAGTCTATGTTTGTATTGTCCCATTAAACCTTGATTATCTGTGTTCTGTAATGTTGTTCTTTGCAATAGTTTCTACCATTTTGCCCAGTACTGACACCAGGCTCAAAAAACTGGAAGGCAGACAACAAAAACACCGATCTTCAGGAACCATAATGATCTGTAACCTAACATTAAAATCATCTAATATTAGCTCTGCAAATTTTATTTTTGAGTTATTTCTGTAATCTTGGGTGTATACCATCTGGTACAGGTGATTTTCTACTCTTTAGTTTGTCAAATTTACCCCACTTTATCTTTCATGTTTACTGAGACTTTGTTTCAGTTCCTCAGAATCTTCACTATTAAATACAACTTCTGGCATAGACAGCTTTCTTGTACCTTCTTCAGTAAAAGTCTAAGCAAAGAATTAATTTAGTATCTAAGCTATAGCCTTGCCCCCTCTGATAATCTAATAGTGCAACCAACTCCTGCATGGGATTCCTACAGGATCAGAAAAAAATAAGCTTATGCCACTACAGAAAGCTTCCTTTCAAAATTCTTTTTTTATATTCCTTGTCAACAATTTGTATCTAACTTAGCAGTTTTTATGCTGTTTCCTGACTTTTTCCCATTCATTTCCCATTTTTTTTTTAAATAGGTTTTCTTCTTTCATCTCATTTTTAACCATGCTGGCTGCCATATAGCCTTCCTTCCACCTTTTTTAATACATGGAATAAATCTGATCTGGTCTGAGGAAAGGTTAATTAATAATTTTCTGACCCAGCATGGCACTTATTTCCTTTCATCTTATGGCTCCCAAATACAAACATGATCTGATGTAAGACTTAACTGGTGAAAACGAGTTGCATGACTCTTAAGACCAGCGATACCTCTTCTGTCATAATGAACAAACATTGGCTTAGGTCTACTTCAAATGTTTTCTCTACATACAAAGAAATTTTAACCACCACCACCACACACGAAGGGCTCAATGCACATTATTTAAGCAGAAATAAGTCTGCTTTCATTTTTCTACTCTAGAATCATGTTACTTGAGTATCTTTGCAAAGCTACTCCTTCAAATAGATGGCATGCCTGTTATAGAATTAGAAATGTTATTTACGTAATATACTTTCTAGGAAGAATCTACCATACTGGTGATTATTATCTGCCTGTGCTAGATGAAGAACTGATCAACACTCTAATTTATTCATGTAGGAAAAGTCAATAACATGACATATCCAGGGAATTTGTAATTCATTTCACAGGTAAGCTACAGATCAAGATTTGCTCTATTCAATGTCATGTTCCCTTTTTAAATTCAAACCATCTCACCATTTGGTACAGTTAAAAATCCAGCATTTCATCTAAGAGTACCACCTGTTTCTATACATGGCATGGAAGATTCTAGAACTTTGAAGCCTTTCTGCTATGCAGATTTACGACAGCGCCATTAGGAAAACAGGAAGGTGAGATGGCAAAAGCCAATTTCTAGCTTCCTAGGCTACAACTACTTCGGACAAATTTCCTTTTAAAACTAGTATATGATAACCACACACACTGCATGTTGAAAAACTCCTGATCGAGATGTAGAATTCACTGCAGCCCACAAAGAAATTTCAGACAGACTTCAGAAACATGGATCACCACGCAATGCTGAATCCATCAAAATAACACAGTATTTAGCTCAAGCCTATCTCAGTAGTTCAAAGCAAGTTACATTCAGTTACAATAGGTATTTCTCTATCCCTGGAGGCCTTACAATGTAAGACTGCACCTGAGGCAATGGAGGGTTATGTGACTTGCTCAAGATCACAGGGAATGGCAGTGAGATTTGAACTGGGCTTCCCTGACTCTAAGCCCACTGTTGTAACTATTAGGCTATTCCTCCAAACCATAAAAATTCACCAAAACTATTCTACTGCCACAGACAGGGTAAGTATGTACCGCTGGGATCCATGCAAAAAGCAATGAAGTAGGTGCTTTAACAAAGGATGTCTAGGGGTGTATTTGCCACACCTTGGCTCTAAGAACATGGCTGCAGGCTTCCGTCATACATAAAGGTTTTCAGTGCCCCTTTGACAAAATATTTATAAGTGTAAAGGAACCAGCAGAAGAAAGAAATAGAAAAGTCAAGAAATGACATTAAAACAAGTTACTGCTCTTCTCACATAAGCAAAAAATAAACTGGGTAGAACTTGACATCCTAAGGTAATACAGGCCATGCAGAAAACATCATTTTTGAATTCTAAAAGGTTCATTTCTTAAGTCTGGTTGAAGATCTTCGTGCAACATACTGTTTATTTTTCTTTTCAACTGCAGAACTGTGGAGTGTTTATATGAACATATTTGTGTGGTGGGCATCCTGTAAAAATACAATTACCATAACTATACATGTATCACTCAGCTGGAGACTTGTTTAAGAGTCCCAAGGCAGAAGTTTGCTCTCTGTCTCACAAATACACACACAAATAATAAACAGTTTTAACATGCACTAAAGGCTTCTACTCTTCTTTCAAAACTCGGGTCACACACAAGTCCCACAACAGCTATTTAGCAACAGGCCACACCCTCAATATTAAATATTTCCTTGAGTCTGATCCCTTGTTTATGCTTCTGTCGGTCGGTCGTGCCAGGCAGAGAAGAGAGAACCACCTTCTCACATTTCTCTAATTACTATAGGTAAACAGGATTTGAAGGTTAACTGAAGCAGTTACAGAGCATTTTATTACCATTACCTAACCTTCTCATTTCTTACATATTCTTAGCAGCAATGAGAGGAAAATCCATATGGAATTTAATCGGTCCATACATACACTTACACAGCAAAGCAAAGGCCCAACGTTCACATCCCAGCCTCATCTGAAATAACCTTTGGCTGACAGACAAGACAGAATGCTGTCGGAATAAGGGAACATAGTAACATAGTAGATGACGGCAGAAAAAGACCTGTGCGGTCCATCTAGTCTGCCCAACAAGATAAACTCATATGTGCTACTCTTGTGTATACCTTATCTTGATTTGTATCTGCCATTTTCAGGACACAGACCGTATAAGTCTTGCCCAGAACTAGCCCCATTTTCAGGACACAGACTGTAGAAGTCTTGCCCAGAACTAGCCCCACCACCCAAACACCAGCCCCGCCTCCCAATCTCGGCTAAGCATCTGAGGATCCATTCCTTCTGCACAGGATTCCTTTATGTTTATCTCACGCATGCTTGAATTCCGCTACCGTTTCATCTCCACCACCACAGGTAGTTACGCTCTCTACTCATTGAGTTACATAACAACTTCCCAGTATCTAAATCTGTCAATATTTTACAAAGGCATGGTACATCACATCACACACAACTGTACTGTACATACTAAGCAATAACTACATAAGTACATAAGTATTGCCACACTGGGACAGACCAAAGGCCCATCAATCCCAGTATCCTGTTTCCAACAGTGGCCAATCCAGGACACAAAACCTGGCAAGATCCCAGAAAAGCTCAATACATCTTATGATGCTTATCCCAGAAATAAGTAGTGGATTTTCCCAAGTCAATTTAATAATGGTCTATGGATTTTTCTTTTAGGAAGCTGTCTAAACCCTTTTTAAACCCTGCTAAGCTAACCGCCTTTACCATATTCTCTGGCAACGAATTCCAGAGTTTAAATACACATTGAGTGAAGAAATATTTTCTCCAATTCGTATTACATTTACTACTTTGTAGTTTCATCGCATGCCCCCTAGTCCTAGTATTTTTGGAAAGAGTAAACAAACGATTCACATCTACCCGTTCCACTCCACTCATTACTTTATAGACCTCTATCATATCTCCCCTCAGCCATCTCTTTTCCAAGCTGAAGAGCCCTAGACGCTTCAGCCTTTCCTCATAGGGAAGTCATCCCATCCCCTTCCAATATCTACTCTTACCAAGGCATGGCACACCACATACAGCTGCTATACTTTCCATTCACTGAGCTACAGAACCCCCTGCCAGTGTCTACCCTTACCCAGGCACAACAAAATCACACAGAGTTGTACAAAAGGTGGTACATCTCATTCACTGGAAACTCTGTAAACATAACATCACTCTACTAGGACAGCGTTGGGGTCAGGAGCCTAAGAGAATTGTAGAAAGCAAAGTTACGATCATCTGGGACATCGCCATCTCAACTGATAAAAAGCTAGATGCAAGACAACTTCACACAGCGGTAAAACAGAAAAACACTAGAATGGCATTAATCATAGAGGTATCAATCCCAAGCAATTATATTGTGAATCACGTGGCGAGAAATAAGATCCTCAAGTATCAGGAAATGCAGTTCCAAGACTAATAAGATGCAACAGAAAGACTCAGAAATATTTCCCATTGTTTTGGGTGCCACAGGCTTTATCAAAAAGAATTTCCAAGCGCATCTGGATAGGTTGCATATACATGTTACATCTTACGAACTTCAGAGGGAAGCTCTCTTTATTAACATATCTTTTTATTGATAAAATGAAACAATGCAACAGGCAAAGAACACTTCGGCACATAATAAAAAAAGGATTAGGCACCCCCCCACCACCACCCACCAATCCCCAAAATCCCCGTGTTCTACAGAGAGCAATAGCCATAAATTTGAGAGATTGAGATCATACTCTACATAACCTAGCTTAGAAGTGAGGTTCATTCAAAACCAATCCATTTGGAGAAATTGCCTCCATTCTCTCTACTCACTGAGCAATGGAACCAACCTCCCAGTATCTACCTCTATTCAAGGTAACCCTGACATAAGTACTAAAAACATGAACTCTGGTGGTTCACATAACCCTGGAGTCGCACAAGTATGTTCCCTTAAGAAGAGGAAATGGATTTCATAATGTAGAGTGCTGAGGAAAAAATCTAGTAAGTGCTTTTTTGAATTCAAAGATAGAAAGATGAAATGTAGTGAAGAGTTTTAGAAAAAGTTAGAAACCATCAGAAATGTATTTCAAACATGACTGACAATGTTGTAGACATGGAATGTTAGATGGTAATCAAAACTAAGTAATATTTTCAGCACTGTACTCAATTGCACCAGTATTGAAACACCTGGCCCCTGAGCCCCCCCCCCCTCTCAAAAAAAAAAAGAAAATACTTTTGAGACTTAGGCCAGGGGTAGGCAACTCCGGTCCTCGAGAGCCGCAGGCAGGTCAGGTTTTCAGGATATCCACAATGAATATGCAGGAGATAGATTTGCAAGCACTGCCTCCATGGTATGCAAATCTATCTCATGCATATTCATTGTGGATATCCTGAAAACCTGACCTGCCTGCAGCTCTCGAGGACCGGAGTTGCCTACCCCTGACTTAGGCAATTGGGACTTACCTGCTTTAATGGCATTGTTTAGCAAGTGAAAAACACAAACAAGCAGAGGGTGTGGAGGAATGGTCTAATGGTTAATGCACAGGCCTGACAAACTGGGTTTGATTCCCACTAACTCCCTGTAACTCTGGGCAAGTCACTTAACCCTCCATTAAGTACCTGTATATAATATGTAAACCGCTTAGATTGTAACCACAGAAAGGCGGTATATCAAATTCAATCCCCATCCCCCTTCTCACTGTACACTTAGCAGCAGGGTGACATTTGGAAAACCACCCATATCCTTGATTCTACCTCTTCCTATTTTGAACTTATATGTTTTTAGTCTTTGTGTAGTAATATTTCTTTGTATAAAATAAGGAATATACTATTATTCTTGCCATTCAAATAACTTTCAGTTCCACTTTTTTTGACGCTCATAGTATGATACGTGCAAATCATGACTAATCTTTGCTTATTGCTGCCTCCCCACCCAGAATAAGGTTTGAGAGCTCTCACTGATCTTCATTCACATGCATAGCCCCTTCTCTTTGGAATACCCCACATCTTTATATCTGCATCAGGAATGCTCACTTTTCAAATTTAAGAACAATCTTCAAGCTTTTTTTTTTCCTAGCAGGTGTTACAGCTGGGACTTAAGGCAGGAGGGCTGGAGAATTTGATTGTATGATTTAAGTATCTGTTTTTGTGTTTTGGTTTGCATCTTGTGTTACATTTTAGATGGTAAACAGTGTTAAATGGGCTTACAGGTCAACTGGCAGGCTAGCAAATGTCTGAAATAAGTAAAATGCAACATCTGCATGCGATTAATGAAAATCTACTTTTTAGCTGTTGGTGCTTTATTCACACTAATAAAACACCTGCATGGAGCTATGATGAAGTCAGCAGAACAGCACCCTTGATTTAATTAATTGTGAAAGTAATTACAAAAGGCTCCAAAACCTTTACTGAACAACTTCATATTACCCCAATGTGATACCTGCATATGAGCCTTCTCTGGAGTACCCTCCACACTCTGGAGTGCACTGCCTGAAAGACTGCACTTAACACAAGACTATCTCTACTTCAGGAAGTAGGTGAAAGCTTGGCTCTTCAACCAGGGCTTTAATGGAAGTAGTAACTAACTTGTTAGTCTCACTCACACACAGGAGTGACTTGGGCTGCACGTACTGCAGCAGGACATGTTTATCCACTCCTACCTTAGCTGAGATAATATTTAACCTTCTCTCTGACCTTGTGTGCAACTTTCTTTAAATCAGTCACCTTACTTTCTAACTCTTCTTACTCTCTTATCTATATATCTTTGCTTTACCCTTCACTATTAATTAAAATGTTCTATTACGTATTGTGTTGACATTGTAATTAGTATACTATGCCATACTTTGTATTGTTATTTGAATATTTTTACTGCTGTAATTGCCTATTTCTCATGTTTGTTCTATTCTTACTGTACACTGACTTGAGTGAGTTCTTTCAAAAAGGCGGTAAATAAATTAAATACTCTTAAAACAATATTAAATCCACCAATCTCCACTCCATATAAAAGAAATGGCTGCAGACTAATATTGTTTCAGTACTGTAAAAAAATAAAACAAAGTAAACAATTGATACTCAGCGTAGCGTAAGTACTTCAATTCACTTAAGAGTGCCAACAGTGCCAAAATAGGGGTTCATTTTTATTTATAATTATAATTTACACAATACCAACAAAAAATGTTTGTTCACAATGATAAAAACAATGTTGAAAATAAAACACACAATTATATAAAAACTTACCAAAGAAAAAAAATACTAGAAGATCAAAAGAACCCCTCTACCTTCTACTTTAAATTGCTCATATTCATGCTTTTAGTTTGCTTCAACTTCTAAATAAATCTTTTTAAAAAACTAACACAAATAAAGCAAAAAAACAAAACAAAATGCTGACCACTGCAACAGTGGAATACCTTCATTGGTTGCCACCCAGACAGAGCACCCCCCCCCCTTTCTCTGAGCAAGGAGATGTACTGAGTAGTCACATGGCTGCCAGCTCTGCTGATCCCCTGCCCCGAAACACTACGTTGATGCAACAGGGGGCAGAGGACCTGCAGAGCCAACAGCCACATGACAGCTCAGTGCACCACCTTGCTGCATGGACCTGGGGCAGACCGTCCCCACACTTGATATGCTAGAACACTGCAAACTATGTTATAAACACAACTACTACTACTACTATTTAGCATTTCTATAGCGCTACAAGGCGTACGCAGCGCTGCACAAACATAGAAGAAAGACAGTCCCTGCTCAAAGAGCTTACACACAAGCACACAAACAGGCACTAGGGCGCATTCTATGAACCATGCCACATCTTCGTATCATGACGACATCCCATGTCATTTTCCTCCTATTTCAGGCTAAAACACCACAACACACAAACATTTCACGTTTTTTTCCCCAGGCTGTAAATAGCACATACTAATCCTCGGATACTACATATAGCATCCAACTAAATTGGCTTGGCTAACAAGTTAATTAGTGCCAATAATTAGGTGCTAACTGGCACCAATTTGAATTTGCACACACATCTTGCTATAAACTAAACTATTCTATAACAATGTGCACCCAAATCCATAGCATTCAACTCAAAAGAGGGTGTGGCCATGTGAGGTGCATGGGCGGGTCAGGGGTGTTCCTAACATTTGTGTGCAGTGTTAAACAATACCATGAATGTGCACCCAAATTGGGCTCCAGAAATTAAGTCTTAGCACCCAAATGTGGGTGCTGAAATTGGCACACAATGCTATTCTACAATGAGCGCTCACCTTTGAGAGTGCCCATTACAGAACAGCATTTAGTGCCAATTTTTTTTTTTGCACAGATTTTGGAACCTAAAAAACAGCAAGGCAGACGATCCGCAAGATCCAACATGGAGATAAACAAAGCAGATCAGTCTGCAGTACAATTTAAATTTTATTGTAAGATAAGTGCCTGACACAGACTGTGTTTCACCCACAAGGGCTGCATCAGTGGCTCTAAAAAAAAAAAAAGTCTTCATACAACTTAGATGACTTTATTGCTGCCAAGCAAATTTGAAGAGTGCGCCAGGTACTTGTTACCTGGATTGGCCACTCTTAGAAACAGGATGCTGGGCTTGATGGACCTTCGATCTATATAAGTATGGCAATGCTTATGTTCTTTATGTTCTTATATACTCATTTCAGAATTGAATTTTGAAAGTTGAAAACAATGTTATGCCCTGATAAAGATGAATGGTGTATGCTCACTATGGGGCACTCTGGAAATGTGACATGTCATAAAACCGTTGTGTACACAGAGTACACATCCAAGCTTACACCTTCTTTGGTGCTGGTATACATTTGTGAGTTGGTACGTGTTCTAGTGGGGCTGGATCTGGGAGCCTACTTTATAATTTCTGTTAGTTTAGCCCCTTTCACAAGCAATAAATTTGTTAAAGGGAAAAAAAACAGTCCATGAGGGGAACTGGTGACTTCCTATATTAAGGGAGTCAGTCTCCTTTATATGTACTAGAACAGTGGTTCCCAAACCTAGTCCTGGAGGCAAACCATCCAGTCAGGGTTTCAGGATACCCACAACAAATATTTGTGAGAGATTTACATGCACTGCCTCCACTGCATGCAAAGCTATGTCATGAATATTCATTGTGTATATACTGAAAACCTGACTGGCCAGGGTGCCTCCAGGACCAGGTTTGGGAACAAGGTCTGAGCTCACCATCAGAAGCACATATCACATTAGCTTGTAAGTATCCATGACTCAGCTACATCACTTAATTTCTCCAGCCAAAACAATCATTTTTCCTTCTACAATGCAAACAACCACTGAACTTGGAACAGGTTTCCATGGAGTGCAATTCAGAATCTGAGCGCATGTTTTTCGCACTCGCTGAGGCCCCCTTTTACCGCAGCTGGTAAGAGGAAGTCTCGCTGTCCTACAGGAAATGGCTGTGTGACAAGTAAAGCACTTGCCAAGTGGCCGGGGAGAGCTCTTACCACCATCCATTCAGGTGGCGGTAAGGGCTCCCGTGCTAACCCAGCAGTAACCGGGCAACACGTGGCACTGCCCGATTACCACTGGGTACACTCCAGCGCTACAAAAATAAATAACTTTTGCACTCTAGGGGTGGGAAGTACCGCCGGGCAAAGCTCATGTTGGGCTTACTACCGCTTAGTAAAAGGAGCCCAATCAGGCTTATTTTCGAAGAGAAGGACGCCCATCTTTCGACACAAATTGGAAGATGGGCATCCTTCTCCCAGGGTCGCACAAATCGGCATAATCAAAAGCCAATTTTGGGCGTCCCCAACTGCTTTCCATCGCGGGGACGACCAAAGTTCACGGGGGGGTGTCAAAAGCGTGGTGAAGGCGGGACTGGGGCGTGCTTAACACATGGGCGTCCTCGGCAGATAATGGAAAAAAGAAGGGCGTCCCTGACGAACACTTGGCTGACTTTACTTGGTTCATTTTTTCTTCCAACCAAGCCTCAAAAAGGTGCCCGAACTGACCAGATGACCACCAGAGGGAATCAGGGATGACTTCCCCTTACTCCCCCCCAGTGGTCACTAAACCCCTCCCACCCTATTTTTTGCCAGCCTCAAATGTCATATCCAGCTTCATCACAGCAGTATGCCGGTCCCTGGAGCAGTTTTAGTGGGTACTGCAGTGCACTTCAGGCAGGCAGACCCAGGCCCATCGCCCCCTACCTGTAACACTTGTGGTGGTAAATGTGAGCCCTCCAAAACCCACCAGAAACCCACTGTACCCATATGTAGGTGCCCCCCTTCACCCCTTAGGGCTATGGTAGTGTTGTACAGTTGTGGGGAGTGATTTCTTTTTTTGGGGGGATGGGTTGGGGGCTCAGCACACAAGGTACCAGTGCACTATGGATGCTGGCTCCTCCCACGACCAAATGGCTTGGATTTGGTCATTTCTGAGATGGGCGTCCTCCGTTTCCATTATCGCTGAAAACCAGGGATGACCATCTCTAAGGACGACCATCTCTAAGGTCGACAATCTCTAAGGTCAACCTAAATGTTAAGATTTGGGCGTCCTCGACCGTATTATCGAAATGAAAGATGGACGCCCATCTTGTTTCGATAATACGGGTTCCCTGCCCCTTCCCGAGGATGTTCTGCGAGGACACCCTCAGGAAAACTTGAGCACCCCGTTCGATTATGCCCCTCCACGTCTTCTCTTGCACTTAACTTTTAAGCAGATAAAGGGTCGCCCATGCCCCTCCCATTTCCATGCCCCCTTTTTGGGCTCACATGTAAAACATAAGCGTAGATCAAGTGCCTAAATTTGTGTGCGTAACTGCTAATTAAATCCAATTAAAGCTAATTGCTTGTTAGGATGCCAATTATCAGAGCTAATTGGCTTGTTATTCAATTGAGTTGCACATGCAAATTGGGCACGCACCCAAATTTGTGCACACAATTCAAAGTGTCATATATAAAATCCGAGGTAGAATTGCATCAAGTTGGGCACTCAACACAGAATTTGGGGTTACTGTATATGCTTTCACATGTTTACATAAGCACATACAAACAATCCATTAGCAGAAAACAGTTCTCATGAATTGCAATCACCATTCAGTAGATAAAATCTGAAATACTCATTTTAGCTACATATTTCAAGTCATAATTACTGGCCATTGGGAAACACCTCGCTAAGAATCAATGTCAACTTTTGTATCAACTACAATGCTTTTAAAGCATGTGCACCAAAGGCAGAAGAATTCTGAGCTATATCTCACAATGCTCTCCAGCTAAGAAGAAAAAAACCACGTTACCAAAACATTGAACTCAAAATGTTCATACTGCAACGTGATCTTCCTACAGCTTCTGAAAGGTCATGCAAAATAATATTTCAGAATAAGCACGTTTCTCCCTATAGTATAAAAGACACATAAAATGCATTAGGAAAAACTCCAATAACTGTACTAAATTATTCTTAGTGGCTTGTCCCTCACTGGTGACCTAATACTGCACAGGTATCTGAAAACTTAATTTGAAGGGGAAAAGCTCAGCAATCATTTGCAATTATATTTTAAGTATAAGATGTCTATCTCATCATCAATGTATTCAAGTGTTTCCCGATGTTTCATACTTTCTGAAGAAGTTAGGAAGAAGTCTTTAATTTTGAATCTGAGTGTGCTTTATTTACATTTTTTTAAAATACCCAAGGAAGTGTTTAAATATAAAAGATAAAACTTCACAGCCAGGCCCTTTTACTTGTGTACCAATATTGACTTTTTCTGCACACTTGAGACACTGATGACAAAAATCTGCTGCTTCATTTTCTGGATGCGAAAAAAAAGCAGACATAAAAAGATGTTTTTCTAAACAATGGAATGGTAAACAGCTTTAATTTGGAATGCTTTGCCATTGGAAATTAGGTCTCAAAACTACAGGATCTTTCGTAAGAAGCTGGAAACCCATCTTTTTAAGAAACATGAACTTGGTTGATCAATGTTTTAAAATTTGTAGTTTAACGTAGGAATACCTCTTTTGGTAATGTGAGGTATATAAGTTTAATTTGTACTGTACTGTTTTGTGGATTCTTCTCAGCTGGAAACTCTCTTAAGTGTTAAGCAGTTTATTTATTAGAATTTATTTACTGCCTTTTTGAAGGAATTCACTCAAGGTGGTGTACAGTAAGAATAGGTCAAACATCAGCAATAGGCAATTACAGCAGTAAAAAATATTCAAACAATACTACAAAGCATGGCAGAGTATACTACTTACAATGTCAACACAATACGTCATAAAACATTTTAAAGGACAGCATAGGATGTAAGCAAAGATGGAACGTATAAATAGATAAGATAGAAAATCAAGGGACTAGTTAAAGAGAGTTGCAAATGAGGTCAGAAAGGTGCTTGAACATTATCGTGTTAACATACAATTTACCACTCGGTAACTGCTAGCATACAACTGCGTGGTATTTTTGCAGTTATTGTGCGGTAACATGTTAAGTGATTTTTGCATTAAGAGGGCATGTCATGGGCAGAAAATGAATAAGGAAGGTATTGTCTGATTAGCGAGATACAAATAACATGCACAGTCAGCATTTCTGCAGTTAACACAGGACCACTTACCGCTTCTGTTTCTTGGTTTTTCTTTTCTCTAGCCTATTAATTGCTCTAATTATGTACACCACTTTAATTGTCTTCATTTTCAAAGGCAGAAGAATAAATCGTTCTTACACACTTTTAACAACCTTCTAGCCAGGTAAGTTGATACTGTTGGAATAAGTGTCTTGGTGGTCACGATGCCTCCATTTTGCAGACATGGCCAAACCAGCAGAAATATGACCGTCTTCATTTTTCTTCCACTGTAGATTCTTTGGTGCAAATTTCTCAAATGGTTCCACTGTGGTTGAGCAGTGAGATGTCTAGATTTGTATGCAAGCATTTCATCTGGAACACTTCCAGCCTGCACAAGTTCTTGGCTAATAATGTCCATGTTTCTGATTCATACAGAAAGTCTGGCATGGATGCAACATTAAAAACGCTGACCTTGAATGTCAGCGTAACACTGTTTTAGCCACAGGCATCAATATAAACTAGTGAAGACACCTTGAACGCTACCAATTCTGGCTGTAATATCAACAGTTGCAGCAACTTTCAATGCTGAGGTCACCGATCCTAGATATCTAAATTCCTTCATATGGTCTACTGGCTTGCCACAGACTAGCAGGCCCACTTTTGAAACGTCTGATGTCATATACTTGGTTTTCTTTGCACTGACCTGTAACACCAGTTTCCTTGCTGTGTAATTATATCTAGCAGGTCTTGGGCCTTGAATTCTGATTCTTCCATGAAAATAATACCATCAGCATATTCTGCATCAGTAAATGTCTGTACCACATTCCACACCCACAAGCCCAGCTAAGCTTTGTTTCATAACCCAACTGATGACCATATTGAACCATAGTGGTAATAAACATCCTCGTCTTACACCCATTTTGACAACAAAGCTGTTCGATTTTTCACCATGCATCACAGAAGTCAGAGATAATCCAGACTTATTTCCATGGGAGCCCAGTCACTCAAAGTGCTTTCCATGTAGATTATCTACAAATGATGTCAAAGGCACTTTTGAAGTCGAATGAAGAATATCTTGATGGTTCTCTCTGCATTTTATCTTCTCTTCAAATATTTGCCTAGCAGAAAAGATTTGATCTATACAACCCTGGCCTGAAGATATATTGCTCCTCTCAAGTGTTGACTTGCTGTGTTGGCTACAGACGCACTCTGATTATTTCTGGAATCACTTTTTCACCAACCGATCTTATAGCTCTCATATTTGGTCTTATCACTAGGAATTAAAACTGAGCAGACACTAACATGGCCTTTATCTATCATCATGTCCTATATTTCTATACTGTAATTGCCATGCAAAATATCTTCTAAGCGGACAACATATCTGGAATAGACAAACATATATACAGTACAAACAAAAACATGACATTTTTCATCTGTACTGAACACACTACAGTTCACAAGCATATAGGGCCCAGTTTACTAAGACACACTAGCATTTTTAGCGTGCCGTAATTCTAGAGACACCCATATATTCCTATGAGTGTTTCTAGTGTTAGTGCACGCTAATTGTTAGCGAGCGCTAAAAACATTAGCACGCCTACTGCACGGTTGGTAAACAGGGCACAGAGCCTCTTACATCAATGCTACACACAGAACATTGAAGAAAAGACCTTTTACATGGTTTTCTCATGTGACACTTGGGCACAAAAGCAAGGACATTTTTCCTAAATGAAAAACACACTATTTTAATAAAAATTCATTCTAGATTTACAGTATTTAAAATTAGATATGGAACATTCTTGCCTGCCAGTACTTGAGTAAGCAATTTTAATACAGGTTTTTTATTTTATGTTTTGCCTTGGGTTTCTCAGGTGTGATATTTTAAAATCAGCCAACCACCCCAGTTCATGAACCATGCTGTAATGAATGAGACAAGACACCAACTGATAATCATCTTCTGCATTTTACAAATCAAAACTATTTTTGTCTTATATGCAAGAGCTTAAAAGAAAACAGTCCCTTAGAGTATCTCGAGGCAGAAAGGGACATTGAAGGTCAAAGACCCACTGATAGGTTATGCTGACTCTAGAACTCGATGCATAATTACCCGTTACCACGGCAAAAAAGGTCACGCATCACAGCTTCCACTCTTGCCCTTGATCATTTCTTATCTACGTTACTCTTGCAACAGAAGGCGCCCATTAATTAGCAGCTTTGACATGGCCATCATTAATGTCTCCAAATCAAAGCTGGAGGTCACCAGTACTCATGTGTATGCCTACAGGCTGACACCACCACATACTACCCTACACACAGCAAACAAACTGGCGGCTTCAGGAATGCAACATCTTATGTAAACCCTTCGAATAGTAGTTCTGAAAGAGAACAAAGAAAAATCATCAACTTAAATGCAGAAAGGCAAACAGATTGCAGGGACCTTACATGAGTGGAGAGAAGTATAGCAAGAAGGAAATTGTGATTTTTCTTTCATATTATGCATATTCTCAAATCTATACCCAGCCAGCAGCAATTTTTAAGGCAAACTGAATTTGACCTCAATATTCTTTTTCTTTTTATGCATAAAGAATGAACAACAACATCACCTCTTAGCAATGACTAAAGAAAATAGCAAAATAATAAGTAAATATTAAAATAACTACAACATCCATTTTGTTTGTCCACAGAGAGGCCAAGTTTAGAAACTGCAAAGAGGAAATTAACAACATAATATTAATAAGTTTAGTTTATTAATTTGTATTCTGCCTAAAATTATCTAAGCAGATGACCAAAAAATACAAACAAATTTAAAACCCAATCAATTACAATTAAAGAAATAAAACATCAAAGCAAAGGAGACCAAGTGCATTCCTACAGCCAGCAATTACAGCATCAAATCTAAGAAAATAAGGCTTGCGTTAATAGATCTGAATATTCAATGCAAGGCCTAATCCAGCCTCAAACCCAAAATAACTGGGCCTTGCCCAGTTGCTGGTGTTATCCGAGTGTCAGTAAATATTTGGTGCCAGGGCTGCCGAGAGACTGGGCCGGGCCCGGGACAAGGCTGCCCCCGGGGCCCCACGCCCACTGCCCCCTCCCCCGAGGTCGTCAGCGTCCCCCTCTCCGTCCACCACCGGGCCGGCCCCCCTGAGTTCAAATCATAGCGCCTCACCTCGAACTCGCTCTGTGTGAAAGAAGCACTGCAGCGGCAGTCTGCAGATGGCCTCCCTTCGGGCCTTCCCTCCCTGTGTCCTGCCCTCTTCTGATGTAACTTGTGCGAGGGCGGGACACAGGGAGGGAAGGCCTGAAGGGAGGCGATCTGCAGACTGCCGCTGCTGCGCTTCTTTCACAAGGAGCAAGGTCAAGGTGAGGCGCTATGATTTGAATTCAGGGGGGCCCAGCTCGGTGGTGGACGGAGGGGGGCGGGTGGAAGGGACTGCGGCGCCGGGCCCCCCTTGGAGGCCTGGGCCCGGGAAATTTTGTCCCCCCTGCCCCCCTCTCGGCAGTCCTGTTTGGTGCCAACACCCATATAACTAACTGGGCAAGTTAGGACTGCTATTTGTGTGGTCCTGGTTGCCCGACAGTTATCCAGGCACTGGCACCGAGTATTAGTGGTCCTGAGAGCTTTCATATCCATCCTGTCCCTCAACTGCCCTGGTGGTCAGAGCAGTTATTCAGTGGCGCTCTCTCATTGTGCCACAGAATATCTGCTCTAGGATGCTCACTCAGCGTGATTTAAAGAGGCAGGGGCTTCTTCTGCATAGTTAAAATGTTTTCAGTATCAACCTCTGTATCTGTGGATATGAAGGAAAATAAATATTAAAAGGCACTTTATTACTCCAGTTTTAAAACTGAATATTTTCAGCTGCTGGTCTGTACGGGTAATTTTGTAAGAGGCCAGGTGGCAAAAAGATACCTATTATATAAAGGTAATGTAGGCCCTATGATTTTAAGACGGCCTCCTAGAACCAGCCCAGTAGCACAGAAATGCAGATGTGCACATTTATAGCTTCTCTGAAAATGGCGTAAATGCACATTTACTCAATGTGTGAACATGTGATGTTTGCGCATATTTTATAAAACACAACTCCACTCTGCTGAAACCACACCCAGGACATTGCCTTGCCCACAGCGTTGAACAGAAATAGCTATGATTTTTTTAAGGGCTTTTTCACATTTAAAAACTGCTTTACATATAAGAAAACCTTTATAAAATTATTTCTCCTATGGATAAAGACAGCTGCTGTTCACGGAAGAAAATCCTGGAGAAGGACCATGGTTGGCTACCAAGGGTATTTCTGGGAATGGAATAGTTATTGCACCATTCACAAAAGAAAACATTTAAAAACTTGAAAATCTGAAAGTGGACAAAGCTATGGGGCTGGATGGGATACATCCCCAGGATATTGAAGGAGCTCGGAGAAATCCTGTCAGGGCCTCTTAAGGATTTAATAGATCTTTAGATATGGGAGAGGTTCCGTGGGATTGGATACAAGCGGATGTGGTCCCTCCACAAAAGTGGAGACAGGGAAGATGACGGAAACCACAGGTCAGTATGCTTCACATCGGTGGTAGGAAAAATAATGGGGTTGCAAGATCCGAGGCAACATGGCTTTACCAAAGGAAAATCCTGACAAACAAAGCTGACTGATTTCTTTGACTGGGTGACCAAAGAACTGGATAAAGGACATGCACTAGATATAATCTATTTCAATTTTAGCAAAGTCTTTGATATGGTTCCTCACAGAAGACTCTCAATTAAGCTGAGAGGGCTGAACGTAGGACCCAAAGTGGTTAACTGGATTGGAAACTGGTTGGCCAACAGGCAGAGAGTGGGAGTAAATGGAAGGTGAGTAGTGGACTTAATTCTGTTTAATATATTTGTGAGAGATACTGCTGAATGGTTAGAAGAAAATGTTTGCTTTTTTGCGGATGTCACAAAGGTAGCAATAGAGTGGATACCCCAGAAGTAGTAAAAACCACGAAAAGAGATCTCCAAAAAATGGAAAAATGTTCAACGGTCTGGCAGTTAAAATGTGATGCAAAGAAATGCAGTGATGCACTTGGAGTGCAGAAATCCAAAGGAGATGTACAAGATAGGAGAAGAGAAATTGATAAGCACAGTTTAGGAGAGAGACCCTGGAGTGATGGTGTCTGAGGATCTCAACGTGATGAAAAAAATGCGACAAGGCAGGGCCATGGCCAGAAGGATGCTAGGCTGCATAGCGAAAGGGAAGGGGATGGGACTAGTTATAATGCCTTTCTGTGGTTATAATCAAAGTGGTTTACATATTATATACAGGTACTTATTTTGTACCTGGGGCATTGAAGGATTAAGTGACTTACCCAGAGTCACAAGGAGCTGCAGTGGGAATTGAACCCAGTTCCCCAGGATCAAAATCTGCTGCACTAACCACTAGGCTACTCCTCCAGCAGAAGAAATGAGGCGTTGATGCCCCTGTACAAGTCAATGGTGAGAACCCACTTAGAGTATTGTGTTCAATTTTGGAGGCTCCATCTTTTTAAGGATGCAAAAATACTTGAAGCAGTTCAGAGAAAAGTGACGAAAATGGTACGGGGGTTTGCGCGCCACTTGATGACCTGAAGATGTACAACCTCAAGGAAAGAAGAGACAGACATTTAAATATTTGAAACGTATAAATAAACAAACAAACAAACTTTTCACAGAGGAGGGAAGGTGGTAGAATTAGAGGATATGAAGTTAGATTGCAGGGAGGCCAATTCAGGAATAATGTCAGGAAATAATTTTTCATGGAGAGGGTGGTAGATGCCTGGAATGCCCTCCCCCAGGAGGTGGAGGAGATGAAGACAGTATCGGAATTCAAGGGTGCATTGGATGGGCACAAGAGAATCCTGTATGGAAGGCATGGAACCAAACAAGCTTAGCATTGATTAGATGGCAACACCAGTAATTGAGAAGCAAAGCCAGTGCTGGGTAGACTTCTATGGCTGGACAGATAGGCCAAAGACTTCTCTGTGCCTTGACCATGGCTGGAGAAATTTGGATGTGCTGAAGTGGGCTTCACTGACAGCTTCAGTAGTTGGAGAATAAAGCTAGTGCTGGGCAAACATCTATGGTCTGTGCCCTGAAAATGGCAAGGACAAATCAAGATCAAGTATGTATACGGAGTCTCACATCATACCTTATGCTACAAGTTTATCTTGAACACACAACAGAAAGGTCCAAATCTCCCGTAAAATCAAAACAAACCATAAAAAATGGCGGAAGATGAACCAAAACAGACCAGAAAAACAAAGGAGTAAGAGCACCAGAAAAGTTTAATGGGACCCTACACGGTCCATGTTTCGGCCAACCGGCCTTCCTCAGGGGTCCTGAATCTGACGTTTACAGGTGCACCTCTGAGATACTCATGAGACAAAAAGCAAAATACCAGTGAGATCAGGGTCTGATAATTCTCCTTCATCACCTCCCTGTAAAGCTCCTTCTGCCCTTCATCTAAATACTCCCACTCCTCCTGGGAGAAAGAGACAACAGCGATGTCCTCAAATGTGACCTGCTTCTGGTTAATCTGCACATGAAAAAGCCTCGGCCTCCTGCTCTGCTGCACAGACTGATGACATCACAAAGGACAAGGAGGGTGGGGCTTTACACTGAGACCTCCTGATCCGGTTTAGAGCAAAGGAGGTTACATTGAGAACAGTCTTTTCTTTTCTCAATGTAACCTCCTTTGCTCTGAACCGGATCAGGAGGTCTCAGTGTAAAGCCCCACCCTCCTTGTCCTTTGTGATGTCATCAGTCTGTGCAGCAGAGCAGGAGGCCGAGGCTTTTTCATGTGCAGATTAACCAGAAGCAGGTCACATTTGAGGACATCGCTGTCTCTTTCTCCCAGGAGGAGTGGGAGTATTTAGATGAAGGGCAGAAGGAGCTTTACAGGGAGGTGAAGAAGGAGAATTATCAGACCCTGATCTCACAAGTTTATCTTGAGCAGACTGGATGGACCGTACAGGTCTTGCGTCAGCTGTCATCTACTATGTTACCTGAATTACTCTGACAGTATTTCATGCACCTGGGTAGATAACTATGGTTACTGAAGATTAATCAAGGCCTTTACAGACAAGAGTGCCATGTTAGATCCACTGCAGGAAAACTTTCTCACAGCGCACCTAAATTCAAAAGATTCTGAGGAAAGATAGTAATAACACATTTCTATTCTGCAATATCTTAAAAAATCTAAGCGGATTACACTGTACATACAAAGCATAAAAAAACAAGTAAAATACAAACATCATAAAAACATACATACTGGACAAAAAATTACATATTCATTACTCAAGCTGTCCATCTTCCTGGGATAATTCAATGCATTAAAATGTAACATTGCAGTATATTTATAAACTTATCAAAGGGCAGCATCATTGCTCATCTGGTCCAAATGCCTGATAAAAAAATACATTTTCAATTCTTTCTTTTTTTTTTTAATGCATTTTAAGAATAATACAGAAGATAACTCTTGTATCAAAAATACAGAACATAATATACTATACAGTAACAAACAAATTAAACAGGAAACAATTTACTCTTCATTAGACTACTATAATGGAGGGAGGAGAAACCTGAAAATAAGTAGGAGACTTAAATGAAGAAAAATAAATATACTAAGGAAAATTCTTAGCAGGCTACCCCTTATGGTTAATTACTCAAAATGCAAACTAAGATTATATTATACTAATTTCTTTAGATTCAGGAATTCCCTCAATTGTTCTGGAGTAAAGAAGATATACTTTGATTGCCCATATCTAATACTACATTTGCAGGGGTAGGCTAATAAAAAGGTAGCGCCTAGATCTTTCACTTTTTGCCTCATAGGAAGAAAAGCCTTTCTACGTTCCTGTGTTGCCTTTGTCACATCAGAAAATATATACATTTTATAGTCAAAAAATAAATCCTGAGAGTGTTTAAAGTATTGTTTCATGACAGACTAGTAAAAAAGGCCTGTTTCTGTATGAAATGAAACGGGCGCTAGCAAGGTTATCTCCCCCCCCCCCACTCTCTCCCTCTGTCCCCTCCAAGTCCCACGGCCCCCTTTCCTCCCCTCCGATTTCCATGCCGTCCTCCCTCCCCTACTCCCCTGCAACTCACCACTTTGTCCATAAGTTTCCAGGTGTTCTGTATGGGCCTGATTGTGTTTTTTTTTTTAACAGGTGGTGCATTCCCCTCCCCCTCTGAGTTCCAGGCCCCCCTCCCCTCTGAGTTCCAGGGCCCCCCCCTCCCTCCCTGTCACTCTCCTCCCCTCTGTCCGTCCTTTGAGTTCCAGTCCCCACTCCCTCCCTCCCTCCCCATCCCCCCTCCTTCCAGACCCCCTCCCTCCCTTCCTCTGAGTTCCAGTCCCCCCATCCCCCTCCGAGTTCCAGACCCCCTCCCTTCCCCCTCCGAGTTCCAGACCCCCCTCTCCCTCCCTCCCTTCCCCCTCCAAGTTCCAGAGCCCCCTCCCTCCCTTCCCCCTCCGAGTTCCAGGCCCCCCTCCCTCCTTCCTTCCCCGAGTTCCAGACCCCCCTCTTTCAGTCTCACACACGCCCTTGCGATGCCTCCGCCCGCACCCCTCCCCTGGCCCCGCCCATCCCCCTACGTGCACGTTGCCTCCCCCTCCAAAATAGCCAACCCCCCTCTGCTACCCTCCCCTCCCCCCTCTTACCGGTGTCCCGGCAGCAGCAGTGAAGAGGGAGCAGGCTCGGCGAGTCTGCTGCCTTCCCTTCTCTTTGCTGTCAGCTCTGACTCTGGTCCCGCCCTCATTTCCTGTTTCCACAAGGGCGGGACCAGAGTCAGAGCTGACAGTGAAGAGAAGGGAAGGCAGCAGACTCGGCGAGCCTGCTCACCCTTCACTGGTGCCACCGGGACCCCGGTAAGAGGAGGAAGGAGGAGGAGGGGGTAGGGAGGTTGGCGATTTCGGGAGGGCGGCAGTCTCGGTAGTCCTTTCTTTTTCTTTTCCATGAACGTTCGATGAAGCTGCCTGGCACAGCCAATCAGAAGAGAGGCACGGTCACAGGCAGCCTCATGGAACGTTCATAGAGCAAATTATTATTATAGGATGTTACAACAGGTTCAAATACCAATGGTAGTAATAAAGTCATTTTCTAAGATATTTCACTAACGGTTTCCTCAAGAACAGCTGAGATATTATTCAAGTCTAAAGACTGTTCAAGAGCTAAATCCTCTCCCATTCCACCTTGGGTAGTTTTTGAAGAAACTGGCAAGTAGAAAATCTTGTTTATGGGAGAGGTAAAACATCAGGGGAGAACTTCAAAACACCAATTAAATATTTTTCTTAAAGATCCAAAGGTGTCATGGTCGCCCACTTAAGGAAATCCAAAATTTGCAGATTGAATCTCCTGTTCTGATTTTCTAGCTGTTCTAATTTGTGTTGCATCATCAGTCTATCCACCACAGCAGAAGCCTTAAATTCCTGTAGACCTTTAACTTCAGTCTTAATTTGATTAATTGGGCCAGATAAATCCAACTTCAATTTCTCAAAAGTTATTGCTCATATCAAATTTCGAGCCCAAAAATGTTACCTCCATAGCCGTCTTCATCAAAAATTACACCCAAATCCTGGGTGGATTTCCAATTGTGATCCAAAAAAACTGTCGTGGGAGTGTCAGATCCAGTTCTCATTGTTTTCCCCCGTAGCCTAGTTCCTGGTGTTCCATCCTAACACCGAACTTGCAATGAAAGAGACACCTACTGGGATCATCAGTCTGGCCATCGGGCAGTGGTATGTTTGCAGCTGGGGGAGATAAAAGTTATTTCATGCTCTAGTGAAGGGAATGCTCCTTCTCCTTCCTTCAACATGGAGCCTCCGCTCCCACTCCTGACCTTTAAGGGTTCAACTGCAAAGCTGTTGATAAGCCAATGGTTAGGAGGAACCTTAACGGCCGGTGAGGACACAGCTTTGACAACCCCTTTCCTTTTAGTATGAGGCATAATGAAAAGTAGTAAAACTCCATGGAAATTCAAAGAAAAGGCATCAGCTAGCAACTCTGATGCTCACTGCAGTGAGAGACTGCCACCATCTTGGACTCCTCCCCTCTCTCAATTCTTTCTCAAATTGATTTATGTTTTGAATTCCATGAAGTTCAACAGGCAGCACATTTCAAAGTTTAGGACCTGTGGAGGCGTATTTTCAAAGCACATTAGTACCCTATGGATCTTTGAAAGACTAAGTGCTTTGAAAATGAGCCACATAATGCAAAAGATCGAAGATCTATACTCCACCAACTGACAAAATGATATGATTGTACGTCAATGAGCAGTTTTTGTGAAGACCTCAAAGACCATGCAGGATGATAAAGCTTCAAAAGTAGAACATGTAACAGGGGAAATACTATGACTCAGAGCTTTAAAAACCAACAGTAAAATTATAAAGATTTCAATACAGGTGAAACATGGGTAAACCAAGAAAAAACTAAATTACGTGTGATATTGAGTTTCTGTGACCTGATGTATAGACCCTGCATTAATGATTCCAAAACTTTTTACTATGGCAGAACCCCTAAAATTTACACCGAGGACTCCTCAATTTATGTAAATATATATAGGTTCATGCAAACAGATTCTACTACCTAATTTCTTGAGGACCCCCTGAAGAGAGTTCATAGATCACAGTTTGGGAAATCACTGCCCTGCATCAAGAAATATAGCTGCTCCCTACCAGGTAAATTATCCAACTTCTTCTATCTTGACCATTTACTCCCTGACTGACATCTTTCAGTTTCTTAAGGTTCTCATACCCTAACCACCAGAGGATAGCTCTACCTTGTCTTCTTTTCTTAACCTCATACCAGGTGTATCTTAAGCATGAAACTGCAATTTGCACTGAACAGACAACCATGAAAATCTACCTTATTCAATCTATAGACCTAAGAAAGGCACACACATAAAAAGGCAAATGCCATGTTTACTGCCCATCA